>NW_016107559.1:1955787-1978540 GCF_001604975.1 Cebus imitator | reverse complement strand
AAAAAAAAAAAAAAAGAAAATTAGTTCGGAAGAATTGGGTTCAGTTGTGAGGATGGGAGACCTCACCCCTCCTCCAAACCCTTATTGAGCGTTAACTTCAGCAATTTTATTTTCCATATAATAAGTCAGAGGTAGTCTCGTCCAGGGTTGGCATGTGACATAGTGTTGGGGCCCCAGGTTCCTTCTGTCCTGTTATCCTCAAGGTCACCTCATGGTCCAAGGTGTCTGTTGCAGCTCCAGCCATTCAATCATTATTCCAGAAAGCAAGAAGAAGGTAAGGCAGAGATAAGTGAGAGCATACTTTAGGCACACTCCCTGGAAATTGTATACAACTTTTAAAAGTATAATCCCATTGGTCAAAACTTAGTTGACTGGCCAAACTTAGCAGCAAAGAAAGCTGTAATTGATTCAGGGTGGCCATGTACTCAGCAAATATCATGGAGTTCTTCTGAGAGAGAAGGGGAGAACCAATTAGAGGGCAATTAGAGTCAGTAGCACAAACCGGAGCTTCTCTCTCCCCTGTTCTACCCTGTCAAACCTCTGGGCCTAAGAGGGTAGGTATTATCATCAATTTAGTTTTAAGCCACCTGAGACTCAGAGGAGTGAATGGCTTGCCCCAGGTCACATAGTTTGGTATTGAAGGAGCTGAGAACTGAATCCATATTTGCCTGGAATATGAAACCTGAGTTATTTATGTGACTTGCTTTTTGATAGAGGTAATGTTTTCCTATGAGCAGGAAGGGCAGCTCTACCTGTTTGTGAGCTGTGTTAGTGTCCAGATAACTTAAGATAATGGTCAATTAGGCACAGTGGCTCATGCCTGTAATCCCAGCACTTTGGAAGGCCAAGGCGGGTGGATCACTTGAGGTCAGGAGTTTGAGATCAGCCTGGTCAACTCGGTGAAACCCCGTCTCTACTAAAAATACAAAAATCAGCTAGGTGTGGTGGCGGTCACCTGTAATCTCAGCTACTCAGAGGCTGAGGCAGGAGAATTGCTGGAACCCAGGAGGCGGAGGTTGCAGTGAGCTGAGATCGTGCCACTGCACTCCAGCCTGGGCGACAAGGGTAAAACTCCATCTCAAAAAAAAAAAAAAAGGAAACAGTCATGCAGTTATTATGCTTATGCCACCAATATTTCTTTATGTGCCCACAATGTTTCATTTATCCTTCTCCAACTTGGCGATCTGGTAGCTTCCCAACACCACTATTCTACTTCATCTCTGTATTTCCTGCATTCCTGCAGGGTCCAGCACAGATCAGATGCCCCATGCATTGTTGAGTGAATTCATTCATTCATTAATAAAGCTCAATCACAGCACCTGGGTGTTCTCAGGACTCCCCTCTACGTGTCCTGAAGAACCAGATCATTTTATATGCGTCACACACACAGAGACTTCAGAAACCCAATTCCTCCTGTGCCATCTAGGTTCTTATCCAGTCTTGCTGCGCCAGGTACCCAGCTCGGTCCAGGAAATCCAGAAAGGGAAAGAGGTGCTACCTGCACTTTGCTAAGGGTGTCATGATTCCAGTTAACCTGCAAAATAGCCCTTTCTAGAAGATAATAGTCCCACTTTACTGGTGAGGAGATCGAGACTCAGAATGGAAATGATTCTTCAAAGGGCATCTGGTTAATAAGGGTGGAGCCAGGAAGCCAGTTGGACCCCAAATCATTCATCTGTGCCTCATTCACTTATCCCCTTTTCAAACCCCTACAGATTTGACAAGCCAGTCATGCAAACAGGTGGGGGTGTCACCCACAGCAGCAAAGACCTGGGAACTGGATAAATGACAGTTAGAAAACCTGTTTTGCCCTGGTCACATATTACCCAGGCACTCCTTTTTGGCTCCTGCCTCCCAGTGTCAACACACACACACACACAGACACACACACACACACACACACACATACATACACACACACACGCAGTCTTTCTCTTCAGCTTCCTGGCTTTCTGCTTTTATTTTCCCAGCAAACTCAATCATTTCTTGCAGTGAAGTTGATAGGACTTGTACCCTAGCCCTCAGTGCCTCCTCCCCCTGGACACCTCTCCTTTTGACAAACCTTCCCAGGTTGTATGAAGGGCAGGTAACCCCAGGCCAGAGGGCGCATGGGAGGCTGCATCATGAGTCAGCCTGGCTAAGAAGGGAACCTCGGGCTTCCTGGCTTACAGGGGCCTCCCACTCTTGGGGGTGATGAATCTCCCAGCTCACTTCAGCACACGCTTCAGGGGCAGCCTTCAAGTCCTGGGTGGGGGGAAGCCTGTGTCTTTCCAGGGAGATTTTCCATCAGCCTTTTATTGCCTCAGTCCCAGAAGGGTGGCACATAGTGGGAACTCTTCACAGCCAGGGAGAGGAGGGCCTGCCAGTTTAAAGGGAGGAGTTGGATCCAGAGAGCCAGCGAATGCCGGAGGGGGCTTTGGTCTCCTCCAGGCCTGCCCAGCTCACCATTTACGTCTTCAGAAAGCCCTTCATGGCCAGACCCTTTCTACCCGCACCGTACCCTCCTGCTCTCCTGCTGAGTTGGATTTGGGAGCATGCTGGCTTTATTTTTGTTCTTGGAGCCCCCATGCTTGCTCATGTCCTAGGGCCTGTGCTCCAGGCTGTCCCTGCCTGGAAATCTCTTCTGCCATCTCCATGTGACTGGGTCCTTGTCACCCTGATCTTAGCTTAATGACCTTTTATCAAAGGTCTTTCTAGGACCGTCAGAAGAGTAGCTACCAAGGTCCTCTCTATCGTGACGTGTATCTCTTTTGTGTATTTTAAAATTGTCTACCCCTCCCCCCGGTAGAAAGTTTATGAGAGCCCTCATGGCAATAGGATGCTTAGAATCGTGGTTCAGAGCAGGAGTCAGAAGACTTTTCCTGCAAAGGGCTACAGAGTGTCTATTTGAGACCTTAAGAGCCTAAAGGATCTCTGTTGGTTCCACTCAACTCTGCCATTGTTGTGGGAAAGCAGCCTCAGACAAAGTAAATAAATGCCTGTGGACATGAACCAATAAAACTTTATTTAGGCTGGGCACAGTGGCTCACGCCTGTAATCCCAGCACTTTGGGAGGCCAAGGCAGGCAGATCACCTCAGATCAGGAGCTCTAGACCAGCCTAGCCAACATTGTGAAACCCTGTCTCTACTAAAGATACAAACTTAGCCAAATATGGTGGTGGGCACCTGTAATCCCAGCTTCTCAGGAGGCTGAGGCAGGAGAATCACTCGAATCCAGGAGACCAAGGTTGCACTGAGCTGACGTCACACCACTGCACTCCAGCCTGCGCAACAAGAGCGAAACTCCCATCTCAAAATAAATAAATAAATAAAAATACGAAACTTTATTCATAAAAACAGATGGCAGGCCAGATATGGCCTATAGGCTGTAGTCTGCAGACCCCTAATTTAGAGCATTGATTGGTTCTGGAGAAAAACTGATGTGTTTGAATCCTACCTCTGCTCCTCTTTATCTTGGAGTCTTGAGTACGTTTCTTACCTTCTCTGTGACTCAGTTTCCCTATCTCGCCTAAACAGTGGAGGAGATAATACAACTAGTCTCAAGGATTGTATTGTCGTGAGCGTCACTGACATATCTGGCTAATTAGTTGCTCAAATCTTCAGCATATTCCGTGGCTCCTGCACAGCAGAGTAGGGACTCGACATATATATTTGTTAAACAAATGAATGAATGAAGGCCTACCGGGACCCAAGCCTCGTGCTGGGCTCTGGGGAGATACTGATGAACCAGAATTTGTTGGGGTCACTGCACTCAACGTGCTCAGAGTTTCAGGGTTACAGTCAAAATCGTTTTTACACCAGGGGCAGCAAAAGCCACATCTCATAGGCAGGTGATATTGATGAGGCCGGGAGGGAGGAATGCGGCAGTGGAAAAATGACATGTGTATATTTCCTCTAACTTGTAACCTTGGGTGAATGCAGAACCAACTTGCAGACACTCTGATTATCCTACGAAGCTGGAAATCTGGACTTTAAAAGTGCAGTGTCTCATTTTTTACAAGTAACTGACCTGATAAAGCAAAAAGAAACCAAACCAAAACAGCACTGGATGGGCTCAGTGGACACAATTGCAGCGATTGAAGGTTGATGCAGTCATTTCCTTTTCTTCTTTTTTTTTTTTTTTTTGGAGAAGGAGTCTCGCTTTTGTTGCCCAGGCTGGAGCACGATGGCGTGGTCTCGGCTCACTGCAACCTTGCAACCTGCGCTTCTCAGGCTCAAGCGATTCTCCTGCCTCAGCCTCCTGAGTAGCTGGGATTACAGGTGTCCTCCACCAAGCCCAGCAAATGTTTGTATTTTTAGTAGAGACGGGGTTTCACTGTGTTGCCCAGGTTGGTCTCAAACTCCTGATCTCAGGTGACCCCCCACCTCAGGCTCCCAAAGTGCCGGGATTACAGGTGTAAGCCACCACACCGGCCCAGTCATCTGCTTTTCACAACCTTATTTTATGGATAGAGAGACCAGGACTCAGGGAGGCCACATGACTTGCCCACAGGCTCACAGCTAGCATGTAGAGGATCTGGGGTTTGAACCCAGGTTCATCTGATTCCCTAAACATGGACTCTATGCCAGTTGACTCAATTGCTGTTAGATGAAGACAAAACAAGTGGCCGGGAAGGGAGGGTATGTTTTGGTGTCTCAGAGCTCAGCCTTTCTCGGAATATGACTCTTAACCCATTTTCCAGCTTTGAGGGTTGGCTGCAGGATAGTCACCTTCGGAGGGTTCACTTCCAAGGCAGTGCCCGCCCCGACAGGAGCTGGCCCCTGGCTTTTTCCATGCTCATCTTTATGTGTCCCTCCAGCTTTGCCTTCTCCGGCTCATCAGTATGTGTTTTCTACAGTCTTGGCATTAGTGTCCAGCTTCCTTCAGCAGAAGAATGTGGTCCTTGAGGGTCCTTCCGCCTGTCATGGCCCTAGATGACCCATGAGAAGGAGGGTGTGGTAGGCTTGAAGATGTGACTTTCTCCTACAGTGGGGTCAAATGGGGAGGACACTGTTTTTGGAACCAGGGAGACCTGGATTAGAGCCCTGACACCACAGCCACTCACCAGCTGGTGACCTTGGAGCAGTTCCCTCACCTCTCCGAGCCTCAGTTACCTAGTGTTTCAAGCAGGTGCGAGAGCCTGCTCCTTGCAGAAATATGCTAAGATAATGTGTGCATCCACTTGGCACAAAGGCTGGAATGCCATGGACACTCCCACGTGGCAGTTCTGTTCCTTTTGTCCCCATCCTCACCTCTGCCTGTCCTCTTTTGCTCCTGACCCGGCTGGACCCTGCTGTGGCTCTCTTGCCTTGGTACTGAGATAAGTTTGTGGAACTTGGGTGGGTCTCTGCCCCTGCCTCCCCTCTCCCCAGTGCCAGGGCTGCAAGACGAGGGTGTGGGCATAAATTACGCCCATCTGTTCCCTCCCTGCTGAGGGAGGGCAGGAGGGAAACACATGGACTTAGTGGGTGTTGTACTTTCCATGTGCAGCCGCCAGGAACAATGGAAGGGAAGAATGTGAGCTCGGTGAGGAGTCTACCACACCCTGACTTCCAGTCCCCTTCCCCCGTTCAGGGATCGTAGGGACCGGAACTCACCCTTCTTGCCAACCCAGAAGTCCTCATGGTTGGCCATGCGCATCTTCTAGTTTATCACTGATTACTAACATTGTTCATTCATTTATTCATTCTACAGATGAGTAAATTTTACTGAGCATGTACTCTGGGCCAGTCAACACATGGGCTAAGATTTGAAGTGAGTTTCTTGCCTTTGAAGAGCTCACTATTTAGCAGGAGAGATCACATGGAAAGCAGCCATTTTTGGGTGCTGTGGCAGAGGTGCGTGTGCTGGGCTGCACCAATACAGACAAGGGAATCCTTCCCAGGGCGGTCCTTTGATTCCAGTGAGAGTTATGACAGTTAAAGGGAGGGTGTGTATCAGGCAAAGGACGCGTGGAGTGTTTGGAGGCACAGTGCGCAGAGCCTGCAGGAGGCAGTATGCAGTGGGTTGTGGGGATTCCCTTGTTTGATTCTCCTTTTCTGCTGAATCCTCCCCATCAACGTTTATTCGCACTCAGGCCTCTCATCTTCCAGCAAACCCTCACTCCACCTCACGTCTCACTCCAGCACCTGCCTCATCAATGTCCCTCCCAGCCACATTTTTCAAATAAATGTTCTGTGCTATGCGCATGGTCTCCATTTCCCTCCTCCCACGCCCCACACCCAATTCATCTCTACCTTCGCTGCTTCACAAGGTTGTCATGACCTCCACATTCCATAATTCATTGGTATTTCCCAGTTGTTTGGTTAGATTTTCTAGCAGCGTTGATGACGGTGGAACATTCTGTCCTGCTGGATCCTCCCTCTTCTCATGCATAGAGACCCCACAGACTCATGGTTCCTCCTGGAGAGCCTTGGCTGCTCTTCCTCAGCCTCCTTTACTTGTTTTCACCTTTAGCCACCAGATCTTTATATACTGGGGTTCGTGAAGGCTGGAATTTACTCTGTCAGCTTTCTTTTGACTTTATCTCTTGCTTGCCTATTTGACTCCCATACTTCAATTACCTTCTCTGTGCTGATAGCTCCCACACCTGTTTCTTTCTGCAAAAGATTTCTAGTTTCAGACCAGTAGAAACAGGAGCTTAGCTAACATGTCCGCTTGAATACTGCCCTAACTTTCCAGGATCAACCACTGAGTTCGTTACTCTCCTGCAGTCCTGGTACTCTCCAGGGAGTGGCTCCATCTCGTGCCCAGCAGCAGCGGTCAGACACCTGGGGGTCATCTTTGGCCACCCTCCCCACCATCCCTCCTTATCTTGGCACTGTAAGTTCTGTATCCCAGGAAACCTCCCAGCCTAGGCACACTGGGGTGGTTACTCACTCTACTAAAATCCAAAGTCTAAACCCCACATCTCTTCCAAGACTTAAAAGGCTCTGCGTGATCTGAGCCCTGACCTGTTCATGGTGCACCTTTCTTTCTTTGCTCTTGGGTCCTAGACCATGTTTCTGCGCCACCCAGGGCATTTCTGCATATCATTGTCCCCTGTGTTGAGACAAAATTCTTCTACCCCTTCTTACTCCCTTACCCTTCGGATATCAGATTAAACATCCCATCCTTTGCTCAGAAAAAATCCATTCTTTTTTTTTTTTTTTTTTTTTTTTTTTTTTTTTTTTTTTTTTTTTTTTTTTTTTTTTTTTATAAGGTAGAATCTGGCTCTGTTACCCAGGCTGGAGTGCAGTAGTGCAATCTTGGATCACTGGATTGCTGAACCCACCCGCCGGGTTCAAGCGATTCTCTTGCTTCAACCTCTCAACTAGCTGGGATTACAGGTGTGTGCCACCACTTCCAGCTAATTTTTGTGTTTTTAGTAGAGACTGGGCTTCGCCACATTGGCCAGGCTTGTCTCAAACTCCAGACCTCAAGTGATCCACCTGCCTCGGCCTTCCAAACTGCTGGGATTACAGGCATGAGCCACCGCACCTGGCCAGAAAAATCCGTTCTTGACATCACCAGAGAAGGTCATGTGACTCCTGTTACACACTCTCAGTACCACCCTTCCTTCAGCTCTGTAGCTGTTGTGGTCACATGATTAGTCGATGTTGGTTTCTGCATGGAGAACATAATTTGAACACTGGCTGGAACCGTGTTTATCTTATTTCCTGCTGGAATCCCTGGCCTTCAGCTAGAGGGTGGGATGTGGTCAGTGTGCAATGAGCAGGTTGCTTGAGTGCACCTAAAAACAGAGGCTTTGGCCAAGGGGCAGCATAGGCAGATGATGTGTGTTCTGGAGAGACTGTTTCGGTGGCTCTGTGAAGGATGGATGGGACACCCTCTGCCAATGGAGGGAGACTGTTGAAGCATTTTAAGTGAGAGAGGATGGTGGTATGGATTGAGAAATAAACCAGTGTTTCTTAGGATGTTGCCATATCCCTATGAGGTAGACTCTTTACAGCTTGGAGACTGACTTCACAGGGGCAGTAATGAAGCTGGAAGAGGTGGAAGGTATTTCCCAGATTTGGGGCTTGGGGGCCTGGGTATCTGGGTAGAGTCCTGTGGTTAGCCGTGATAAATTCTGTCTTAACCATGGTGAGCCTAAACCAGTCAGCGTGACTGTCATGATGTCTTGACTATCTGGTCCCTAATATTTTTTGTTAAAACTCCTTTTTCTAGGCCAAGTGTGGTAGCTCATGCCCGTAATCCCAGCACTTTGGGAGGCTGAAGGTGAGCACATGACTTGAGGCCAGGAGTTTGAGACCAGCCTGGCCAATATAATGAAACCCTGTCTCTACTAAAAATACAAAATATTAGCTGGGCCTGGTAGCACAAGCCTGTAATCCCAGCTACTTGGGAGGCTGAGGCACAGGAATCCCTTGAACCTCGGAGGCAGAGGTTGCAGTGAGCGGAGACTGCGCCACTGCACTCCAGCCTGGGCAACAGAGTGAGACTCTGTTTCAAAAGCAAACAAACAAAAACCAACACAAAACACATTTTGTGGCATCCTCCTTGGATTCATTTTATCACCTTCCCCCTCTATCCCTCACTCCTTGACCCTCAAGCCCTGGTAGAAAAGATCAGAGAGAACCCATAGTGAGTCCAGGAGAGGGCTACATTTTGTTTTTGTTTTTTCTTGAGACGAAGTTTCACTTTTGTTGCCCAGGCTGGAGTGCAGTGGCGCGATCTCGGCTCACTGCAACCTCTGCCTCCCGGGTTCAAGTGATTCTCCTGCCTCAGCCTCCCGAGTAGCTGAGATTACAGGCATGTGCTACCACGTCTGGCTAATTTTGTATTTTTAGTAGAGACAGGATTTCACCATGTTGGTCAGGCTGGTCTTGAACTCCCGAACTCAGGTGATATGCCCACCTCGACCTCCCAAAGTGCCGGGATTACAGGCGTGAGTCACTGTACCTGGCCAGGAGAGGGACACATTTTTAAGACTTACATGGAGTGCTGTAGCCCAGGTAAATGGACGTGACTTGTCTAGGGTTAGGATGTCTGGGGTCCCCCCTGAGCATGGTGTCTCACCAGCTCTGTGACCTTGGGCAAGCCCCTGTCCCTCTCTGGGCTTCCCCACCCTACTTCTACAAGGAGTTGAAAGCATTCAGTGGTTCTCAATCCTAGCTGCATATTAGAATTGTCTGAGGAAATTTAAAAAGTACAAATGATCAGACCCTGTTCCCTAGAGACTCAGATTATGTTGGCTTTTTTTTTTTTTTTTTTTAAGCTTACCAGGTAATTCTTAAAAGCAGTTAGATTAAGAACTGTCCAGTCACATGATCTTGGAGACTTTTCAGCTCAGTTAGTCTAACCTAAGAATGGCCCAATTTAGGCCCCAAGGGTCCCCTGGTGAGACCTTCCGTCTCTGCACCTTAAGTCACCTGCCCGTGCCTTGTGGTCCTGGACTTGAACTTGAGCTCCAGGGTAGCCGCAGAGGCAGTCTTCTGCTGAGGCTAAGAAGCAGAAATGCAGTCTGTTGAGAGAGGGGGATGGGTAGGAGCTGTGTGAGGAGGAACAGATTGAAGCTATTAACATTTGATCAGTTTGGTATTGTTCTTCTGGAGACCACAGCTTATGCGGCTGCTTAATAAATGTCTGGTCAGGGTCCAATCCAGAGCTGCCAAATGGGTGTTGCTATGGTTTCCAAGGAGTTGTTTCCCACACAAGTTACTGCTTCCCACCCCGAACTGTGAAACACCAGAGTCTTCCCTCTGCTCCTTAACTCTGTCCCTTCCTAGAGAAGCATGTGGCGAGGGAACATCTGCCTGGGCCTGAGGACACACCCTGGCCTCCCTGTGGCTGACCATCGGTGGCACCTGCCTGTGCCAGCTCCCTGAAGCAGGAGTTGTGCCTTACCCCTCTGTGCACTTTCAGGCAGGCCCATCACTCAGCTGGTGTCACCTCAACCTTCCAGGGTTTGGTTGGGGTCTCTGCATCTGACCCTGTTGCCCCTGACTGGAAAGGAGGGGTGGTCAGAGGCTGGGCTGGCAGGCAGTGTGTGTGTGTGTGTGTGTGTGTGTGTGTGCCTGTGCACGCGTGTGTGTGGGTGTGTGTGCGTACACGCGCACGCGCTTGTCAACACGAGCCAGTGTGGGAGTTCTTGCAACTCCACGTGTAAAGGTGAATGTGTGAATGAGTATGGATGTGAGTTGTGTCAGTGCTTCTGTGTACTCCTCGGTGTGTGGACTGTGACTCTGTGTGTGTCTGTGTGTGTGCTGAAGGATGTATGTGTGGATGGCAAGAACTGGGAGTGAGCTTGGGGCAATTCTGCTAAATCTGAACATGTCTTATGACAGATTTACGATAAATGAACGCTTATAAAGTTCAACATAAAAACACTCATGTAAATGCCATCCAGCTTGAGATAAAATGTTACCAGTTACAGCTGAAACTTTCTCTGCGCTCTTTCCTGGTTGTATCTTCCTTTTCCTCCCAGGATTAATCCTGTTGTGAATTTGTGAATCTGTCTTTCCCAGAATGATACACTGTTTCAATAAGTAAGCTTCTTCCAGTGTGGAATCTTTCTGTAAAACTGTCAATGAAGTGTGAGTATGGTGTGTATGCCTTGATGGGGAAGATTAGAGACAAAGAATTTGAAAGCACTGTCAGCATGCAGTGGGAACTTCTAGTGTGTCACTGAAGGCCAACTTCCTAACCTCTCTGATCCTGTTTCTCGTCTATAAAATGAATGAGATGAGGATGAAATGATATAAGATGTGTGAAAAGATATGGCACATAGTTGGAGTTCAATCAGCTCTGATTTTTAAAAGAAAAAATTTATCTGTTAAAGAGGAGGCAAGGCCCACCAAACTTGCAGAAGGAAAACAAACAAATCAGATATACATTATTCAGGGGAGGTGGAGGTGTGCTGGTTTGAGCTGGATCGTTCCGCCCCTCCCTTTCTTTTTCTTTTGGATTCCTTGGGGCCTTTCTCTTTTGAAGCAGTGGGATGTCAGCACAGTGGAAATTCAAATAGGGGCAGGTTTAGTCCCAACAAAAGACTGGACTGTGATGGAAGGTCCCCTGCCTGCTCACGGCTAAATAGAACTGCATGTAAATAAGATCATTTGAGCTGAGGTGCGTTTTGAATACACAACCATCAAGGTAAATGCGCATTCCAAAGAAATTCTGGCTCTCAGAGGATGCCTGAGTTAAAATGAAACTTGCTTGAAAATGAAAGCCAATGTTCAGGCTTCAGATCATGTGAGGAAATGGGAATGAACCGTTAATTACCGGTTCATTCCCCCAGGCACTTGGTTACCTAGCTGCATCTTGGATTTACAAAGATGGAAAGGGTCATTCTAGTAGGAGAAAGAGAGAGAGAGAAAGAGAGAGAGAGAGAGAAAGGAGTTAAAGATATGACATCTGCTGTAATCTCAGGAAATACACAGTTTAAGTAGAAATGTGCAGCAGTGCTCCCTTGATTCCGTTCTGCCTGTATCTGCCATGTGCCTCAGACTGGCTAGACATCAGGAGGAACTGAGAGGCTGAAGACATGACGTGCCAACTAGCTAATGTAAAGATAGGATAAGTGTGAATTATCAGTTGACAGAGGAGGGACAGAAGGACACTGCTATTTATTGAGCACTCTGTACCAGGTGCTATGCGGGGGTTCCAGTGGGTTGTGGAGGTCTAAATTAACCATTTGGTCTAAATTAACCATTACAACCATCATTGAGTCAATATTATTATCTCCATTTTACAGGTGAACAAACTGAGTCTTAGAGGGGTTAAGGTCTTTGCCTGGTAAACATCAGTGCAGGAAATCAAACCCAAGTCTTTCTGACTTTCCAGCCTAGCACTGGTTTTTGAAAATAATTCTGTGGCAAGAACTATGTGACTAGTGTAAGGTAGTTTCCAGTGAATAAGAAAGCAAGAATCTGGCCAGGCGCAGTGGCTCACGTCTGTAATTCCAGCACTTTGGGAAGCTGAGGCAGGCAGATCACGAGGTCAGGAGTCTGAGACCAGCCTGACCAATAGGGTGAAACCTCATCTCTACTAAAAATACAAAAATTAGCCAGGCGTGGTGGCACGTGTCTGTAGTCCCAGCTACTTGGGAAGCTGAGGCAAAAGATTCGCTTGAACCCAGGACTTGGAGGTTGCAGTGAGCCAAGATCGTGCCACTGGATTCCAGCCTGGGTAACAGAGTGTGACTCCATCTTAAAAAAAAGAAAGCAAGAATCTGATACTGATGTGAGTATTGAGAAAATTCAATGCAAGATAAAATGTTTTGGTTAGCATTTATCTAAGAAAGTTTTGAAAAGCAAGTTGTATATTTAGCTTTGAAGGGGTGGTCCTTTCATTCCAGGAACTTCAGCTTTGTTATTTTCTGAAGCTATGGTTTAAATCACATATTCCTGGTACAGTGTGAAGAAGATTCTTGAGACAAAAGAAAGAGGGGAAAAATATGATCTGTCATGGCATAGGAGCTGAAATTCAAGTTTTAAAATCACTTCTAAACAGCTCAGAGCTTCTGTGATTTGCTAGAATCACAGAAAGACTAATGTACCTCAAGTTGGAGGAAGCATGTCATGATTGCTAAGGCTGCAAAGAGATTTTTCAATTACTTTTTAGTTTTTAAAATTATTACTAAATTTTAAAAAATGAGCCCAAGATGAGCTCTGCGGTTTCTTCAGAGGGGATTAGATGAGATTCAAGTTTTCAAAGTTCAATTCAATTTGAGTTTCCTGTGTCCTAAAAATGTCTTCGATTAAAAGCAAGAAAAAAAATGTATTTTTTTTTTTCATCTTCATCAAACTAAAAAATGGCTGAAGGGATTTTATTCAAACTTTTCCCCAAAATTCACCTTTTGCCAAGACCCAGCATGGAAAATTTCAGCGCAAAAGGATCAGTCTTTGGCAAGTTCCCTGAGCTAATGAAAACAGAGGGGCATAAAGGGAGTCTGTGTGCAGCTCTAACTGTAGTGGTCACTGCAGCCCACATTGTATGAGAAGAAGGGCCTCATTCAATAACCCCCCTTTTAAGTCTTTTTTATCATCAATATGGATGAGACTTAGAGTTGACATGGTCACCAAACAAAAGGCACTCACATTATGAATACAATCTGGGTAATGGCAGTATTTCAAGTGGCTTCACTCAGTTATGACTGGCGTTGGGATAAAGTTATTGTTGATTAATTCATTCGTTCATTCATTCATTCATTTATTGTACAAGTATTTATTGAGTGCCGGCGATGTGAGCAGCACTTTAATCAATGTTGGGAATGTTATGGGGGGAAAAGCGAGGCAGTTCTTGCATTCATGGGTTCATGGTTGGGGGTGGGGGGAAGATAAACCGATTAAATGATAAATTGGGCCCTGTGTGGTGGCTCATGCCTGTAATCCCAGCACTTTGGGAGGCCAAGGCAGGCGGATCATGAGGTTAGGAGTTTGAGACCAGTCTGGCCAACATGGTGAAACCCCATCTCTACTAAAAATACAAAAATTAGCTGGGCATAGTGGCACGTGCCTGTAATCCCAGCAACTCTGGAGGCTAAGCAGGAGAATAGCTTGAACATGGAAGGCAAGAGGTGGAGCTTGCAGTGAGCTGAGATCATTTCACTGCACTCCAGCCTGGGCTGCAGAGCAAGACTCTGTCTCAAAAAACAAAACAAAAAGATAAACTGTGACAAATTTTATTATTATTTTGAGACAAAGTCTTGCTCTGTCACCAGGCTGGAGTGCAGTGGCCCGATCTCCACTCACTGCAACCTCCGCCTCCTGGGTTAAAACAGTTCTCCTGTCTCAGCCTTCTAAGTAGCTGGGATTATAGGTGCGCACCACCATACCCAGCTAATTTTTGTACTTTCAGTAGAGACAGGGTTTCATCATGTTGGTCAGGCTGATCTTGAACACCTGACCTCATGATCCTCCGGCCTCGGCCTCCTAAAGTGCTGGGATTACAGTTGTGAGCCACTGTGCCCCGCCAACTGTGACAAATTCTATGGGGCAACAGAATGGGGTGCTGAGATAGAGAAAACCGGGCGTTGTGGCGATAGGAGGCCGATATTATACAGGCGGCTAGTGAAGGTCTCGCATGCATTCGTTCATTATTTAACAAACATTCAGTGAGTGGCTGTCGTGCTCTGGAATCTATACTGATCTAGACACCATTTTTGCCTTCAAGGTGCTCCTAGACCAGTGGGAGAGCAGGCAGGTAAGCAGAAAGCTCAGATGCCGTGTGACAAGTTCTTTAATGCAGGCATATGCCATACCTGATGTGGAAATAGGAAGGAGATCTAAATATACTGCTGTTGGCAGTGATCAAAGAAGGCCTCTCTCTGGGGGAACAGTCCAACAGACATTTGTGATAGTTGATGTTTGGCAAGATAGAGGGGAATGAGAACTAGGGCTGCTTTCAAGGAGCCTGGAGTCCACTCTTACTTCCGGAGTCACCTCTTTGAGAGCCTGGAGCCTGTGGTGTCTGACCTGCCTCTCCAGTAGTAAGCATGGAACTTGAGTCAAAAGAGGTGCTTAGTAAATGATAGGTCCCTTTCTCTGACATCTCGTGAAGCAGCTCTTTGGATTTAGCCTAGTGGTGAAGAACTTGGCTTCTGGAATCAGATTGCCTGGGTTCAAATTCCAGCACCCAGCTGTGTTACCCCAGGCAATGTTTCTCTGAGCTACAGTTTCCCTACATACAGGCAGGGATGATAATGATACCTGCAGACTAAGGTAGTTCTAAGGACTAAATGATATCATGCTTATATAATCATTAAAGATATGACCAGCATACATCATCCCAAGGCGCTTTTTTTTTTTTTTTTTTTTGAGATGGAGTTTTGCTCTTGTTGCCCAAGCTGGAGTGTAATGGTGTGATCTAGGCTCACCACAACCTCTGCCTCCTGGGTTCAAGTGATTCTCCTGCCTCAGCCTCCTGAGTAGCTGGGATTACAGGCATGCACCACCACGTAGACCCAACTAATCTCATATTTTTAGTTGAGACGCAGTTTCCTCATGTTGGTCAGGCTGGTCTCGAACTCCCGACCTCAGGTGCCACCAATATGCTTTTAAGTGCTGCCTGTCACTTTCTACAACCCACCCATTCATTCAATCCAGCAATTGTGGATTGAGTATTTTCAGTCTTAGGCATTGTACTGGGTGCTTAGATTTAGTAAAATCTTGCCAGACTACGGGGTCTCCATCCTCATAGGTGGTTAAATTCACAAATCTCACATATGAAAGTTCTTTGCCTCTTTTACCCAGATAAATAGGTATTTGTTATCTCCGTAATGCCAAAAAAATTAGGAGTGAATGTCTGTTCATTTTTCATCGGCGCATCTGGTTTCTAGGTGAAAAGCTGCCAGGAATTTTGAAACATCTTGTTACTTTAGACATCAGAAGGCAGGGAGACTTCCCATTATTAATTGGATGCAAAAACTTCTTTGTGGCCCAGGGCTAGGGCAAAGCTGAGATTTCATAGGTCAGTGAAAGCTCACCACTATTGTTTTTGCTTTGTAATAATTTTAGTTAGGGAGGAGGAAGAAAAGGGAGGTGGTTTCCAGAATGATAAAGCAATGTGCCAATGTCATGCAGTTGCAAGAGGCCACTGAGGTGGTAAGGAAAGCGTTGCCCGTGTGTGGCTTCATCTTCCTGAGCCTCAGTTTCCTTTGTGTAAAATAAGGATAACAGAACTTCCTGTGTCGTGTGGACTGAGGTTTCAAGGAGGGCAAGAAAGTGGAAACACATCAGTGCTTTTTGCTTGCTAAATGCTTCTTGTTTATTTCCGGCCGTGCCACATGTTTGCCCATCTTTGCAATGTGCAGTTGGAAGGAAAAGTGGGGATAGAGAAGGCAGATTTAATTTGTGAGTTTGTGCAGTGAGTGGTGGGTCTGAGTTGGGGGCCTGGCTAGAAGCAAGTGGCTTTTTGGTGGCACGTCGTGCGCCTTCCCTTGGGACTGAGGCTCTCTAACCCCCCCTCGGCATCAAACTTCCCACCACCTTCCCTTTGCCATGGCATCCTTCCTTCTTGTCTCCAGGGAGGCAGGACACAGAACCCAGGCCCGGCCCAGGGACCCCAAGCCAGACTGCCTCTGGCCAGTCTTGCTCGGCCTTTCCCGGACTCAGCCAGGCCTAAGTCGGCCTGGGTCCCGAGGTCAAGGTCGGGGTCGGGGTCGGGTTGTAGGCGCTGGCATGGCCTGCAGTTGGGTGCGCGCAGGCGAGTGCGCACAGTGGAGTGTAGGGCATCCCTGCAGACTGCGCCGCCGGGCGGCCTCGGGAACTGACCAGGCCGCGTGTGAGCGCCGGGATTCCTGCTCCTGCCTTAAATATGCCGGTTATTTTTATCTCCCTACGTCAGGCAGCGAAGGCCATCCCACCCGTGGCCCAGGCGGCTGCTACACAATGTTTCCCTTTAGTCGGGAGGGGAAATGGAGGGAGGCCAGACTTCCTGATCACATGGTGCTGAAGTCAATGAAAAAAAATTAAGGGGGACCCCTCCCTTTTTCTTCAATGCCTGATCCAGATTCCCCTCTCCCCGTTCCCCTCACCCACCCCCTCTGGGCTCCGTGCGTCGGAGGGAAGCGCAGCCTCCCAGGCGGAGGGCCAGCGAGGCAAGAGAGCGCGCGCAAACATAAACACGAGACTGTTGCAGTAATTGGTGGCTCTGAAAACACTGAGGAAATGAGAGGCTTGTACGAAACATCAGCCGACAAGAAACGGGGTGATGTCAGACAGCCTTCCAGGATTAGAAACCCTTAAAAGCTCCGAGCCCGCGGCCGCTGCGAAAAACTCGGCTCTCCAGCTTTCCCGGGTAGGAAGCCGGGATTTCACTTTTGCCCGACTCCCTCGGGCAATCGCCCTCTCCTCTCTTCCTCTCTTCCTCTTTTTCTCTTCTTTCTTTTTCTCTTTTCTTTTCTCTTTTTCTCTCTTGTTTCTCTTTTCTCTGTCCTTTCTTCTTTTTCTTTCTCTTTCTTTCTCCCTTTCCTTTTCTTCCTCTTTCCGTTTCTCTTTCCCCCCTTTTTCTCTTTCTGTTTCTCTGGCTGTCTCTGTCTCTCTGTCCTCTGTCTGTCTTCTCTCTCTCCTTTTTTTCCCCTTTACCATCTTTATTAAAACGAAAGGAAGAGGCCACATCAGATGATTTCCATTTCTAAGGCATGTCCTCGTACTTTTATCCCTTTTCCTTACTATGAAACACCAAACGGGACAAGTAAAACTGGGGTGTCTGTTGCTTTAGTTTGTTATAACTTTCTCTTCTTCTCGGTGCCCCTTCCTCATCCCCCTTTCAGGATTAGAAGTTCATATTGCAATAATTTGCCAATGTATTGGAAGGGCTGGAAATAAACAAGAAGCATTTGCCGAGGACAGCAGCAGCCCCCGCACCTCGAAATGGGGAAAATGCTTGCAAAAATCTGGCAGTTTCAGAAGAGAATATAGATTTCCCAGTGACATGTATCCCAGCCACCCAGCTAATAACACTAGTGGCTGCTGCCCCATTTTCTGTTCGTGGTATAATTAAGACTATAAGTGCTCACACGTATGTGTGTATACACACACACACACACACCCTCTCCCAGGCCACAGGGCAGGGTAGCTAACAGCCAGTGAGCAGGGAGGATCTTGTACCATGTCCAGCAGGTACTTGCGTGTGTCTTAAAGTTGGAGGCCAGTTACTTAGTGACATCTGTTCAGTGACACCAAAACTGATGTCTGTCAAGGCATTCTCTCTTCGTGTCTGCCAGGATTAATGAGGCCATGTTTGGAAAGGGCTTGAGCCCCCGCCGTGAAAGGCACCCAACACCTTTTCAAAGAATGATTTATGTCCAGCTTTATCTAAACAGGAACCGAAAAGGCATTTTTCTTGTCTATAGAGCAGGTGAACTCAGCACCTGACTTGTCACTCGGGGGCATTTCAGAAGCCTTCGAATCTGCCTTATTAATGGTCTGATACCTCTTTACCATGAAAGCAGGTTTTTTTTTTTTTTCTTTCTTCCTGAGACCTCAGAAAAGGTCACATCAAGGCTGAGTTTGTACAGCCTCGGAGGAATAGGACTGGTTCCAAAGACTTGGTTTCCTTCACGGCTGCTTATGGTGAGAACAATGTCCCCCAGCCTGAACCCTCCTCCCTCCCCTTCAGCTCATAAATCTTTTAGTGATTTAGTTCCCCTCAATGCTTGACACTCCTAAGCTGTAGGCATTTGAGCCAAGTGTACTTTTTGGTTTTATCCAGTATACCTTGCGGTTATACCACTCAACTGAGAAGTGGATCACAGCTCTATTTTCCACTTTGTGTGGGCACGTTTTCCATCTCTTGACATTTTTCTTGTGCTCTGCAATCCCAGTGGGCAGACTCTTCTCCTCTTAGTCTTTTTCTGATGTCGTTGTGTTGGGTAAAGTTGTCTCTACTCCTGCCTTTGCTCCACCTAGCCACCTTGGGGTCTCTGTTGTCTGTTTTTTTCCTTTTTTTTTTTTTTTTTTTCTGTTGGGATGGAGTCTTGCTCTGTTGTCCAGGCTGGAGTGTAATGGCGCTATCTCCGCTCACTGCAACCTCATCCTCCTAGGTTCAAATGATTCTCCTGCCTCAGCCTCCCGAGTAGCTGGGATCATGCCCGGCTATTTTTTTTTTTTTTTTTTTTTTTTTTTTTTTGGGTGTGGTTTTTTTTTTTTTTTTTTTTTTTTTTTCAGTAGAGACGAGGTTCCACCATGTTGGTAAGGCTAGTCTAGAACTCCTGACCTCAAGTGATCCACTGGCCTCGGCCTCCCTCAGTGCTGGGATTACAGGCATGAGCCACTGCATTCAGCTCCCTTGTCTGTTCTTGATCTCTCGAATCACACATCAAGGTTACCAGATCCTCTTGCTTATTCCCTGAAAAACCTCAGTTTCTCTGCAACTCCTCTCTATCCCCTTGTGTAAAAAGCTACAACAGCTCTCAAGGCCATTGCCTTTCTCCAAGCATGTGGGCCTGGGAGTTTAAATCCCAGATTTAAACTTGAGTTTTAACACCTTGAGTTTAAATCTCAGATTTGCTATTTAGTACCTTCAGAACTTCTAGTAAGTAACTCTATCGTATGAGCCTTAGTTTTCTCATCTATAAAGTGGGGATAATAACAGAGCCACCTCATAGCTTTATTGTGAGGATTAAATCAGGTAAAGGATATACAGGACTTTAGCAGGTGCCTGCCACAAAGTTAGTGCTTCTGAAACATGGGCCGTACTCTGGTGCTTCACTAACTCTACCTTGCTGCAGAGTCACCTGGAAGGCTTGGTAAATCAGATTCCTGGGCACCACTCTTAGAGCCCTGGATTCAGTAGGTCCAGGCTGGAGCCTGAGGATCTACGTTTCTTTTTGTTTGTTTTTGAATTTTTAATCAAAGAGATGGGGTCTCGCTATGTTGCCCAGGCTGGTCTCTAACTCCTGGGCTCAGATGATCCTCCCACCTCAGCCCCCCAAACAGCTGGGACTACAGGCAAGTGTCACCAGGCCTGGCTAATTTTTTGTGTTTTTAGTAGAAACAGGGTTTCACCATGTTGGACAGGCTGGTCTTGAACTCCTGACCTCGAGTGATCCACCCGCCTCAGCCTTCCAAAGTGCTGAAATTACAGGCGTGAGCCACTGTGCCAGGCCAGGATGTGTGTTTCTAATGAGTCCGTGGTGGTGTGGATGCTGCTTCCCTGTGGACCACACAGATCTAGCTGGGTCAGTCAGATTTGACTGTGTCTTTGGCTGTCTTTGTCCATGCTCCTTGGCAAGATCTTTATATGTCTGTTTGTGTGTGTATGCATGTGTGTGTTTGGTGGGTGGGGATGGGGAAGATCTTTGGTGACCTGAGCCTGGCTTTCTCACTTCTGAGCTATAAAACTTTTGCTAATCATTTTCATTTTTTCTCCTGGCCCAACTCACCTCTCCACTCTTCAGTCTCATCAACGGGTTTTTTATTTTTATTTTTATTTTTATTTGAGACTAAGTGTCACTCAGTTGCCTAGGCTGGAGTGCAGTGGCTCAGCTCACTGTGAACTCCACCTCCCAGGTTCAAGCAAATCTCGTGCCTCAGCCTCCTGAGTATCTGGGATTACAGGTGGCCACCACCATGCCCGACTAATTTTTTATTTTTATTAGAGACAGGGTTTCACCATGTTGGCCAGGCTGGTCTCAAACTCCTGACCTCAGGTGATCCACCCCCAGCCTCCCAAAGTGCTGGGGTTACAGGCGTGAGCCACCGTGCCCGGCGATCATCATGTTTATACCAAACTTTTCCCTATCCCCTCAGTGAACTCTCCACAGCCCTCTGGGCCCCCTGTGCTCTTAGACCTGCCCTCGTCTCTTCTGGGAATGTTCTCTCCCTCTCTTTGCTGCCTGATGAACTTCTTCCCACTCAAAGCCCAGATACAGCACTGCTGTTTCTTCAAAGCGGTCCCAACTTTTTCACCAAGATCCAACGTCCTCCATCATCCATGCCCTGCTTTCCGCTCAGACTCCCCTAGTGGTGTATACTGGACTCTAGTGATCTTTTGACCTGCTTGTCTCCTTCACTGGAAGGTCTCCTTCAAATGTGGGCTTCTCCACACAGGAATTGGGTCTTGTTTGACTTTGTGTCCTAAGGGTACATAGAGCCCTAACTCATGGAGAGGCTCAGTGAATGTTTGTGGAATGAATAAAGGAATGAATGAAGCCAGGCTTGGTGGCTCACGTCTGTAATCCCAGCACTTTGGAAGGCTGAGACAGGCAGATCACTTGAGGGCAGGAGTTCGAGACCAGCCTAACCAACATGGTGAAACCCTGTCTCTACTAAAAACACAAAAGTTAGCCAGGCGTCATGGCAGGCACCTGTAATCTCAGCTACTCAGTAGGCTGAGGCAGGAGAATCACTTGAACCCTGGATGTGGAGGTTGCAGTGAGTTGAGATTGTGCCACTGCACTCCAACTTGGGCGACAGAGCTAGACTCCATCTCAAAAGAAAAATGAAGAACGAATGGACCAAGAACCCATCCTCTAGGAAAGTCACAGCCTAACTGACAGGATTATGGACTACTCTAGGGTATACACATGTCCTCCTACCCCCAGCCTCCAAAACTCTACTTCTGACTTGATTTAATGAGATAATGCAGTGATTTGTGTAACTTTAAGCTCCTTCTCCCTTTGTATTACTGAATCAGCTTAACATTATTATCCCCACCCACAAGAGGGTGAGGGAGAGGGGCTGAGGGAGAGGAGGTGTCTAGCAAAGGTTTCGTATCCCAGAGGTGGGAGAGCCAGGCTCAGGGCAGCTTAGACAAAAAGATCCCCGCACCCCATCCCTACCCCACCAAACATATATGCATGAACACACACACACATACAGACACATGTACACACACACAGATCTAGCCATTACCTTTTTATGGTGTTTAATGCTGGCAGCCCAGCAAAACAAGTATTGTTATTATTTCCTTTGTATAGATGAGAAAACTGAGACTCAGAGAGGTTAGATACTTGCTCAAGGTAACAAAGTTACTTAGGAAAAACTAAGTAGGAAAAATGCATTCTTGTTGCCATAACAAGCAAGTAGTCCAAGGATTGGAAGCAGAAGAGATAAAAAGACTTGGATGCCAATGATTTACCTTTACGCCATCTCTATTTATCATGTTAGACAAGCTTGAAGGTACAAAAATGCTGGAATCCAGGATTCTTAGAATGGCTGTGATGGAAACACTGAGCTATCGTTTTATCCAACCTACTTTATCCCCAAGTGGCCAAGTTAGGGCACAGAGTGGGCTAAGTATGATCCTAATGTCACACAGCCTGTGACCAAAGGTCCAACCTACAACCCGGGCCGATCTCCCTCCCTCCTAATGCTCCTTCTTCCTACAGAAATGTCTCGGAGCCAGGCAATTATGCTTTTGAGATTATTTCTCACTTTCATCTTTGACCATGGAGAGAATCAGAAACAAAAGCTTTAACTATGACATCGTTTCAGACATCAATGGAAAGATGAGGTGGGATGGACCCTGAGACGAGCCCTGGGAATGACAGACATATTGCCTGCACTTACATTCTGGCTGGCAGCTAAGGCAGAGCTAGGTTTGATCTCTGGCAGAAATGACATTTCTTGGGCAGTTATCTCCCTTGCATTCTTGTTACCTCCAGATGACCCATAGCTGGACATCGTATCAGGGCCATCTTCTGCCTACATATTGGAACTTAGGGAAATTTGATAGCTTCATTTGATAGCCAGTTACTAGCTGAGTGGGCCTAGCAAGTGATGTAACCTTTCTGACCCTCCATGTATCCATTTGTAAAATGGAGATAAATGAAGTACCTGCCCTGCCTACTTCACAGTGTGTTGATATGTGTCAAATTGGTCTATATGTGTTAGAAAGACTTTGTGGTGTCATGGTCAAATGCGAGTTGTTAATGTGATGGTTAGTGGCCATGGGCCAGTTATAAGTAGCCAGCTCAAGAGGCCAGCTTCCACGGACAGGGGATGGGAGAGGGTAAGGGTATAGAGGCAGAGAAAAAGGGAAAGAAAGCTATTAGGCTGCTGCAAAACTAATTGCAGTTTTTGCCATTAAAAGTAATAACAAAAATTGCAATTACTTTTGCATCAACCTAATATATCTACGTACTTGCTGGACACACTCTACCAGGCACCTTCTATGCATGATCTCATTTCAACCACACCATCACGCTGTGGAGATATTTGTAGTGTGTTGAATGATAACCTCCAAAAAGTTATATCCATTTCTAACTCCTGGAACTTGTGAATGTGACCTTCTTTGGAAAAGGGTCTTTGCAGATGTAATTAATTAAGGATCTTGGGATGCGATTATCATGGATTACCTGGTGGGCTCTAAAAGCAATGATAG
>NW_016107559.1:1954437-1955523 GCF_001604975.1 Cebus imitator | reverse complement strand
GAGTCTCACTCTGTCCCCCAGGCTGGAGTGCAGTGGTGCAATCTTGGCTCACTGCAACCTCTGCCTCCTGGGTTCAAGTGATTCTCATGCCTTGGCCTCCCGAGTAGCTGGGATTACAGGTGTGTGCCACCATACCTGGCTAAGTTTTTGAATTTTTAGTAGAGACAGGGTTTCACCATGTTGCCCAGGCTGGTCTTGAACTTTTGAGCTCAGGTGATCCTCCTGCCTCAGCCTCCCAAATTGCTGCAATTGCAGGCATGAGCTTCTGCTCCCAACTCTTACTGATGCTTTGATTTAGGACGTTAGACCTCCAGAACTATGAGAGGACACGTTTCTGTTTTAAGCCATGAAGTTTGGGATCATCTGTTATGGCAATCCTGGGAAACTCATGCAGATTATCTCCATTTTCCAAATGAGAAAACTGTATCAGAGAGGTTAAGTCCTTTTTGCAAAGCCACCTAGCTCATTCATCTGACTCCAAAGCTGGTAGGTACTCAAACTCTTCAAGTGGACAATGGGAGAGTTCAAGGGATGCAGTGGCAGAACACCTAGGATAAGGAAAGTCAGACTGGATAAACGGAAGAAAGCTGGGATTAGCCAGGCATGGGAGCACATGCCTGTGGTCCCAGCTACTCGGGAGGGTGAGAAGGGAGGACTGCTTGAACCCAGGAAGCGGAAACTGCAGTGAGCAGAGATGGCACCACTGCATTCTAGCCTGGGTGACTGAGTGAAACCCTATCTCAAAACAAACAAACAAACAAACAAATAAAATTTTAAAAAAGAAGGATGGAAAAGGAACCTTTCAGTTCTGAAACAGAGTTTTTAAGGCAGAGAATTTTCTGAGAAGAAATGCCCCTTCCACTAATCCCACAAAAGGTGGTGAAGCAGGGGTTTTGAGGGGAATTTTGGTGGGTGTATTTCAGAGTTGGTCCCAAGTCCAGTGATTTTGGGGAGCACCAGTTGGGCAGCTCATCCATGGGGCACCCAGGCAGCAGCTTTTCAACTAAGTCAGCAAGAAAGCTCACACCAGTCTGAGCTTGGAGAAACACAGATTTCTTCCTTTTTTAAAAAAATTCAGGCCGGGCG
>NW_016107559.1:1949240-1954213 GCF_001604975.1 Cebus imitator | reverse complement strand
CCGTCTCAAAAAAAAAAAAAAAAAAAAAAAATTCATCCTTCTCTCTGTCTCTTTTTTTAAATGCAAGCCAGGCTGGGAGGAGCCTCAATAAGGAAGGAAATCAATAGGAAATGCCTTTAGAAAATGAGATTTTTTTGAAAGCATGTCATGTCTTCATTCTTGATGCAAAATATCGGGCCCTGCAATTTGAAACAGGAAACAGGAGAAAGCAAAGGCAGCCAATATGAGGACATGCCGAGGCCCCTCCTTTCAGAAGCCAGCTGTAGCGACAGGGCTGGCAGTGGTGGTTATGGGGCCAAGTCACATGGAGGCCAGTTGAGGAAACAGTGGGTGTTGGCCTGGAGAAGAGCAGTCTTGGGCAGGATATGAGAGTTTTCTTTGCACAACGGAATGTCTGTCATGGGGCAGTGGGAGCAGGTGTGCTCTGATGGGGTCCAAGGTGAGGAACTAAAACCATTGGTCTGGCTATATTATAGTGAAGCAATAGAACAAAATAGTTAAAGGCTCCAGAGCCAGGGGTGGGGTTCAAACCTCAACTTAGCTAGTAACTTGGTTAATATTATTCAATTTTTAGAGACAGGGTCTTGCTATGTTGTCCTGGCTGCTCTCAAACTCCTGACCTCAATCATCTCACCTTTGCTTCAGGGATTACAGGCAATCCCAGTGCTGTATTACAGGCATGAGCCACCTCACCTAGCCAACTTCACCACTTATTAACTTGGACATGTTATTTACACTCTCTGGGCTTTTTTTGTTTGTTTGTTGGTTTTTTGAGGTGGAGTCTCACTCTGTCCCCCAGGCTGGAGTGCAGTGGCACAGTCTTGGCCCACTGCAACCTGTGCCTCCCAGGTTCAAGTGATTCTCCTGCCTCAGCCTCCCGAGTAGCTGGGACTACAGGCGTGTGCCACCACACCTGGCTAATTTTTGTATTTTTAGTAGAGATGGGGTTTCACCATATTGGCCAAGCTGGTCTCGAACTCCTGACCTCATGATCCACCTGCCTCGGCCTCCCAAAGTGGTGGGATTACAGGCGTGAGCCACTGTGCCTGGCCAGCTCTCTGGGCTTTTGCTTCTTCACCTGTAAATGGGGCTAATAGTAATACATTTCTTATAGAGTTGAGAGAATTAGATATATGTATAGATATAAAATTGAATCTGCTCAATTCTCTCTATTATAGTCATATATAACTAATATTCTTTTTTTTTTTTTTTCTTTTCTCGAGACAGAGTCTCACTCTGTTGCCCAGGCTGGAGTGCAGTGGCACGGTCTCAGCTCACTGCAACTTCTGTCTCCTGGGTTCGAGCGATTCTCCTGCCTCAGCCCCCTGAGTAGCTGAAATTACAGGTATCCACCACCATGCCAGGCTAATTTTTATATTTTTTAGTAGAGACAGGGTTCTCCATGTTGGCCAGACTGGTCTCGAACTCCTGACCTCAGGTGATCTGCCTGCCTCATCCTCCCAAAATGGTGGGATTACAGGTATGAGCCATCACACCCCACCTATAACTATCTACATCTATAGATATATGTCTCGACAACTGTCTCAGCCAGGCGTGGTGACTCATGCCTGTAATCTTAGCACTTTGGGAGGCTGACGCAGGTGGATCACTTGAGCCCAAGAGTTGAGACAAGCCTGGACAACTTGATGAAACCCTGTCTCTACCAAAAAATACAAAAATTAGCTGGGTGTGGTGGTATGTACCTGTAGTCCCAGCTTTTCAGGAGGCTGAGGTGAGAGGATGGCTTGAAGATGGGAGGTGGAGGTTTCAGTGAACCGAGCTGAGATCACTCCACTGCACTCCAGCCTGGGCGACAGAGCCAGACCCTGTTTCAAAAACAAGAACAACAACAAAAACTGTCTTTCTCTCTACATCTGACTGTAGAGAGAAAGACAGTCGGGTTCCTCACCCATGAGTCCAACCAATCATGGATCAAACATATTTTTTTAAAAAGCATCATTACCGAACATGTGACATTCTTCTTGTCATTGTTTCTTAAACAAAATAGTATAGCAAACAACTTCCTACATAGTATTTACATTGTATTAGGGATTATAAGTAATCTAGAGATGACTTAAAGTACATGGAGGATGTGCTTAGCTTATCTGGCGATCCTACATCATTTTATGTCAGGAACTTGAGCATCTGTGGGTTTTGGTATCCTCAGGAGTTCCTGGGACCAGTCCCCCGTGGTTACCGAGGAACAACTGAACAGCTCATGAAATAGTACCCTGTAGGTGTTGGCGATTTTTAGCTCTTATTGGAGAAGCGAAGGAAGACTTTCTAGGGGATGCAGAGCTGGGACTTAAAAGGTAGGTATGTGTTAATGCGAGCAAGAGCAGGGCAAGGAGAAGGGCTAGCAAGCACAGAGGCAGGGAGAGACGCCTCCTGGTATGCTGAGCTGCTCCACGTAGCATAGCATCCCGTAGGGAAAGCAGTGAGCAATGGGGTTGAAGGAGCTGCCAGGGCCGGTTCATGGAGAGCCGGGCCTCTGAGTTAGGAGCTTTGTTAGTGCTGTTTAAACTTGAGCAGGCATTGGAATTGTCTAGAGGGCTCATTAGAATTCACACTGCTGGATCCCATTCTTAGAGATTCTGACCCAGTAGGTCCGGGGTAGGGGTTGAGAATTTGCCTATTGAGCAAGTCCCCAGATGACACTGATGCTGCTAGTCCAGGGAACATCCAGAAACCATCCCCCTCCACTGCGGGTGGAGAACTTTGAGAACTACTGCCGTAGATCCCATAGGCAATTGGAGGACAGGTTCAAGGACAGGTCTTAGGAAACATGTACTCAGTCTTGCTACTGCTGAGGCCACATGAGCACCCACCTGAGACCAGAGTGTCTGAAGGTGGAGTAACAGGGGCTGGCATCCTTTGTTCTCCCAGAACAGCTACAAGCCTATTGGTTAGTAGGCCTGGTGGAAGCCGAACTCAGTAGGCATGCTCCAAGGGCAGGGTGGCAGCTGGGTGCTACTCCAGGCAACTTTACACTCCATTGCCTGCCTTTATTAAGGGTAGCTGTGGAAAGGGTGACCTCCTTCCTGAGGATCCCAGGGACAGCAAGCCAAAATCCTGACAGCAAAGGGAAACCTCCTAACTGCCACCCCTCCCTACCCACAGCTCACGGCCTGACACCCACCTGGGTCTCTCCCTGTCAGTGACTGCGCCGGCAGCTTCCTGGGTTGCTGAGGCAGAGAGGACACCGATCAAGGCTTCATCCCACCCTCTCTGTCTGTCAGTGCTGGGGGAAAAACAATATTTAGTTAGTTAAACACCCGGCTACAGTTTCATTTGAAAAGCTGGATTTGATTAGGAGGCTGCAGGGATTGATTTATGACGACAGATGAAAAAAAGAATAAGCGTAAATATGGAGAACTCACCCAAATGATGACTAAGAAAGAATGAATATACAGAGTCCTTACAAGTGGAGACGGAAAAGACTCATTAAGCTTTTTGGTCTCATCTCGGGTGTATGCAGTCACAGTTCCTGATGATATTTCAAGATCTCAGCCTAGACCTGTTTTAAGTCAGGGGAGTACATCAGGGGTGGAGGTGCCCACTTTTCCTAGGAGATTTTCACCTCTAAAAAAGTAGTTTTTTGGCCAGGTCCAGTGACTCACGCCTGTAATCCCAGCACATTGGGAGGCCAAGGCAGGCGGATCACCTGAGGTCGGAAGTTCGAGACCAGCCTGACCAACATGGAGAAAACTTGTCTCTACTAAAAGTACAAAAAATTAGCTGAGCATAGTGGTACATGCCTGTAATCCCAGCTACTCGGGAGGCTGAGATAGGAGAATCGCTTTAACCCTGGAGGTGGAGGTTGCAGTGAGCCAAGATGGTGCTGCTGCAATCCAGCCTGGGCAATAAGAGCAAAACTCTGTCTCAAAAAAATAAAAGTAGTTTTTCACATATGTAAAATGGATATATTGTATGATGTATTACAAATGATATTATGTATAATGATATGTAATATATATGACATAAAAATATATGTGAAATGTAATTATTATTTTCTTCCTGTAGTTTGTAAAGGGCTATTCACTAGTGCATTGTTTGAAAATGAAAAATTGGAAACAGTCTAAACTGTCCATCACTGAAGGGATAATTAGATAATGGATCACTTTCCCAGACTGTGGAATTGTAAGGGGCGGTTGACAAGGAGTGCTGTAGTTCTGGCTCTGTATGTGCAGTGAGTAAGGTGAGTAAGTGAGTGGCTGCAGGCAGTAAGACTCAGGAGAGCACTGAGGGTTGATCACTTTCATATAAAAACATGCTGGGCACAGTGGCCCATGCCTGTAATCCCAGCACGTTGGGAGGCTGAAGTGGGTGGATCATCTGAGGTCAGGAGTTTGAGAACAGCCTGGCCAATATGGTGAAACCCCATCTCTACTAAAAATACAAAAATTAGCTGGGGGTGATGGCAGACGCCTGTAATCCCGGCTACTTGGGAGGCTGAAGCGGGAGAATCACTTGAGACCAGGAGGTGGAGGCTGCAGTTAGCCAAGATTGTGCCACTGCACTTTAGCCTGGGCAACAGAGTGAGCCTCTGCCTCCAAAAAACAAAAAAAACAACCAAAAAACCAAAACCAAAAGTACACACACACACACACACACACGCATACACACAGAATCACATACTTCTCCCATGAACAAATATGGGTATAAACTCATAGCCAAAGGCTTGGAGGGATTCACATCAGAATCAGGAGAGTGGTGGGATGGGTGGGTCTTGAGAGGTTTCTGCTTTGTATGTAATGTTTGAGTGTTGAATTGAGATTATTGACATATTACTTTTATAATTAAAAAATGATTAAAAACATAAGCAGGCCGGGCGCGGTAGCTCAAGCCTGTAATCCTAGCACTTTGGGAGGCCGAGGCGGGTGGATCACAAGGTCAAGAGATCGAGACCATCCTGGTCAACATGGTGAAACCCCGTCTCTACTAAAACTACAAAAAATTAGCTGGGCATGGTG
>NW_016107559.1:1944578-1949055 GCF_001604975.1 Cebus imitator | reverse complement strand
AAAAAAAAAAATAAAAATAAAAACATAAGCAAATCTTTCCCAGAACTCCTATGGGAAGAATGACGAGAACTGCAGCTCCGGCCCCTCCGTACCTTTCCCAAGGACCTTGGCAGTGTCCTTTGCTCTTCAACCCCTAGGATCTATCTCTTGTCTTTGGCCCCCAATGGTGTCTTGTCCCACTGGTGCCCACATGCTCCAGGAGCCCCTCCCCTTGGCCTGCCCTCCAAGACTTAACCTGGTCTTGACCTGAGCTTCACGTCAGTGTCACCCGTGTGACTAGCAATGCCTCGTCTCATCTGAGCTCAACACACAGCTGCCTGCAGAGCCATCTCCAAGGAAGCCCCCTGGGCTCCAGCTGTGCTCTTGGACTGGCTCTTGTAGTGTGGCATGGCCCCCCTTTTTCTTAACCTCCCTCTCTGCCACCCCTCCTCCTTCTCTCTACTGTAGCAGAAGAAGTAGGGGTGAGACCACATAAGCCACACCATCACACAAGAGCACCCTCAATGTTCCCACCCCGCTGGGGGTCTCTGCACAGCCCCAGCCCACCTCCCTTTTTTCCCCCAAAGATATAACCCTTTTGTTACTGGCCCACGGCCTAGAAAGTGATGGGCAGTTGTTACCTCTGCACTGATTCCAGAATCTCATTCCTGGGAGGTCTGGCCTGGTGGTGCCCACAGGTCCGTGGTGGGCAAATAAGACAGACCTTCTGGGACACTCATGGGCTCATGTTCTTCCTCTTCCCTCAGTAATCTAGCCAAAAAACACACTAGCTGAATGCGCCTCACTTTTCTCATTTGTAAGCCGAGAAGACTGGCTTCAGTGGTTTCGGAGCTCGCGTCCAGCTCTGACGTCCAGTGTTTCCTCGCATGCCTTCGTTGGTGCTCGCCTCTCCGGTGTGGCTCTTGGACCATCCATTTCATTCCAACAGCAACCCTGTGGAGCAGGCAGGGCCATTCACATGGTCCCCATCCTACAGTCTATGGACACAGCCTGAAAAGACAAGGCTTAGAGATGTCAAGCACGGCCTAAGCTCATTCAGCTGGTGTCAGGGTCCTGGACAGGAATTTGCACAGAAAAGTCTTCAGACAGCCTATTCAGAAGTAAGAGTTTCTCTGGTGGATAAGAGGAAAAGGATCACCCAGGCAAGGAAAGAATTGTATAAGGGAGTTAGGGGTGAGAGGACAGGAGCACGCTGATTACCTCAATGAGGCTGGAGCAAGGGAGTATGCAAAGGAATTGGATGGGTAAGACATTGGGACACTTTGCCATTTCCTTATAAATAAGTCTACCTCAAATACTTCCTCCTCCAGGAAGCCTTCTGGCCATGGTGTGCTGGTAAATGTTAATCATTATCTCTCAAAAAATTAAATAAAGCCGGGCGCGGTGGCTCAAGCTTGTAATCCCAGCACTTTGGGAGGCCGAGGCGGGTGGATCACGAGGTCAAGTGATCGAGACCATCCTTGTCAACATGGTGAAACCCCGTCTCTACTAAAAATACAAAACATTAGCTGGGCATGGTGGCGCGTGCCTGTAATCCCAGCTACTCAGGAGGCTGAGGCAGGAGAATTGCTTGAACCCAGGAGATGGAGGTTGCGGTGAGCCGAGATCGCGCCATTGTACTCCAGCCTGGGTAACAAGAGCAAAACTCCATCTCGAAAAAAAAAAAAAAAAAAATTAAATAAAATAGAAAGCCTTATTTATAGTGTTGGCCAATGACCCCCACCAGTCCAATATCAAGTTAGCAAAGTGAAGTTGATGCTTAATGCTTAGGAAAAAATACACAGTCAGCTCTGGGAAGCAAGTAAATGCCACCTCCAGCCGACCATGGGGTTACTAACTCTTCTCTCTGCCCTGAAACATCTGGTGGCCTCTGTGTCTTAGCAACTATCACATAGCTGAAATCATCTGTACCTCACCCTCTTACATTGAGACTGTGTGAGTTTTTAAAGATTAACACCCATGTTTTGATTAAAGGATTTAATGATGATTAAGTGAATCCAATCTATTATTAAAATGTGTGAATGCATATAACATGCTTAGAAGTGCTAATATAAGTGAAAGCTATGCCTACTAGCTGTTACCTTTGTCTCCCAGTAAAGGCCAGAAGCATCAAGATGTCTATTGAAGGGATAAATTAACTGTTAACCCAAATGGGCATCTAGGCTCTGTTTTCCTTATTCTTCTTGTTTTTATAAACCATCCCTTTGCTGAAAATAAATTTTTAAAATTTATTTTTTTTGGTACAGACTGGGGTCTTGCTATGTTGCCCAGGCTGGTTTCAAACTCTTGGTCTCAAGCGATCTTCCCACCTTGGCTTCTGAAAGTGCTGGGATTATAAGCCTGAGCCAATAGGTTTGGCCTGTCCGAAATAATTTAGAATTCTATGCAACCTTTTGTTTCATGGAGAAAACTCTCTCACCAAATTCCTATGGACAACAAGGGCCCTCCCAGTCCATTCTGTCAACACTGGCACAATCAGGGTGTGGTGAATTGGATTTGGATTCTAACGGAGGCTACTCACTTTTTTAGCTGGGCATCCAAGTGCTGTACCTCTCTGAGCCAAATTGCATTATCGGAAAAAGGAAGACACGCCATAAACTTCCATGGGGTTAATGAGACCAGTAAACAAGTTTTGGAGCTTCATCAGTTGTCCTGTCCGTTTCTGATCCCCACGCCCACATTCTACCCTTCCCTGCCCTTCTCCGCTGGTACCTGGTCAGCTGTGACAGCACTCCTTGGCCTCAGCCATCTCCTGGAACTTAGCTAGTGGGAGTGGCGGCAGAAGACTGGGGGTATGTGGGAGGAGAAGGAGGCTCCCTTCCTTCAGCCTGGTCTGACCAATGACACATCTCACCCCCCATGATCCAGCTCCAGCTCCCAGTGGCGGCCACCAATCTCCTTGGGCTCCAGCTGTTAGCCAGGCGTGGGGTTGAGGAGGAATTAGGGCCTCAGCCTTCTTAGTCCTGGAAGTGTCTCAAAATCCGTTGTTATTCCATGCAATCCTACCCAGACCTTGACAAATAGTCCCTTTAATATAATTTATTTTAAGTATCCCAGATGAGTATGTCATCTGCTTCCTTCCAGTATCTGGACAATATCAAATCTAGTGTCTGGGCATGTAAGAGAGGCTTCATCATAATAACATGAGCGGCCACCCTTGATTCAGGATTTAGCTTGGGCATTATGCCCAGTCTTTTTTTTGTTGTTGTTTTAGTTTTTTTAAGAACCATTATATCACTGAATCTTCACAAAGGCTCTATGTGGGAGATATTAATTATTGTACCCATTTTGCAGATGGGAAAAGTAAAGCTTTAAGATGCTAGTGATTAGCTAAGTCATCCAGCCAGTATGCAGGGCAATCAGGATTCGAATTAGTTAATGTTAATAATACTGTTATGTGGCTGGCAGGGACTGAGTCTTAGCCTCTGACTCTCACTGCAGAGTCTTGTACCCAGAGGTGCTCGGTAAACACTCGCTGGTGGATGGAGGCTCGTAGTTCAGAGCCCTAAGTTTCTGTCTCATCTGTGTTTTCTGGGAGTTCTCTCTCTGGCTTCAGGCCCACACATGCCTCTACAGACCCTTGCTTCTTGTTCAGAGAGTTTCTGGGTTGCTGTGTTCGCAAACAAGCCCAGTGGATGGAGTTTCTCTTTCATTACTTCTTGCCCATATTTCTACCCGCTCTGAGCTGCCAGCGCAGCCTCCTTGTTCCTCCACCCTCCTGGTCACTCACGCCCACTGGTGTTTACAATATGCCTCCAGCATCTGTGGACTTCATTAGAGCCTGTGCTACACCCTCTTCCTGCTCATCGGTGCAGACTGCCTGAGGCCAGACTGAACACAGCTCCCCAGGGTGCCTGCCAGGCGCTTCCACCAGCCATGCCAGATTCCCTTCTCTGGGGACAGCCAGTCAGCCTCTAATCCAGGTGTCTCTGCAGGATAAACATTCCCCATGGGGCACCAGAGCCATACTCTGTTCTAGCCTGTGCTATAGTTAGCACTATTTGGGCAGTGACTTAGAGCATTAGTTTTGGAGTCAGGAAGGCCTGCCACTTAGTATCGCTGTTCAGTGGCCTGACTTCTCTGACTCTCATGTTCCTTGTCTGGAAAACTGAAGATGAATAGGGTTGGGAATTGGGATTGTTCCATGGAAAGCACCTGACTCATCTTAGGTGCAGAATTCATTCTTTCTCCTAAAGACCACTTTGAGGATACTATGGACCAAGTAGTAGAGTACATTTGTCATTTATTTGCTTATTTTTGAAGGGCTCTTGACTACGTGTTGATGTTATCAGAGGTTATAAGCACAATTATCTATATTTTATAGATAAACATTCCAAGTTCAGAGAGTTTAATTTTTTAATTTGCTCGTAATCACCCAAATAACAGGTTGGGTTTACCATTGACTCCAATTTAAACTGACTCTTTGATTTTAATTTTCTTTGTAATTTTTTTTTTTTTTTTTTTTTTTTTTTTTTTT
>NW_016107559.1:1937105-1944443 GCF_001604975.1 Cebus imitator | reverse complement strand
CCATCATGCCCAGCTAATTTTTTGTATTTTTAGTAGAGACGGGGTTTCACCATGTTGGCCAGGATGGTCTCGATCTCTTGACCTCGTGATCCACCCGCCTCGGCCTCCCAAAGTGCTAGGATTACAGGCTTGAGCCACCGCGCCCGGCCTTTTTTTTTCTTTTTTTTTTTAAAGACTAAGTTTTGCTCTTGTTGCCCAGGCTGGAGTGCAATGGTGCGATCTCAGCTCACTACAACCTCCTCCTCCTAGGTTCAAGCAGTTCTCCTGCCTCAGTCTCCCGAGTAACTGGGATTACAGGCATGTGCCACCACGCCTGGCTAATTTTGTAATATTATTAGAGATGGGGTTTATCCATGTTAGCCAGGCTGGTCTCGAACTCCTGATGTCAGGTGATCCACCTGCGTTGGCCTCCCAAAGTGCTGGGATTACAGGCGTGAGCCACCATGTCTGGGCTGTCATTTTTTAGAAATGAAAATAAGCAAATGATATTAGCCAAAATGAAATTGCCTGTATTTCATGTAAGAAGATAGTCCCCTTTGCTCTCTCCACCTTTTTTGTTTGTTTTTTTGAGACAGAGTCTTGCTCTGTTGCCCAGGCTGGAGTGCAGTGCTGTGGTTTTGGCTCACTGAAACCTCTGCCTCCTGGGTTCCAGCGATTCTCGTGCCTCAGCCTCCCAGTAGCTGGGATTACAGGAGTGCACTACCATGCCCAGCTAGGTTTTGTACTTATAGTAGAGATGGAGTTTTGCCATGTTAGCCAAGCTGGTCTTGAACTCCTGGCCTCAAGTGATCTGCCCACCTCAGCCCTCCAAAGTGCTGCGATTACGGATATGAGACCACACTGGGGCCGTTTTTCTTTATCCAGAGATTCTCTCACAAAACTAGCTGTCATTTGTGACTCCATAATCTCATTATCTGGGTCTCTCTGGTCCTTGGATGAGCAGAACTTTCCAAGCCCTTTTTGAGACATTGCCTATCAAGGATGAAATGCAGGAAAGTCATACTCCCAGTGGACTGACATGGGAGCATTTATTCGATAGGAATCAAGTCAGGACTTGGGGGGGCTAAGGCTGGGGATGGTCTGGATGACAAAATGAATCTGAAGTCATTGTCATTCTTATACATTTTCTCCTTAATAAGCTCAGAAGTCGAGGCATGTTTAAGAGTTTCTTTCTTCGTATATCATTGTTTTATTTGAGAATTAAAATAGGGCTGTGAGCTTTCACTCACCACCATACCATGAGCTCCCTGCTGGGTCTCACTGATCTCTGAACCCCGTACGGCCTCTTCTACAGTGCTTTGTATACAATGACGGGCAAACTTGAATCAATGAACATTTATTGAGCATACTGTTTGTACTCTATATTATTCTGTTTGCTTTCATGGATAGCAGTGCTTTCCTCACACCTCAGCTGTCCATCAATATCTCTATCAATGATGGTTATTGAGCAAGATTTGTCTTGTCTTTTCTTTTCTTTTTTTCTTTTCTTTTTTTTTTGAGACGGAATCTCGACCTTGTTGCCCAGGCTGGAGTGCACTGGCCCAATCTCAGCTCACCACCACCTCTGCCTCCTGAGTTCAAGCAATTTTCCTGCCTCAGCCTCCCAAGTAGCTGGGATTACAGGCATGTACCACCACTCCTGGATAATTTTGTATTTTTAGTAGAGACAGGGTTTCACATGTTGGTCAGGCTGGTCTTGAACTCCTGACCTCAGGTGATCTGCCCACCTTGGCATCCCAAATTGCTGGGATTACAGGTGTGAGCCATCATGGCCAGCTTCGTCTTTTATTTTAAATTTTATTTATTTATTTAGAGATGGAGTCTCACTCTGTCACCCAGGCAGGAGTGCAATGGCCTGGCCTTGGCTCACTGCAACCTCCGCCTCCTGGGTACATTGCGATTCTCCTGCCTCAGCCTCCTGACTAGCTAGGACTACAGGCGCATGCCACCACACTCGGCTAATTTTTGTGTTTTTAGTAGAAAGGGGTTTTCACTCTGTTGGCCAGGCTGGTCTCAAACTCCTGACCTCATGATCCGCCCACCTTGGCCTCCCAAGTGCTGGGATTACAGGCGTGAACCACCGCGCCCATCCTGTCTTTTCTTTTAAAGACTGCCAATGGTGTCGTATATGCTGTTGGGGGAAGGGGTGTGCATAAAACTATGTATTGAGAAGGATAATTTTGGAAGGAGGGTGAGCGAAGCAGACGTGATCCCTCTTCACAGACAGGATTATAACGAGACTCAGCTGACTGGGTGGTTCCCTTGGCATTTGAGAGTAAAGAAGTTCAAAGAAACCAATATGTTACCATGGGAACTGTCACAGTTTTAGAATCTTCATTTTTTAAAAGCCTGAAAATGAGCACATGGAGAGCAGGCAAAATTCAGTGAATGGGAGGTAATGCGGCTAATAATTTAAATACAGGTTTTGAAGAGGGAAATTAGAGTGGAGAAGTGTTTTGAGGAGACTTTGAGCTGCTCAAATCACTTTTCCCGGTTAAGAAATAATTGACTGCAGGTGAGAAAAAGAATTACGGTTCTGTGTCTGGAAAAGATGCATTGAGGTTAGTGCTTCTTGGCCAAAAAGTGATCTAGTCTCAAGTGATCTGCCTGTCTCAGCCCCCACAAGGTGTTGAGATTACAGACATGAGCCACCACTCCTGGTCTATTTTTCTTTATCCAGAGATTCTCTCTCGAAAATATTTGTCATTTGTGACTCTATAATCTCATTATCTAGTTCTCTCTGCTTCTTGGAGGATCCTGATCAAAGAGCATCTCAAGGAGAGGGAGAACAGACCTCTGTGCAGGCTGGCCACTTGTCTGAGCAGGAGATGCCTGAAAGAGCTCCTGGAAGGAGATAGGACCTGAGGCGAGATTGTTGATGGAATTGGTCCGATTGCAAAAATGGTCACAAATTATTCCCCACCCTGTATGTATATCCCTGTGCGATGCAACCACAAATCCTTTCATCAGGAGGTGGCATCTATTTCTCCAGCTCTACAATCTTGCCTTGGCCATGATTCCAACATGAGACTTATTTGGTCAGTAAGAGAGTAGCAAATGTGATGCAGTGAGAGGCTTAAAAAGTGTTTCACGTGGGGGATTGCCCTCTCCTGATGCCCTTGCTTACATTGCAACCACCAGTAAGTAAATAAGCCCTGGGCAGCCTGCTGGTTGACAAGAGACACATAGCCCTGTTCCTTCCATCACTCTGCTGAAAGCCAGATGTCTGAGGCTGCCGATGGCCAACAGATCTCAGGCAAATGAGGGGCCCAGCTGATTCCACGTGGAGTATATGACCTGTCCCAGCTGATCCCCACTCAAACTATTGACCCTTAGAATCATAATAAAGAGTTGTGTTGAACTGCTAAGTTTTGGGATTATTTGTTATACAGCAAAAACTAACTGATGCAAGGTATATGCAACAGATGGCAAGCAGCAAGTAGGGAAAGAAAAATGCACGTGATGTAGGTGTAGAACAGGGGTTGGCAAACTCTTGCCCATGAGTCAAATACAGCCCACCACCTCCTAGGAAATCATCCTGAAAGTCAAATTACATAAAACAGTGCATAAAAAGTATATATAGAGAAGGGTAATTTTGGTGTTAAAGATTGTTCGCATTGAACATTCTTATAAACATCCTCCAATTGCCTTCCAGAAGCTCTGTTTTGACTTATACTATTACCAATAATGGATTAGAGAAAATAGACACTTTCGATGTGTAACATAGATTATTTAGTCTCCCAGAACATAGATGAAGCAACTAGGGGAATGGACATAAATTCATCTTGCAAGGAGGAACTGGGATAACCTTGGGAGAAAATGGCCATGTCATTTTAGAGTTTCTGATAGTCTAAGGGAACAGTGAAGGTGCTGTTTAGAAGACTCAGGTTCTACAAAGCTCTTCAGAGGCTGAAAGATGAGCCCAATCTAGAGATTGTGTCTGGGCTCAAGTAAACAATAGCATGAACATGTGGGAACCCAGTGACTTCAACACTACCCAGGTGTGAGAAAGACCAGGGAGTTCAACAAGCATTAGCAGTGGGACTTGCTGCCATCAACACTAGTCACGCTATTGGCTGCTTGGTGAATGTCCTCTTCTACTCCGGGCTGCTGAGACCATATCCACATTACTGGGTTCCATTCTGGCTACTGTGCTCTAAGGGGATGAAAATTACCTGGGTGGGAGTAGGTGCTTTTGAAGACAGAATCTAGGATGCGTAAGGACTCAAGTTCATTTCATTTGAAGAAATTTTGAAAGCGTCAGGAAGCCTTAACTTAGAGAAGACTCAGAAGGGACATTAAAAGCAATTTTCCGTGTTTGTGTTTTACAGTAAAAATATTTTCGTTATTTTTTAAATTATAAAATTGTAGATAATACAAAAAGGTGAGCACAACTAAAAAAAGGTAAAGAGGAAAAAAATAATTATCCTTAATTGTACTATACAAGAGGAACATCACTGATATCTTGATGACCATTGTTCTAGACAGCATACTGCAAATGCATGGACACACAACAGACATGTAATTTTACATAGGAGGTGATATGATTTGGTTGTATTCTCACCCAAATATCATCTTGAATTATAACTCCCACAATTCCCACATGTGGGAGGAACCAGATGGGAGGTGATTGAATTATGGGGGCGGATCTTTCCTGCACTGTTCATGTTATAATGAATCTCATAAGATCTGATGGTTTTAAAAATGGGAGTTTCCCTGCACAAGCTCTCTCTTTGCCTGCTGCCATCCACGTGAGATGTGACTTGCTCCTCCTTGCCTTCTGCTATGATTGTGAGGCCTCTCCAGCCATGTGGAGCTGTAAGTCCATTAAACTTCTTTCTTTTATATATTGTCCAGTCTGGGGTATGTCTTTATCAGTGGCATGAAAGTGGGCAAATACAGAAGGTGTAATAATCTTTTAATCACTCAACACTGTAATGGACATATTTCTGTGTCAACTAGATTATCACATTTAATGGCTATTTAGAATTCCATTGCATGTTTTGACCATAATTTATATAACCAATTTCCTATTGATAGAAATTTAACTGTTGGGTGGCTCATGCCTGTAATTCCAGCACTTTAGGAGGCTGAGGCAGGCAGATCACCTAAGGTCAGAAGATTGAGGCCAACCTGGCCAACATGGTGAAACCTTGTCTCGACTAAAAATGCAAAAATTAGCCAGGTGTGGTGGCTCACATCTGGAATCCCAGCTACATGGGAGACTGAGGCAGGAGAATTGTTTGAACCTGGGAAGCAGAGGCTGCTGTGAGCCAAGATCATGCCACTGCACTCCAGCCTGGGCAATAGAGTAAGAAGTCCATCTCATTTTTGCCCTTACAAATGAACAATTAAATCAATGTCCTTAACTTATATCACTGTTCATTTGGCTAATTATCTTAGGATAAATTCCTAGAAGTAAAACTTCTGGATTTAATAGTTACATAATTAAAATTTTGATATCATTAAACTGTCCTCCGGAAAGATTAAATCAATTTACACATTGTGATGATCTTGTTTTTATTTACATTTTTATCATACCTTGGTGCATTTGAATATTCCTTCATATGTTTAGTACCATTGTATTTCTTTTATTTATTTATTTATTTACTTATTTACTTACTTATTGAGACAGAGTCTCATTCTGCCACCCAGGCTGGAGTGCAATGGTGCAGTCTAAGCTCATTGCAGCCTCCACCTCCCAGGTTCAAGCGAGTCTCCTACCTCAGCCTCCTGAGTAGCTGGGATTACAGGCAGCTGCCACTATGCCCATCTAATTTTTGTATTTTTAGTAGAGGTGGGGTTTCATCATGTTGGCCAGGCTGGGTTTGAACTCCTGACCTCAAGTGATCCACCCGCTTCGGCCTCCCAAAATGCGGGGATTACAGGCATGAGCCACCATGCCTGGCCTACCATTGTATTCCTTAATAAATTACTGGTTAATACTTTTCGCCCATTTTTCTGTTGAATAAATTTGTGTAAGTTTTTCTAAGTGTAAGGACACTTTATCTCTTATATATGTTACACATAAACTTTTCCCCTAGTGTATCAGTTAAACTTCTTCACGGTCATTTGCTTGTTTGTTTTGGCTAATCATTTTTGCGTATTAAAGTTTTCAATTTACACGTAGCAATTCTATTCGTTTCTTTCATCCTTCAGTATATATAATGGTTGTCATATGGGAGAGGATTAGGCATTTATGAAGAAGACAGAATCAGCCCGATGGGAGAAAGTTGCAACATGGCAGATTTTTACTAAAATAACAAACAACTTTCTCCTAATTAAGACTGTGAGATTCGGAATGCGCTGTCTCGCTGGTAGTGAGATCTCCATAATTAGGGGCTGTTAAGCATGAATTGCATGACCACTTGACAGTGATGCTGTGTGGGGTGAGGCCAGATGGCCTCTGGCATCCTTAATTATTTACGAGGTAGGTTTTTAATGGAATGCCAATAATGTAATTCAAATTGTTTTCCCCAGAGAACTTTTTTCAAAACTGCAACACCATGCAACATTTGGGGTTTCCAAGAGCAACTGGACCAAAGTTGATGTGGCTGATCAGGCAGCACTAAATAAAACGAGTTCAGAACCACTGCAAACCGTAAGAAAGCATAGCAGGAGATTGTTAGTGGTCATATGCTTGTCATTCATGAGTTTTACTTTAATCACCATGCATCACCTTCCAGCCACAGAAATTTCCACTAAACCGTACAGCCTCACAGGAGCCAACCTCTCATATCTGGGAATGCAGATGGATGTAGGCAAAACTGACTCCCTACCATAGGTCAATTGTGGGTGTGGCCAGGCTTTTGAGAGTAATAGAACAAGGTGGTGCCAGGTATGAGTACAGAAGCAAACTAGTATGTTGCTGGTATTGTAAAATTGGTAGACTGAGTTACATAAAGGAGAGGAAAGCTCTCACCAAGTAAGTCTTAGGATAGGATGAGGCTCCATGCCTCTTAATCCATCTGACTATATAGTCATTCTCTTTTTGACCTTAGCTTACTGCTGCTTGGTAGACAGAATTGGGGAAAATGGGGTCAAACTTAGACCTGGAAGAATGCTCTTACTTTCTATGAATAGAAAGTAATTGAATGAATAATTACATAATTGAATGAATTATTACATACATTTAATATATAATGAAACACTGCTATGTGCAAAGCATTGAGAATTCAGCAATGAACTGGAAAGATAGCAGCCACAGCCTAGTGGGGAAGTCACCTTTAAACAATGACATCGGCTGGGCGCGGTGGCTCAAGCCTGTAATCCCAGCACTTTGGGAGGCCGAGGCGGGTGGATCATGAGGTCAAGAGATCGAGACCATCCTGGTCAACA
>NW_016107559.1:1909554-1936125 GCF_001604975.1 Cebus imitator | reverse complement strand
TTTGAGACAGAGTCTTGCTCTGTTGCCCAGGCTGGAGTGCAGTGGTATGATCTTGGCTCACTGCAACCTCTGTCTCCCAGGTTCAAGTGATTCTCTGGGCTCAGCCTCCTGAGTAGCTGAGATTACAGGTGCACACCGCCACGCCTAGTGAATTTTTGTAGAGACAGGGTTTCACCATGTTGGCCAGTCTGGTCTTAAACTTCTGACCTCAGATGATTCACCTGCCTCAGTCTCCCAAATTGCTGGGATTACAGGCATGAGCCACCATGCCCAGCCTGTCTCTTACTTTGCATATATATATCTGCAACTCCATCTGGTCTATGAGCTCCGTAGGAGCCCCGTAGGAAAGGATCTATAAAATAGGTTCTCTCTTTAATCCCAATAAGATTTCCAAGTGTCTGATTTAGATAGGTGCTCAGCAAATCCCAATGAAATAGAGCCAGTGAAAGTCTGGAAACTTACAGCAGATTTTAAACAGTAGTAAACACATACATAAATTAGAGGGGTTATCTGAAGGAAAATCTGTAAATCAGGGAAGTTTTATGGAGGTAAGGTTGGAAGGTTCAGCTTTTGTAGATGCTGTCAAAGAACTTTCAAAGTGGTTGTACCTTTTTATTCTACCAGCAATGTATGAGAAATGAATATAGTCAGCCTTTTTAATTTTAGCAATTCTGACAGCAGAGGAGAGATATTCCGTCATGGTTTTTTTACTTTACATTTTCTTGGGGACTAATGACTTTTTTTTTTTTTTTTGAGAAGGAGTTTTGCTCTTGTTGCTTAGGCAGGAGTGCGATGGCGTGATCTTGGCTCACCACAACCTCTACCTCCCAGGTTCAAGCAATTCTCCTGCCTCAGCCTCCCGAGTAGCTGGGATTACAGGCATGTGCCACCACACCTGGCTAATTTTGTATTTTTAGTAGAGATGGGGTTTTTCCATGTTGGTCAGCCTGGTCTTGAACTCCCAACCTCAGGTGATCCACCTGCCTCAGCCTTCCAAAGTGCTGGGATTACAGGTGTGAGCCACTGGGCCCGGCTGGTGACTAATGATTTTGGGTATCGTTACATATGATTGTTAGCCATTTGAATATCCTTTTTGTAAAGTGTCTGTTCAAGTCTTTTGCTCACTTTCAAAAATTATATTGACTATTTTTATATATTATGAATGCAAGACCTTTGTTGGATTTATCGACTGTGAATCTCTTCTCCCAGTATGTGCCTTAACTATTTATCCTTCATGGTCTCTTTCTATGGAAGAAGTTCTCAATTTTCATAAAAATACAGTAGGTCAATTTTTTAAGTGTTAGTTTTTTGTGTGTACTATTAAAGAAATCCGTACCTAATTCAAGATGATAAAGATATATTCTTTTTTTTTTTTAGTTTTATTTTAGGTTTGGGGGTACATGTGAGGGTTCATTCTGTAGGTAAACTCATGTCATGAGGGTTTGTTTTATAGATTACTTCATCACCCAGGAATTAAGCCCCCAAAATATGGGACACTTCACAAATTTGCATGTCATCCTTGTGAAGGGGCCATGCTAATCTCTGTATTTTTCCCATTTAAATATATGTGCAGCTGAAGCAATCACAAGAATTTTTTAATGAAATATTTTTTCCTAAATAAAAAAGAAATGCATGCGTATGGTTAAAAAATCCAAACAGTCTGAAGGATAATAAAATGACAACTAAATCTTCTAATTGTCATGACCAAGTTCTTCTCCCCAAAGGCACCCACTATTAACGCGTTTTTATACATGCTTATAGATATTTTCTATGTATATGTTTGTAATATATCTATGAATATTCTTTACTCTTACTGTTTCACCAAATGCTACATATTAGTAAGACTGTCCTGCACATTGCCATTTTTGTTCAACAGTATCTCAGCGATCTTTCAATGGTGACTCCTTTGAGGGACTATCTTACTCCTTTTAAGCAGATAATTGTGTTGTATTAAAGCTTTGTAATTTAAAGCTACTGACCCCTCCTAAAGGGATCAGCTAGATTGTGTTTAGTCTTTTCTTATCACAAACAGTGCTGTAATAAACATCCTTGTGCATAGGACTTTGTGTGAGCAATGAAATGGCTTGTTCCAAGGGTATGGGTGTTTATAATTCTGCTAACTCGGGCCAAATTATCAAAAAGGTTATATTGGCTTATACATACTCCAGCAAGATATGAGGGTGCCTTTCCTTTCTCTCTGGAGTAACTGGGATTACAGGCATGTACCACCACGCTCGGCTAATTTTGTAATTTTAGTAGAGACAGGGTTTCTCCAGTTGGCCGGGCTAGTCTTGAACTCCTGACCTCAGATGATCCACCCACCTTGGCCTCCCAAAATGCTGAGATTACCACCTAGCAGGATTTAAATAAGAAGAGCAACGAAGAGAACACTTTTTATAGAAGGGACAGCATAAGCAAAGGCCTCGAGTGGTTTTCCAACCCACTGTTGAGTGTTTTAGCAGAATAATTCTTTGTTGTAAGGACTGTGCTGGGCATTACAGGATGTTTAGTGGCATCCCTGGCCTCCACCTGTTAATGCCTGCACAAGCTTCTCTCTCCGCCCGTTAGGTATGACAACCTAAAATGTCTCCAGAAACTGCCAAATGTTTTGTAGGGGACAAAATTGCGCTGGGTTGAGAATCGTGACTTAGAGGTTGGGATGTTCAGGGGTCAGGCTGTGCGGGGATGTGTGTGTGTGTGTGTGTGTGTGTGTGTGTGTGTGTGTGTACAAGTGCACAGTGAGCACAGGGTAAAACTAGGAAGGCTGGTGTGGAGTTCACCCTAGAAAGCTTCAGAGTTAGTCTGAGGAGAGATGTATTTCTTCTCTTGCTTTTTTCTCCTTTCATAAAAACCCACATTATAGAAACCCATATCTTTTTTTTTTTTTTTTTTTTAGGTGAGGAAAGCCACACACTAACCCTTCAGCTTCTTCGATATTAGTGAGCAACCCAGGGCTGGTGCTTTAAGGACATACAGGTTGTTCATGATCTAATATCATTTTAATCTCACAACAACACATGGGGGTCCTGATCAGCACATGAAGGGCTGGGCTACAGATGGAGAAATAGAAGCTCGGGGAGAGAAGTTGAAGCCATTGTCCTTTCCTGCCCTCAGGTGGCTGTACTCTCCACAGCTGTACTCTAAGAGGCTTGACAGCCGGCCTTGCTGCTGCCATTACTGAAAGCCCAGTGTGGAGCCATTTGGATGATTTTAGTCATTCTTTCCATTATTTGAGAACCTCAGAATAGGCTTTAAGTCATTGTTCTTTCTCTCCTCACGATTTGGTTTATTTTTGGAAGTGAAATCAATGGATTGTCTTTTGCTTTCTTTCAGAAACCTCTTTGCTGCATTTCTCACCACACCCAGGAGTAGGCACGTGGTTAGATGCTCATGGAATGTATGACAGCCCCTCTCTGGCTCAGTTTCCTGCTGGGCCAGATGATAGCCATTCTCCTGTACTGTGCAGGTCTCAGTGTGTTATTATTAAGTTCACTGCTTGGCAGAGATAATGTGTTAACTCATAGTAATAAATAACTATGAATATGTGACTTCAGCTTCTAATAAAGTATCTACAGCATAGTAGGGGCTCAGTAACTGTTGGTTGAATGACGAAGTATATAATCACATGGTTACCTGGGAGCAGTACCACCCAGGCAAGTGGAGCACCTGCCTGAGGTCCTGGGCCTCAGGGGTCTTGCATCTTATTTATTTACTTATTTATTTATTTATATTTATTTATTTTTTGAGACAGAATCTTGCTCTGTTGCCCAGGCTGGAGTGCAGTGGCATGATCTTGGCTCACTGCAACTTCTACTCCCGGGTTCAAAGGATTCTCATGCCTTAGCCTCCCATACAGCTGGGATTACAGGTGTGCGCTGCCATGCCTGGCTAATTTTTGTCTTTTTAGTGGATACAGGCTTTCATCATGTTGGCCAGGCTGGTCTTGAAGGGGTCTTGTACTTTAGAATGCTGCCCTCCACATCTTCTAAGCCCTTCCAGTGGTCAGAACTGGCCAAGGCCAGTAGTGCCAACCAGAAGGATACTCGAAACCCAGCCTCCACCATGTCAGCCCCAGTCCCTGTTTTCTTTCCTTTGGCATGCTCTTCAATTCGCTTCTTAGTACAGGGTGTCGACCAGATGCCCTAGGAGACCTCTAAGGCTTACATCTATGAGATTGTCTCAGGGATCCCCTACCAGGCCCAATTCCAAAAGGGCTACCAGGAGAAAGGATCTTTTTTTTTTTTTTTTTTTTTGAGACAGAGTCTCGCTCTTGTTACCCAGGCTGGAGTGCAATGGCGCGATCTCGGCTCACCGCAACCTCCATCTCCTGGGTTCAGGCAATTCTCCTGCCTCAGCCTCCTGAGTAGCTGGGATTACAGGCACGTGCCACCATGCCCAGCTAATTTTTTGTATTTTTAGTAGAGACGGGGTTTCACCATGTTGACCAGGATGGTCTCGATCTCTTGACCTCGTGATCCACCCGCCTCGGCCTCCCAAAGTGCTGGGATTACAGGCTTGAGCCACCGCGCCCGGCCGAGAAAGGATCTTTTCTTCCAGCCAGTGAGTATTTTGCAGTATCACATGAAGTCGGGTGGTCAGAATGGTGCTTAAACATTGATTTTAGGTGACTCAAATTGTTTATATATACAGGGGCCCCACAAAAAGCATTTGCATAGGCCTCCACATGCCTTAGGGCTGACCACATCTAATAGATCCATCATTCATTCAATTCAGGCAGTCATTCAATGGAATTCATGCCTTCAACTGATCCCTCAATTAACTAATGCAGGCCCTATCATAAGTGCTATGCTATTATTATTAGCAGAGTGAACACATGCATGGGACCCCAGGCAAAGAAGCGAGAACCCAGGCAGTGTGTGAGTTGGTTAGCAACATGCAGTAAGTCATTACCACAGAGGATGGAACATTGGAACTTAGGTCCTGAAGAATGGCCGGAATTTTTCCAGGAGGGACATGCCATGTTTAGGGAAGAGAAAATAATTCTATGGGTCTAAAGGTTACAGTGAGGGCTGGGAAGAGATGAAACACCAGCTGGAAAGACAGATGTGGCCACAACATGAAGGATCTGTTGTCAGGCTGAGGTTTCTGCATATCTTTTCTAAAGACATTGAAGAGCAATTAAGTGCTTTTTAGCCAGGAGGGTGTTGGTTAGATATGTAGATTAGAAAGTTCATCCCCATTGGCTATGGGCGTGTGGATATTGGATTGGAGGAAAGCAAGACAGGAGTCAAGGTGACTCCTCTGGAAGGTCCAGCGATGTACAAGGCAACCAGAGCCTGGTGGAAGGTGGTAACCCCAAGAAGGGAGGGGCTGGGAAGTCACAGATAGTCAGTTCCCAAACTCCGAAAGACTCTGAGAAGCAGAGTCAGTATCTCCCCTCCCCAAGGTTGGCTTCTTTTGTAATCTAGGTGCCTGGCTGAGCACTTTCTCTTTTCTTTCCTTCCTAATCACTTTCCCCTTCTATCCTGATCTGATGACATGAGACCAGCTGTTGACACAAGACTCTCTTCTGGATGGAGAGGAAGCTGAAATCAACAGCATCCTAGGCAGTCCACCCTCAGGAAGACCTTCCCAGAAAAGCCTGCAGAGTCTAGATGGAGGCAGAGATCATGTATTCAGTCTGCATGGAAAAGCTTCTAGATTTATCCCAAGGGGCTCTGCTGAGCAGCTCAGAGGCCTTCAGAGTGGCCTCAGACAGGTGGCCCCAGATTCTCTGAGAATGAAGGAGAGGGGCCTGCAGTTTCTGTTTCATGACATACACCCACTGTGCTGCTCGAGAACCCCGCCCTGCAGGATTCGTCTTCCCCCCGGGGTGTATGGATCCCCATCAGGACTGGTTGCATCTCTGGAAATGACCTCAGGCTTTGGAATATTTGTTCTTTTAGGCTTTTCAAACAATGTCCTCGTTTTGCCAGAGGAAAAGGGAAAGAGACTCTCTAAACGAGCAGGCCCTCCTTTGTTCTAGACCCATAAATCTGGCCGAGCACATGTCCGGCCTTCCCGCCCCCCACTGCATCATTGTCCTGTTGCTGATTAATAGGTCAGAGCTAACTTTAAACTGGCATTTCCTGACCAGCCCATCTCCCTGCCTTCGACCCTGCCTGGCTGTTCTTTAAAAGTCTGCTGTATTTTAGAACATGGTGTCACTGTCCCGCAGCCTCCGCCTCACACTGTGTTCCAAGGTGACTGACTGCATTAAGTTTGGTCAAGCCGTCTGTGCTGTTCTGCTGTTTATGAGTTGGCAGAGTAAGGGCTGAGGCGGAGGGGTGGGCGCATGGCTGGGTGGGAGGCTGTTGCTCAGGGTGTTTGAGCCACTGCTGGCCCATCTGGTCTTGGAACCACATACCTCCGAAGGGCTGCATGGAGAGAGGGTGTGACAATAAGTATGACAAGGTGTTTTATTTTGCCTCTGTTTTTTTTCATGTCCTGCAAGTGACTGAATGGCGTCTCAACCATGCAAAATAATGTAGAAGAGTGGGTTCCAACATGCGGATGTTCTTGATGTTGGCTGATTAAGGCAGTAAACAAAAGTTGAGTGTCTGTTATCTAGCCAGATAGTTTTTTTTTTTTTTGAGATGGAGTCTTGCTCTGTCACCCAAGCTGGAGTGCAGTGGCACAATCTTGGCTCACTGCCACCTCCACCTCCTGGGTTCAAGCGATTCTCATTCCTCAGCCTCCTGAGTAGCTGGGATTAGGGGTACATACCACCATGCCCGGCTAATATTTTTGCATTTTTAGTAGAGACAGGGTTTCACCATGTTGGCCAGGCTGATCTTGAACGCCTGATCTCGTGATGTCCTTGATGTTGACTGAGCGAGGGAAGATACAAAAGAGTATTTATAGCATAGTCCTATTTGAGTGCAGTCAGCCCTCTGCATCTGTAGGTTCTGCTCTGCATTCATGGATTCAGCCAATCACAGATCAAAAATATTTTTAAATAGGCCAGGTGCAGTGGCTCATGCCTGTAATCCCAGAACTTTGGGAGGCTGAGGTGGGCAGATCACTTGAGTCTAGGAGTTCAAGACCAGCCTGGCCAACATGGAGAAACCCCGTCTCTACTAAAAATGCAAAAATTACCTGGGCTACCGGGCACCTTGGCCTCCCAAAGTGCTGGGATTACAGGTATGAGCCGCTGCGCCCGGCTGCCAGATAGTTTTTATAGTAACTATGTTGTACTTTGTTAACAAGGAGATATACCTCACAAGTGGCTCCAGTTTGAGTTGTCTCTTAAGTCTGGGGTAAGCTGCAGCATCTCCACTTATGACTATAACCTCCCACTTGTCAAGAAGCCAGTTAATAAGAATTCCAATAGCATTGTCTACCTTAGGCAGTCAGGCTGAAAACCAGCTCATGGGATAGTAACGCCACATATTGAAAACCTACTGATATCAGGCTGCAGCAGAGAGGAAGCTAAAGCATCTTACACAGATTATCTCACTTAGAAGTTGCAACAACCCAGAGTTGTCCCACATTACAGGGAGGACATGAAATTCAGAAGAGGATAAGGCCACCCAGGCACAGTGGCTCAGGCCTGTAATCCCAGCACTTTGGGAGGCAGAGGCGGGCGCATCATGAGGTCATGTGTTCAAGACCAACCTGGCTAACATGGTGAAACCCCATCTCTACCAAAACTACAAAAAATTAGCCAGGTGTGATGATGGGCGCTTGTAATCCCAGCTGCTAGGGAGGCTGAGGCAGGAGAATTGCTTGAACCTGGGAGGCGGAGGTGGCAGTGAGCCGAGATCACACCACTGCACTCCAGCCTGGGTGACAGAGCAAGACTCCTAGTCCATGAGAGTGGAAATGTCAGCCCAGGTGCTTCTGATGACAGCTGCTGTGCTTTTTAGTGTTCTGTTTTCTTGATGGCCAACCTGGGGTTCTGAAAACACAATTACCTTGTAAAATGCTCAGGAAGGTCAGCAAGAGACCTTCCGCATGTTTGCATCTGCTGGTAACTGAGAGCCTGGCTGGAAGGTCGGGAGGCTGGAAAAGTGCTGAGGTCAACTATGCAGCCACGGGAACATCGCTTACACTCAGTGAATATGCCTCTTTGACTTCAGCTTGGGGTCTGAGACAACCGTGCACGTCTGGACCCCTCAGCCTTTCACAGTAGTGACATCAAGGATAATGAAGGCACACAGAGCTCTTGTGGCCTATTTCTCTGTTTTTCCCCACATGGTCAGCTGATCAGGAAAAGGGATTCACCATAAATAAACAGGCTCCCAAGCATCCAACAGAAAAAACAATGAGTGACGTTGAGCAAATGTAGTTAGGATCTTCAAAATTCCTGGTTTTGGAAAGCCCTAATTTTTTCCTCATTTTGATCACTGGACTCTTCTGGAATTAATAGTATTCTAGATTGGTGGCACGAAAGACTGAGATACACTGAAATCCCTTACGAGATATTTTTTTTTAAAGGCCAAATAGAACAATCTGTTACTCTTGTCACACACCCTCTCTGGAATGCAATGGTGTGATCTCAGCTCACCGCAACCTCTGCCTCCTGGGTTCAAGTGATTCTCCTGCCTCAGCCTCCTGGGTAGTTGGGATTACAGGCATGTGCCACGACACCCAGTTAATTTTTGTATTTTTAGTAGAGACAGGGTTTCTCCACGTTGGCCAGATTCGTCTCGAACTCATAACCTCAGGTGATCCACCCACCTCAGCCTCCCAAAGTTCTGGGATTACAAGCATGAGCCACCATTCCCAGCCAGCATTGCAGTGTATTTTGTGTGTGTGTGTGTGTATGTGTGTGTGTGTGTGTATGTGTGTGTGTGTGTGTGTGTACACATCTATCTGTAGAGTCAGACAATAGATACACTGTTATTTCTTTGAATCCACGAGGCACTGGTTCTAGGACTAAAATCCACAGATATTCAAGTCCCTTGTATAAATAAAACGGTGTAGTATTTGCGTATATCCTACTCATATCCTCCCATATACCTTAACTTATCTTTAGATTACTCTTAATACCTAATACAATGTAAATAGTTGTTACCATATTGTTTAGGGAATAATGACAAGAAAAAATGTCTGTATATGTTCAGTACAGACAAGAACATCCTTTTATTCATTTATTTTACTTTTTTTTTGAGACAAAGTCTCACTTTGTCACCCAGGCTGGAGTGCAGTGGCACGATCTTGGCTCACTGCAATCTCTACCTCCCAGGTTCAAGTGACTCTCCTATCTCTGCTTCCTGAGTAGCTGGGATTACAGCATGTGCTACCACTCCCGGCTAATTTTTGTATTGTTAGTAGAGATGGGGTTTCCCACATTGGCCAGGCTGTTCTCAAAGTCCTGACCTCAGGTGATCCACCAGCCTTGGCCTCCCAAAATGATAGGATTATAGGCATGAGCCACTGTGCCTGGTAGTCCAGGTAATTTTTGTATTTTTAGTAGAGGGGGTTTCGCCATGTTGGCCAGGCTGGTCTTGAACTCCTAGACTCAAGTGATCTGCCCATCTCAGCCTCCCAAAGTGCTGGGATTATAGGCATGAGCCACTGTGCCTGGTAGTCCAGGTAATTTTTGTATTTTTAGTAGAGGGGGTTTCGCCATGTTGGCCAGGCTGGTCTTGAACTCCTAGACTCAAGTGATCTGCCCATCTCAGCCTCCCAAAGTGCTGGGATTATAGGCATGAGCCACTGCACCTGGCCTATTTTAAAATATTTTTGATCTGTGATTGGCTGAATCCATGGATGCAGAGCAGAACCCACAGATGCAGAGAGCTGAGTACACTCACCTAGGGCTATGCTATAAATACTCTTTTGTATCTTCCCTTGCTCAGTCAACATCAAGGACATCTTTCTGTGTAGTACCTTCTTCAACAACATCATTTTACATGGTTGAGTGGTATTCTGTTATGTGGATGTATCATAAGATTTTAAACCCATTTCCAATTTTGCCGACTACTTCTGATTTTGGTTAGTCTCAAGCATTTATTTATTGATGCTTTCCATGTGCTGAATGCTTTGCAAATCCTATGACTTGATGGGAGGCAGTGCCTGGTGATGGAGAGGCTTCAGTTTAAATTTCATCACTGTTCTTTACTAGTTGTTTGACTAAGTGGTTAACCTTCTCTGGGTCTCAGTTACCTCCTGTGGAGAATATGAGTAATGGTACTGTCCTTAAAGGACAATGATAAAAATGAAGTGAGAAGGCCGGGTGCAGTGGCTCATGCCTCTAATCCCAGCGCTTTGGGAGGCCGAGGTGGGTGGATCACCTGAGGTCAGGAATTCGAGACCAGCCTGGTTAACATGGTGAGATCCCCATCTCTACTAAAAATACAAAAATTATCCAGGCATGGTGGCCGGCACCTGTAATCTCAGCTGCTAGGGAGGCTGAGGCAGGAGAATCACCTGAACCTGGGAGGCAGAGGTTGCAGTAAACCAAGATCGTGCCACTGCACTCCAGCCTGGGTGACAGAGCGAGGCTCCAGCCACCCCCCCTCCAAAAAAAAAAAAGTGAAATTAGAAAAGATACAGAGTGTGGCCCAGAGCAGGTTCACAGCAAAGGGTAGCTGTCACTACTGCAGTAGAGGGTATCCTGTCCCACCAGAGGGAAAGTGGTCAGAGACAGTGTCTGTGCAGGTCTCAGAGACCAGGGTGAGCCCTGAAGGAACACAGCTGGGCTGCGCAGACAAAGTGAGAGACTTGCAAATATCTGCTTTGGAACCCATTGCCCTGGACCTCTGCTTTCATTGTCTAATGCAGAGCCCAGGGGTCTGGGAAGGATAGATGATAGAGACTGCAGTGAAGAAGTGCTACTGACACATTTGTTGGCATCTGGTCACTGAATGGGAATAGGCACCGTGGACCTTGCCGGCTGGGTTTGCTCAAGGTCATGGTGCTCAAGGCTGACTGTGGAGGTGCCTCTAGGCCTTTCAGGTTCCTCCAGCTAAGCATTAGGTAAGGAGTTAAGGGCTTAGGTTGGAAACTCTCAGACAGATCTAAATTCCTGTCCCTGTTCTGTCATTTCTGTGATATTCAGTCTCCGTATCTATAAAATTGAGACAATAATATTGCATCGGTTGGGTTTGGTGGCTCACACTTGTAATCCCAGCACTTTGAAAGGCTGAGGTGGGTGGATCACCTGAGATCAGGAGTTCAAGACCAGCCTGACCAACATGGCGAAACCTCATCTCTACTAAAAATTAGCCAGGTGTGGTAGTGTATGCCTATAATCCCAGCTACTAGGGAGGCTGAGGCGGGAGAATTGCTTGAACCCAGGAGGTGGAGGTTGCAGTGAGCCAAGATCACACCACTGCACTCTAGCCTGGGCAACAGAGCAAGACACCATCTCGAAACAACAAAACAAGAACAACAACATCAAAAAACCTCCCTCATAGGGAGGCTGTGAGGATGATGTGAGCTAATGTATGTGAAGCTGACACCGGCTCGGGACTAACACCTGAAAACACACAATAGGTGATGACCGCGGGTTTTCTTATCCCTTGTCCCACCTTTCCCACATGCTCAAAGAAGCTGTACCTTCTGCCTCTGCTTGGCCCAAGCAGACTTTGCCGATGGCCTGGTGTCTAGAGAGGAGGCAACGACAGGAAATGTGGAATGAGGGGAAAAGGGGTGAAGTCTGAGCTTGAAACCTTCAAACAAATCCTGAAATTGAAGGTTCTGTTCCAGGCTGGATAGCGGCTACTGGGAGATGGCTATGGTATAACCACACAGCTGGTGTGAGGCCCAGGAGAGGCTCTGAAGAACAAAACAGCCCATTGGCCTTGGGATTTTACATACTTTTGTGTGTGCAGAAAGGATACAAACCCAGATGGCTTTTTGAGGTCTTTCTCCAGGATCCAAAGCAATGTTTCTCAAAGCGTATTCCACAATGAGATAAACACAAACACGGAGAGCAAACGAGTGCTTGGGAAATGTTGTAACTGTTTGACAGTCATATTATGTGTGTTAAATCTAATATAAAAAGCTGAGTCTGTGTGTATGTTGCATGGCCTTTAGATTTTCAGATTTCTAATAATTCATTATTTTTACAAATGTCACAGTCTGTGCTAGGTTATTTCGTTAAAGCAAAACAAAACAAAACTTGTCCTCCCCAAAGATGCTGTGAGAAGTGCTGCCTCGTGCCACTCTATAAATGTCACATATTGCTCTCCATGGAGTTCCCAGCATTTTCACTTTCAGGGCAAAAGTGAGTGGTGTATCAGAAAGAGCCCTTGGTTCTTGGCCTCCCCAGGCCAGTCTAGCTGTGCGGCCTTGGAAAACCTCCCCTATGATCACTTTCATTATCTGTAAAGTGAGGGTAATAAAACCTACCACATGGGATATAGTGAGATTCAGTCTAGGAAGGGTGTAATTGGATCTCTGACCTATGACATGTACTAAAGAATGTTTGTTCCTTTTTTCTTTTTCCTTTGCAGTTTATTTACATGTAGAAAAACTTAAGTGTTCTGCTTTCCTGGTCTCTTAAAAAGTATTTCCACCCATCCTAGTCTTTGCTTGTTCTAGGCTAACGGTGGTTCTTGCAATTTCCATCATAATGGTTCCAGCATTTTACATACATTTGCCTTTCCTTACAATTAGACTGTAGGGCAGGAATAGTTTTTTTTATCTTGAAAAAGAGAAAAGTGAAGTCAGACAGTTGGCTTGCCCAAACTCATATGGCTATGACCAACAGTTGAAATCCAGGCCTGTCCAATGAATTACCTTGCAACTTCAGATGCGGGGGTCCCTGCGTGGCCTTGACGTTCTCAGTCACTAGCCCTCCATTTCTCTTACCATTTTCTCTTTTGTGCATAGGTGGCTGTTCTGAGGGCAATGGTCAGATGTTCAGTAAGCCCAGGGGGACCAGGCACGCTTGTGATCGGAGCCAATGGTGCATGGGAATGTGGCGGCCTTTGCATTTCAGCAGTTACTGCAGCAGGGGAGCAGAGCGGAAATCAAAGTTGTATGTCAGAAAGCCAAGGCCTTCCTGCTGCTCCTGCCCCATCTGCTCAGGTAAGATCACTGAGGATGTTTTGGGACAGGTCTTCTTTCTCGACTCTGGAAATGAAACTCCTGTCATGTTTAGCTGTGGACACATCTGCCACACAGCTGGTCTTGTTGCACAATGTATGCTTCTCACCAGCTCCCTCAGGTCTTGCCACCAGCAGGAGACACGATCCTTTTTCTTGCCCAAGGCTGAGCTGCAGTGATGAAAATAGACTTTCCCCACCCTACCCCAACCCAATGAAGAGAAGTGGTTCTAACTGTGCCTCTGTGAAGGCTCTGCTGGATGGGGGTGATGGAGGGAGCCCCGGCTAGAAGGTCAGAGAGAACTGGGTTTCAGTTCCAGCTCTATCTGATCTTCTTGCCAAGCTTCTGCTTTCTCACTGGTAAATGGAGACAAGAAATTGACTTATCTCATGGTGGGAATTAAGTAGGTAAGGTTTATTGGCGGGCCCGGTCATAAGAGCAGCCAACTCTTCTAGTCTCGTGCAAGAAAGAATTTGGGGCGACTTCATAGAGTGAAAACAAGTTTATCGGGAAAGTAAAGGAATGAAAGAATGGTTATTCTATGGGCAGAACGGCGGTGTGGGCTGCTTGGCTGACTATACTTATGGTCATTTCTTGATTCTACACTAAACAAAAGGTGGATTGATTATTCATGAGTTTTCCAGGAAAGGGGTAGGCAATTCTCAGAACTGAGGGTTTCTTCTCTCTTAGACTATAGTAGGGTAACTTCCTGATGCTGCTCTGGCATTTACAAACTGTCATGGTGCTGGTGAGTGTCTTTTAGCATGCTAATGCTTTATAATTGGTGTATAATGAGCAGTGAGGATGACCAGAGGTCACTTCAGTGTCTGTCTTGGTTTTGGCAGGTTTTGGCCAGCTTCACTACTGCATCCTGTTTTATTAGCAAGTTCTTTGTGACCTGTATCTTACACTGACCTCCTATCTCATCCTGTGACTAAGAATGTAGTCCAGCAGTTCTTTTTTTCTTTTTTTGAGATGAAGTCTTGCACTCTTGCCCCGGCTGGAGTGCAGTGTGGTGAGCTCAGCTCACTGCAACCTCTACCTCCTAGGTTCAAGTGATTCTCCTGCTTCCCGAGAATAGTTGGGACTACAGGTGTGTGCCATCACACCTGGCTAATTTTTGTATTTTTAGAAGAGACTGGGTTTCACCATGTTAGCCAGGCTGGTCTTGAACTCCTGACCTTAGGCAATCCATACGCCTTGGCCTCCCAAAGTGCTGGGATTACAGGCGTGAGCCACTGCGCTAAGCCAACAGCCCAGTAGTTCTTAGCCTTATTTTACCCAGCTCCTATTCAAGATGGAGTCGCTCTGGTTCAAATGCCTCTGACATAAGGGCTTTGGTTATTAATTTATTTCATCCTCACCATAAATTTTATGGGCAGGTATTATTATTATCTTCACTTTGCAGAAAAGGAAACTGAAACAGAGGAGGATGATCTAATTTACAATAAGTAAGTGATGAACTGGAGTTCATTCAGTCTGGGAATCGCGTGTCTTTAGTTATGATCCCATACTGTCTCTCACAATGGCATATGGTAAGCCTGTGCATGCGAAGTCCTTTCTACTGCCTATTCAACTCATGTTTTCCTGCCAGAACAGGACCTGTCCTATGAGTGCTGACACATGAAACCCAGATATGATAAATCAGGGTGGAGATTCACAAAGTTACCTTAAAAAGATTCTTGGGCCAGGCGTGATGGCTCATGCCTATAATCCCAGCACTTTGGGAGGCCGAGGTAGGTGGAACACCTGAGGTCTGGTGTTCGAGACCAGCCTGGTCAACATGGTGAAACCCCATCTCAACAAAAAATACAAAAATTAACCAGGTGTGGTGGCACGTCTACTCTACTGGGAAGGCTGAGACAGGAGAATCTCTTGAACCAAAGAGGCAGAGGTTGTAGTGAGCCAAAATTGAGCCACTGCACTCCAGCCTGGGCGACAGAGTGAGACTCAGTCACACACACACACACACACACACACACACACACACACACACACACGCACACAGATTCTCCCAGAACAGCAGGACTTGTCAAAAATGGGACTAAGATGTGTATGTAGTAGAGGGAGTAGAATGTTGAAAGAGGTTTCGCCATCCATGAAAGGCAGAATGTGAGGTGAAACCAGAGTCTTGACCAATAATAGACCTTGAGAATGATATTCCAAGGGCACAACTATCCGCACCGAGTCCATCTGCCATAGGGATGAGGATGACTTGAGTTGCTGGTCTGCCTGACAGCTGGCCGTCTCTCCATATACATAAATGCAGGTCCATCTCTTTGAGTTTGGCTGACACGAATCGTCTTTGAGAGAGTAATCTATTCTTCCTGTTCTAATCAAATCAGGTTTTTGAAATGAAAAAGCATAGGCCAAATTCTGAAGTAGGTGGATTTCATAGAAAGTAATAAAATAAATGTAGAACATTGTGACTCCTCGGTGACAGCCAGTTGGACTTCTTTGGACACTACTGTTCAGGCTGCCATGTACATCACCATCTGTGACCCGTTGGCCCTTCTGCAGAGCCACACACATTGCCTTGGGTCTTCCATGGAGGTCACTGATTTTAGTTTTGGCTCATGTGTATTTTCCCTGGAAGCTCCCCATAGTTTTTGAAGTTTTATCTTGTCTAGCTTAAAAACCTGCAGGCCTGTTGCTCTGAACTCTTGCTCTTATTCTGCCCTTTAGAATGCTTTCTCTTCCGCGAGATAGCCCTTCAAGATTTTTGATGATGGTCTCATTACTCACAGACCGTTCTCTTGAGTGGCTCTCATCCCTTTCTCACTTGGGATCCAGAACCTTCCTCGGCCCAGTTACCTTCTTCACAGGGTTGGTGAATTGCAGCATGGTTATCTAAAGGCAAAAGAGAGTGGTCAGGGATCCTACAAGGAAGGGGTCTGGGATAGAGCTGGAGCTGAAGCAAGGCATTTCATAGGTGATTTGTGTTTCATCTTAGTGATGATCATTTTCATTTTCTTTTTTTTTTTTTGAGACGGAGTTTCGCTCTTGTTACCCAGGCTGGAGTGCAATGGCGCGATCTCCACTCACCACAACCTCCGCCTCCTGGGTTCAGGCAATTCTCCTGCCTCAGCCTCCTGAGTAGCTGGGATTACAGGCACGCACCACCATGCCTAGCTAATTTTTTGTATTTTTTTTTTTTTTTTAGTAGAGACGGGGTTTCACCATGTTGACCAGGATGGTCTCGATTTCTTGACCTCGTGATCCACCCGCCTCGGCCTCCCAAAGTGCTGGGATTACAGGCTTGAGCCACCGCGCCCGGCCTCATTTTCATTTTCATTTCTGATTTAATCTATGGTTGTATGATAGAAGTATAACATTACTCTATCGTCTAAAAATTAAAAAAATATAGAGACAGGGTGGACTGGATACAATGGCTCATGCCTGTAGATTCAGCACTTTGGGAGGCCGAAGCAGGAGGATCACCTGAGATCAGGAGTTTGAGGCCAGCCTGGCCAACATGGTAAAGCCCCGTCTCTACTAAAAATACAAAAATTAGCCAGGCGTGGTGGCGGGCTCCTGTAGTCCTAGCTACTCAGGAGGCTGAGGCAGGAGAATTGCTTCAACCTAGGGGAGGGTGGAGGTTGCAGTGAGCTGAGATTGCACCACTGTACTCCTTCCTGGGCAACAGAGAGATAGTCAATCTGAGAAAAAAAAGAGACAAGGTCTCAATATGTTGCCTAGGCTGGTCTCAAACTCCTGGACTCAAGCAATCCTCCTGCCTCAGCCTCCCAAAGTGTCGGGAATACAGGTAAGAGCTACCATGCACAGCCTCTCTCCTCTGTCTTGTTCCACTGCATAGCTCTAGGGATAGTTATGCCTGGGATAAAAAAGCTCTGATGTAGATCAGTGAGTCCCAGCCTATAGGTTGTGAGTCGCTCAGTGTGATTTATAAGTAAGGCAGCTCCCATAGCTCTAGCTAGTGTCAGATAGTAGGGCTGAGGCGCCAGCAAGGAGAGGAGTGATATAGAATCTTGGCAGGATCTGTCAACATTGTGAATGTCCCAGCAGTCCTACTTAAGGGATCTGACACGTGAGAATGTTATCACTGTGTGCAAATGTGTGTGTGTGTGTGTAAGAGTGGTCACTGTAACATGGCTTAGAAGGGCAGCAGTCTCAAGTTATGGTCCGGTAAACTATAGTATTGGCGACATACAGAGGTATACGGTTTCAAAGGTTAAGGGGAATGGAGTGGGTCTAGATGTGCTGACTTGGAAGTTTGTCCAAGGTATGTTTTAGATGACTTTTATTTTCTTTATTGAGATGGAATCCTGCACTGTTGCCCAGGTTGGAGTGCAATGACACAATCTCGGCTCACTGCAACGTTCGCCACCTGGGTTCACACAATTCTCCTGCCTCAGCCTCCTGAGTAGCTGGGATACAGGCACGCACCACTACACCCAGCTAATTTTTTGTATTTTTAGTAGAGGCAAGGTTTTACTATGTTGGCCAGTTTTGTCTTGAACTCCTGACCTTGTTATCTGTCTGCCTTTGCCTCTCAAAGTGCTGGGATTACAGGCGTGAGCCACCACGCCCAGCCTAGATTACTTTGACTTTTTAAATTAATTAATTAATTATTTCAGACAGGATCTTGCTCTGTTTCCCAGGCCAAAGTGAAGTGGCACAATCACAGCTTATTGCAACCTCGACCTCCCAGGCTCAAATATCTTCTCATCTCCGCCTCCTTAGTAGCTGAGACTGTAGATGCATACCATCACGGCTGACTAATTTTTACAAAGATATTTTGTAGAGATGGGTCTCACTATTTGCCCAAGCTGGTCTCACACCCCTGGGCTCCTCCTACCTTGGCAATCCTCCTACCTCAGTTTCCCAAAATGCTGGGATTACAGATATGAGCCACCTCGCTTTACCTATTTTAAAGTGGGGTGGGAAGGGGGGAAGCTTCAGAACATTCTGAGCCTGGGAGTATAACAAGGCAACATTGCTACAAAAAATTAAAAGCTTAGCTAGGTGTGGTAGTGTGTGCCTATAGTCTCAGCTACTCAGGAGCCTGAGGGAGAAGGATCATTTGAACCTAGGAGTTTGAGGCTGCAGCGAGCTATGATTATGCCACTAGACTCTAGTCTGGGCAACAGAGCAAGACCCTGTCTCAAAAAAAAAAAAAAAAAAAAAAAAAAAAAATAATAAAAAAAAAAAAAAAAAAAAAAAAAAAAAAGAAAAAGGTAATATAAAAAGAACATTCTGTATGTGATTCCATTTCTGGTTTGAAAAATTATACATGTTGTAAAGTCGTAGAGAAATATCTAGAAGAAAACGGATACTTAACTGTTAAAAGTAATTACCTTGTATGACCTTGGGAAGATGGAAGATGGGGTGTAAAAAGTTCTATGGGAAATATATTTTTCAATTTTTTTCTTTTTCTATTTTTATTTTTTAGACACAGGGTCTTGTTCAGGTCCTTGCCCAGGCTGGAGTGCAGTGGCATGATCATAGCTCACTGCAACCTTGAATTCCTGGGCTCAAGCAATCTGCCTGCCTCAGCTTCTTGAGTAGCTGGAACTACAGGTATATACCACCATGTCTAGCTAATTTGTTTTTTTTTCAGGCGGAGTTTTGCTCTTGTTGCCCATGGTGGAGCGCAATGGCACGATCTCGGCTCACTGCAACCTCCACCTCCTGGGTTCAAGCAATTCTCCTGCCTCAGCCTCCCGAGTAGCTGGGATTACAGGCATGTGCCACCATGCCCGGTTAATTTTGTATTTTTAGTAGAAACAGGGTTTCTCCATGTTGGTCAGGCTGGTCTCGAACTCCCAACCTCAGGAGATCCACCTGCCTCGGCCTCTCAAAGTGCTGGGATTACAGGCGTGAACCACTGTGCCCTCCCAGCTAATTTTTTAAAACTTTTTTTTTTTTTTGGAGAGATAGGGCCCCCCTATTTTGCCCACACTACTCTTGAACTCCTGTCCTCAAGTGATCCTTTTGCCTTGGCCTCCCAAAGCGCTGGAATTGGTGGTGTGAGTCACTTTTTTTCCTTATATATTTCTGTTTTGTTTGCTGGAGGCTTATTGCTTTTGTGGCTAAAACCAGTGCTTTCTAAAAGGAGACATAATGAACTGTGTTTATCTTTGTTTTTATCCCAATAATAGGCTTCAGAGTTATAAAACTCATGTATTATGTTACAAATTCAAAAAGTATTAAAAGTTATACAATGAATAATAGGTCTCCTTAGCATCCCGAGTTTTAGTCTCATCTCTAGAATTTCCATGCAAATACAATCAAGTATATAATAAAAAGCCCCTCAGAAAACATTTGTGCACGCATGGGAGCTCCTGGTGTTCTATACTCTGCATTTTGTTTTAACTTTACAATATGTCAGGTAGAGCTTTTCCTGTAATGACATATGCAGATCATCATATGGTTGTTCTATAAGTGACTTAGCAGACATTTAGGTTATTTTTTATTTTTATGATTTATTTATTTTCTGAGATGGAGCCTACTCTGTTGCCCAGGCTGGAGTGCAGTGGCATGATATCTGCTCACTGCAACCTCTGCCTCCCGGGTTCAAGTGATTCTCCTGCCTCAGCCTCCTGAGTGGCTAGCACTACAGGTGTGTGCCACCATGTCCAGCTAATTTTCTTTTTTTTTGTATTTTTTAATGGAAATGGGGTTTTACCATATTGGAAAGGCTGGTCTCAAACTGTTGACCTCGTGATCCATCTGCCTTGGCCTCCCAAAGTGCTGGGATTACAAGCATGAGCCACTATGCTCCGCTGGTTCTTATTTTTTGAGATGGCGTTTCACTGTGTCACCCAGGCTGGAGTGCATTGGTGCGATCTTAGCTCTCTGCATCCTCTGCCTCCCAGATTCAAGCCATTGTTCTGTCTCAGCCTCCTGAGTAGCTGGGATTACAGGTGTGCGCCACCTTGCCTGGCTAATTTTTATGTTTTTAGTAGAGATGGGGTTCACCGTGTTGGCCAGGCTGGTCTTGAACTCCTGACCTCAAGTGATCCACCCTCCTCGGCCTCCCAATGTACTGGGATTACAGGCATAAACCACTGTGCCCGACCCATTTGGTTATTTTTTTCTATTATAAACAATGTTGTAAATGATACGTGTGGCGTATACGTATAACAGGATGTTAAATGGAACTCTTCAAGTCTCAGTTTCTGTCTGAGACTCCAAATCCCTAGAAACCATGCAATAGGTAGTTGAATATCTCCCTCCCCAATGTTAAATGTGGTGCTAGACCACCTTGGCAGGACCTGCTGTTCTGCCAGCATGGACCATCCCTTGCCTGACACCAGCCTTCAGAGGCTGGAGAGGCTGGGAGGGGAGGCAGTCTCTGGTGAGTTCTGTCACAGTGTCTTTTGTCCTTCCCCACCCTCATCTCCCAGGAGAGCGTCCGCTGGAGAAAGCCAACTGAGAATGGCTGAAAGCGAGAGCTCAGCGTTGGTCCCCAGAACCTGAATTTGGGAGCTTAAGACCTGGAAGGAAAGGCTGAGGCTGGGCTGGCCTGAGGTGACAGAGATAGAGAGAAAAACAGGGCTTTTTGCTCCTGGGAGGAGCAAGGGAGCTTCTACCAGCAGAGGAGAGCACAAAGCCCTGTTGCCTGGGAACTAAAAAAGGGCCAGCAGGAGAGACAGAGACTAGAGCCACCTAGACTGGAGCTTTTCCCGACAGCGCCCTCTGAAAGGCAGAGGCTGATAGACGCAGAAAGCAGCAGTCTGGAGGAGGAGGTCTCACTGTCTTGGACTGCCAGTGCGAGTTCCCAAGGGTGGAATGCGTGGGGAACCTGCAGTTACCACGCAGCCCAGAGGGCAGCAGGCGGGCTCCCAGCAGAACCAGCCTTGGGAAGCTCTGCCCCCTTCCCTGTTTCCTTTTATTCTGGGTCCTGTCCCAGGGTGGGAGGTAGTGAGGGTGAAGAGGTGAGAGGAAGAGGGGGTACAACTTTGCCTCCCCTTTTCCCCACAGCTGGCATTTAAGTTTGAAGCAGACCTGGGCTGAAGAAGGGAGAAATTTTCAAATGAGATTTGTTCAGAGTTCTGGCAAACATGCTGGAATGTGTGCTTTTAAATTATAGCGACTGCTCTTTGGAAATAAGGGACCCAGTGAAGAAGCTCACAGGGTGAGCAAAAATAAAGCAGCATTATGATTACCCCTTACTGAATCCAGCTTATTGGACGCCCTTTGAGAACATGTGTGATTTTATACGAGGAATACATTTTTTTAGAAGTGGAATTTCTGTGTCAAGCAATATAGTATATTTTAAATGTTGATAGATGTGGTCAAATTGTCCTCCAAATAATTTGTTCTTATTAATACTTTCCCAAGGGTGGATGAAAGTGGCTCCCTTCTGGCACATTTTCATTTTAGTCTTTGCTATTCTACCAGATTTTTTTTAAAAAATGACATTTCTCATATATATTTATATATAATATATTCCATATATGTATATATTTCATTATGAGAGAAGTCAAAACATTTTTAAAACATTTGTATTTCTTTTTCTGTGAGCACCATTGCTAATGTCGTTTGCCCCTTCATTTTTTTCCCCTTTTGAGTTGTTGGGATTTTTCTCTGTAATTGGTAAGAACTCTTTATGTCCAAGGCATCAGCCCTTGCTCTGTCACATATGTTACAAACGTTTGTTGATGTGTGCTGTTGGCCTTTGATGTAGGTTATTGCGTGCTAATAGATTTTCAAAAGTGTGTGGATCCTATTGTATGGAATGAATGCACATTTACTCTACAGTGCACCTGAATTAACAGCAGGCTTTTTCCCTTTTGTGTTTTCATAATCAACTGGCACTGAAAGGCTAAGTAACCTCGCAGGAGGTGAGGGATGGCCCTTGACATCAAGATGTTGGAAACTTCTACTCTAGGCTGTACTGGACACACCTAAACTGTGCCACCCAGAGCTAAGCCCAGCTCTCCTGGGCTGAAACTCCAGCACTGATGTCTCTTGTAGAGCCAGAAGCCAGTAACTTGCTAATTCCATATAAAATGCAGCAACAGCATTTCTTTTTTTTCTTTTTCTTTTCTTTTTTTTTTTTTGAGACGGAGTTTCACTCTTGTTACCCAGGCTGGAGTGCAATGGCGTGATCTCGGCTCACTGCAACCTTCGTTCGCCTCCTGGGTTCAGGCAATTCTCTTGCCTCAACCTCCTGAGTAGGTGGGATTACAGGCACGCGCCACCATGCCCAGCTAATGTTTTGTATTTTTAGTAGTGACGGGGTTTTACCATGTTGACCAGGATGGTCTCGATCTCTTGACCTCGTGATCCACCTGCCTCGGCCTCCCAAAGTGCTGGGATTACAGGCTTGAGCCACCACGCCTGGCTTTTTAAAAATTTTTAAATTTTTTTAAAGACGGGGTTTCACCATGTTGGTCAGGCTGGTCTTGAACTCCCGATCTCAGGTGATCCGCCTGCCTTGGCCTCCAAAGTGCTTGTATTACAGGCATGAGCCACCACACCCGGCCTCACAGCAACAGCATTTCAAGGCGGAGCCAACCAAAATGGAAGTGGAATGGTTCCCTTCCTCTCTCCCTTCTCCCTCTGCATCCCCTTACTTTCCTCCTTTGTTTATCTCCTAAAGGGGAGAGTAAGGCAGAGAAGAAAACGGAGAAAGGGAAGGCTCCCCACTGTGCAGGATTAAGACAACTCTCTTGGTTGGGGCTCCCGGTCCTTCCCATCTGGCCACCCTTCCTCTTCTCTGTCCCCCACATCCTGCCTTACTGTTACACCAGCCTTCTAGCTACACTCTGCCCCAGCACCCTCTGGCCTTGCCACCAGCTGCTTTCTCTACCAAGAGCTTGCTTCCCCTTCCCTGCTTTGTGGACTCTGACATTTAAATTGTCACTTCCTCTAGGAAGCTTTCCCTGGCCAGGCAGACTGAGCATTCCTTCCCAGGGCTCCTGTTTTTTTTTTACAGCACTTATGATAGTTATGTTAGGAGTGTGCATCTCTCCCACTAGCTGGGGGGCAGGGGGCAGGGGCGGTTCTTGAAGGTAGCATTTACCTGATTCATCTCTGGTTCTGCCCCAGCAGTTGGTACCTGGCAGCGGCTTAGTCAGTGTTCATTGAACAAAGCTCCGTTTAAAGAGCAAAAGTGTGTGTTGGCAGGGCGCCCTGAGAATGCTGCTGGGACAATATCCTTCCCTGGAGGGATGGAGCACCCCAGCCAGCTTTCCCCCAGGCCAGCGTCCCCCTCTTCAAGTCCTAAGCTAGAGCATGGCAACCCTGACTGAGTCCTGTGGATTCACATGGGAGCAATGCCTCGTTGTGCAGAGGTCAACCACTGACCTCTGTGGGAAGCCCCACTTCCCATACTGGTGCCAGCAAAGAAGCAGAAAAAAAAGTCATTCACCACCTATGGAATCTCATCCCTGAGAAAAGTTTACTTAGAACAGTGGTCACTCACACTTTGGTCCCTATCAGAATCACCTGGGGAACTCTGGAAAAATAACAAGGTCCAGGCTTAATCCTACTTCAAGGAGAAGTTTGAGAACCACTGGCTTAGACAACAGTGACTCATCCAATCTCTTCAACTACTGTGATCTGCTTATGCTGCTTCTTATTGGATTAGTGATACTAAAGGGTTGTGGGGCTCCTGCCTTTCCTCTTCCCCCTCACACCTTTCCCTACTAGGTTTTTTTTTTTTTTTTTTTTTTTTTTGAGACAGAGTTTTGCTCTTGTCACCCAGGCTGGAGTGCAATGGTGCAATCTCAGCTCACTGCACCCTCTCCCTCCTGGGTTCAAGTAATTCTCCTGCCTCAGCCTCCCAAAGTAGCTGGGATTACAGGCACCTGCCACCATGCCCAGCTAATTTTTTTGTGTTTTTAGTAGAGATGGAGTTTCAGGCTGGCCTCAAACTCCTGACCTCAGGAGATCTACTCGCCTCAGCCTCCCAAAGTGCTGGGATTATAGGCGTGAGGCCCCACTAGGTTTTAAGCAGAGTTAAGTTCACATACAAATCTGTCATTATCCACAGCAACATTTATTTGTGCCCCACATGCATATGTGGAATGAATTCATATAGGAACAAGCAGGATACTTCAGTTAGGAAGCACGCATGGGCTTCTGCTTGGAGCAGCAGGCTAGACACTAAGAGGGATGGAAGACATGGTCCTGCCCTTGGGGACTGGGGAGTCCAGCATCACAGTTCTGCTATGGATCGAATAGCAGGAACGCTCAGTCCCTTGGAGCTTCAGTTTCTTCACCCCTTAAGAAGGAATAATAGCGCCAGGTGCGGTGGCTCATGCCTGTAATCCCAGTACTTTGGGAGGCCGAGGTGGGCGGATCACGAGGTCAAGAGATCGAGAGCATCCTGGCCAACATGGCGAAACCCTGTCTCTACTAAAATATAAAAATTAGCTGGGTGTGGTGGCATGCATCTGTAGTCCCAGCTACTTGGGAGGCTGAAGCAGGAGAATTGCCTGAACCCTGGAGGCAGAGGTTGCAGTGAGCCAAGATCAGGCCACTGCACTCCAGCCTGGTGTCTGGCGACAGAGCAAGACTCTGTCTCAAAAAAAAGAAAAAAAAAAAAAAAAAAGAAAAGAAGTGGAATCAGATCATCAGGTGACCTGAGTGTGAAGGCATTGGCCTTCAAGAAGAAAATGCTGTAAATTCANAAAAAAAAAAAAAAAAACAAGAAGGAATAATAACAATAACAATACAATCTAGCTGCATGGCTTATGTGAGGATTATATACAATACTAGGGGTGAAAGTGTTTTCTAAACTCATGAACATAAGATACTGTCGCAAAGAAAAATCAATTTTATGAATAATTACAAATGAACAAATTTTGTGAAACTTTCCCTAGCCTGCGTATGTGAAGACAGTGAGCTGTTCACTTTCTCTTTAGTCTCCAAGCTCTTGCAGAGATGTGGCAAGTCATTGGTGGCTTCCTTTGGAGAGGACTTTGTTGCAAAAGGCTTCTCTTCTTGCCTTGCGGTCAGCTCCTGCCCATTCAGAGCCATCGCAGATGCTGGTGGGCTATCTTTTGTCTCTGAGTGGCATTGAGAAGACCGTAGTCAAAATTTCCGATGTGCTTGCCATTTGCAAAGCATCACTTCCCTTTTAAGAGAAGAAGTTATTCTCTATCAAGAAAAAAATTGCTTACACTTTGGATGGTTTGCACAGAAACAGACAACATTTTTTTCTCAGAAATATGCAGAAATGAATGTCAGGTAAAGTTCTTGGCTTGTAAAAACAGGACTAGTCTTTGACATTTATTAATCTTTCTTAGTTTCCTGAGAGCCTTTGCATCCATTTACTCATCATTTTCTCACGCTCACCCTTCAAAGTAGTTTATGATGCTATCTGTATTTCACAGATATGAAAAGTGAGCCTCCAAAAAAAGGTAAGGAAGGCTCTCACAGGGTCTCTCAGCTAAGATGTTAGGATCACCCTTCCAAATGGGCAGAGAAAACGTTTAGGGTGCTTGGGGAACCCAGCCCACTCACAGGCCAACAGCTAGAATGTTTCAAGAATGAGTCTCACCTGTTTTTGTGAGTGAGCTCTGCAGTTGTCACTCCCGGAGGGTTGCTGAGAACACCCATCACATCTGTCAGTGTGGCTCCCATTACAGCTCGAAAGGAAGGGCCTATTATGGGGCTGTTAGTCATGCATGTGTGTGTTGCTCTCTGTAATCAGCTGAATAAGAAACTCAGCCAAGAACCCTGCTTTCCTCACTAGCCTTTAATGCCTGTAAAGTTTTGAGAGAATTTTTTCTGGGTTGGAGTCCCTGTTCACCACGGCACCTCCTTGACATCTGAATTTACAGCATTTTCTTCTTGAAGGCCAATGCCTTCACACTCAGGTCACCTGATGATCTGATTCCACTTCTTTTCTTTTTTTTTTTTTTTTAGACGGAGTGTTGCTCTGTCATCAGGCTGGAGTCCAGTGGCGCGATCTTGGCTCACTGCAACGTCTGCCTCCGGGGTTCAAGGGTTCACTGCAACCTCCTGCCTCAGCCTCCTGAGTAGCTGGAATTGCAGGCACACACCACTATGCCCAGCTAATTTGTGTATTTTTAGTAGAGATGGGGTTTTACCATGTTGGCCAGGATGGTCTTCATCTCCTGACCTCGTGATCCACCTGCCTCGACCTCCCAAAGTGCTGGGATTACAGGCGTGATCCACTGCCCCTGGTCAATTCCACTTCTTTTATTCCACATTTTTAATAAGTTCCTTTCTCTTGGTGTCTGAGCTTTTTCTCCAGTAGAAGTAGAGCCCCATGGAGTCATGGAGTAATTTCCCAAAGATCTGCAAATTTCTCCCTCTTCTAATGCCACACTGATTCTTAGTCCAGATCTTCTCCTTCAGTCCCCTGGAGAAGGAGAAGGGCAGCTGTCCCAGAAAGGTTTCCTGACCTCCAATTTTTTACCCATCATTAATTTGCTCACATTATTCCCTCTCTTGGAATGTGTTCCTCTCTTTCCTTTGTTAGGTACATGTCTAATAATTTCTCAAGGCTCAATTCCTATTCCATCTATTCCATGTAGCCTTTTCTGATATCATACTAAGAATAAATGCTCTCTTCTTTGTGCCTGCATGAGTTTTTTTTTTTTTTTTTTTGAGACAGAGTTTTGC
>NW_016107559.1:1906893-1909508 GCF_001604975.1 Cebus imitator | reverse complement strand
TTTCGAGTTGGAGTCTCACTCTGTCACCCATGCTGGAGTGCAGTGGCTCCATCTCGGCTCACTGCAATCTCCGCCTCCCCGGTTCAAGCGATTCTTCTGCCTCAGCCTTCCAAGTAGCACCTGCCACCACACACACGGCTAATTTTTGTATTTTTAGTAGAGATGGAGTTTCGTCATGTTAGCCAGGCTGGTCTTCAACTTTTGACCTCAGGTGGTCTGCCTGTCTTGGCCTCCCAAAGTGCTGGGATTATAGGCATGAGCCACCATGCCCAGCCCCTGCATGAGTTTTTATATCTATCATTCATCCTCATGTTTATTGCTTTATCAATCACTCTTTGAACATAAAGTATATATCAAAATATATATTAAGCTGTGCTAATTCCAGGGAGGTCATACAGGTATTGGGAAATGTGTGATGTATACAAACATATCTAAGACATTATCCTTACTTTTATACTAGATTTATTTAAAAATATATTTTCTCAATAATAAATTAACTTACTGTAATATTTTTACTTTATGCACTTCTAATTTTTAAAAAAGTTTTTGACCCTTGTAATAAAACACAAACATATTGTACAGTTGTATAAAAATATTTTCTTTCTGTGTATTCTTATTCTATACACATTTTTTTCCTATTTTTAACATTTTAATTCTTATTCCACTTTAAAAGCTTTTTATTAAAAACAAAGACACAAATACACACATTAGCCTAGGCCTACATAGGGTCAGGATCATCGCTGTCATTGTCTTCACTTCCCCATCTTGTCCCACTGGAAGGTCTTCCGGGGCAGTAGCATGCATGGTACTGTCACCTCCTGTGACAACAATGGCTTTTTCTGGAATGCCTTCTGAAGGATCTGCCTGAGGCTGTTTTACAGTTAATTTTTTTAAATAAGATGGAGTACGCTCTGAAAGAATCATATAAAGCATAGTATTGTATATACTGGTAACACCGTCGTTTATTATCATTCTCAGTATTATGTCAAGTACCTAATTGCGTGTGCTATCCTTTTATGCCACTGGCAGTACAGTAGGTTTGTTTACACCAGCATCACCATAAACACCTGAGTAATGCGTTGTACTAAGATGTTATAACAGCCACAGTGTCACTAGGTGGTAGGAAATTTTCAGCTCCGTTATAATCTTATGGAATCACCATTGTACATTTGGTATCTTGTTGACTGAGATGTTGTTATTGACACATGACTGTATTCCTCATGGGCTGTTATGCTAAATGGGACCTGTGCAGTCCTAATTTGCAGAACAAAATTTCAGGCGCTGAGTAGACCTGGAATCTATGCCACCTCTAAGGCAGCCTGTGGTGGAGAGATGCAAGATGCGTCTGATATAAGAAAGCCCACATTGTGTTTAAGGCAAGTCAAGGTCGTGTCTCTGGAAGGATGAGGCTGAGCATCAGGATCAAAGGCAAATGTCAGCTCTCAAATGGAAAGTCACATAGTGAGGAGAAAGTGGAGATACAATGGGCAGGGTGGAGTACAGTGCCAGGATAAGTGAGCCCAAGATGATGGCAGCCATGAAGACCAGGGGAAAGGCAATTAGGCTCCTGACATGTTCCACTGGGTAGTGTTGAAAGTTGGACACAGGCTTGTTGCTCAATTATCTTGCAAGCAGTTCCAGATTTTTATTTGCTTCTGAAATAACAATAATAGTAATAATTATTATTATTATTTGAGATGGAGTCTTGCTCTGTTGCCCAGGCTGGAGTGCAGTGGCGTAATCTCGGCTCACTGCAACTGCAGCCTCCTGGGTTCAAGCGATTCTCCCTGCCTCAGCCTCCCTAGTAGCTGAGATTACAGGTGCCTGCCACCATGCCTGGCTAATTTTTGTATTTGAAATTATTTCTTGACAAAACTAGTACAAGTAATCTACAGATCTAGTCCAACTTGATCTCTAGGTATGTTCCAGATCCATTAATTTAACATGCCTAGTTGAATGCAGTGGTTTTGTTTTTAATTTTTTCTAAGAAGCAGTAGAACTATTTTTTTAAACAAAAATCTTATCTGGAATTCAACAAAGAAATCAAGAGGACATAGTATAAACTTTCAACAATCAGTAGAGAACACTTCATTGTTTGCAGAACTTCTAAAGGTCTCAAGGGAGTCCTAGAATTCTGTAGAGCTCCCTAGCCAAGAATTCTGTAGAAACGGCAGGCCAAAAAGCCAAGGTCAGTTCTGAATTGAGAACTTGAAGGCTTCCGTTTAAGAGCCAAGTGCCTGAAGACGAGATATTGTCTTTCTTCCTGTGAACCCATCAAACCTGGAGGATGTTTTAAAGAACACTTAGCCCATTGCTGAATGGGAATTAAGGCAATTCTGGATTATTTCTTCAGAAAACATTAAGAACCTCTAGCCGGGCGTGGTGGCTCAAGCCTGTAATCCCAGCACTTTGGGAGGCCGAGGCGGGTGGATCACGAGGTCAAGAGATCGAGACCATCCTGGTCAACATGGTGAAACCCCGTCTGTACTAAAAATACAAAACAGCTGGGCATGGTGGCGTGTGCCTGTAATCCCAGCTACTCAGGAGGCTGAGGCAGGAGAATTGCCTGAACCCAGGAGGCGGAGGTTGCGGTGAGCCAAGATCGCGCCATTGCA
>NW_016107559.1:1895783-1906088 GCF_001604975.1 Cebus imitator | reverse complement strand
AGAGACGGGGTTTCACCATGTTGACCAGGATGGTCTCGATCTCTTGACCTCGTGATCCACCCGCCTCAGCCTCCCAAAGTGCTGGGATTACAGGCTTGAGCCACCGCGCCCGGCTACGACCTTGAGTTTTTAACATGAGTTCCCTATACCTCAGTTTCCTTCTATGTAAAGTGAGGGTTCCTTTAGCTATCAAGGTGACATGGGTGGCATAATACGATTTCATCAGAGTCCTCCCAATTTGTTAGAGAAATATATACCACTCGAAGTACTTATTTCTCCCTGGTTGTGGGATGGGAGGCTTAAAATAGCAAAAGAGGCTTAACTTGAATCTTGAGGGATGAATGCCAGTTTGATAATTGAATAAAGAGTAAAAAAAAAAAAAAAGAGTACAAAGAACATTTTCAGACAAAAGGATCAGCATGTGTAGAGAGCATAGAGCTGAGAAAAAAAAAAATCATAATAGATTCTATGGTCTATTGCAGTTGAGAAAGATTGAAATGTGGGGAGCATGTGATGAATAGACAGAAGAAGGAGAGACCAGATCAGAGGTTGTGGAAGCTTATTAAGCCTTTTGGTATTTATTTTGACAACATTGAGATATTGTTGAAAAATTTTAAACAGGAAAATTAAATGGGCCCTTAGTCATGTTAGAAAAACCACTTTGGCAACAATGTCAAACAGAGCTTGGCAAACTAGGGCTTATGGGCCAAATCCATTCTGCTCTTGTTTTTGTAAATAAAATATGATTAGAACACAGTCACACATTGATTTTTATGCCTATGGCTGCTTTTGCACTACAACGGCAGTGTTGCAACAGAGTCCCTGTGGCTGCAAAGCCTAAAATAATTGCCATCTGGCTCCTTACAGATAAAGTTTGCCAACCCCTGATGGAGAGGATGGATTAGAGGAAAGCAAAAGCCGGAGAGAGGTAGCTGTGTTATGAAGCCATGTTAAAACTGTAAAAGCCATGGCAAGAGCTTGAATGAGGCAGGGGCAGGAGGAAAGACCTCAGAAGAAGTGGAATCAATAAGACTAATCTTATGTGACTAATCAGATGTGGGGGTGGAATGCAAAGAGGATTCTAGGGCAACTCCCAGTTTCTAGCTTGGGCAATGGGGCAATTGATGACACCAATTGCTGACATTGGGATACCAAAAGGAAGAGCAGGTTTGGGGATGAGAAGGATGGCTCCAATTTGGACAAGTATGATTGGGACGTGCAAGTGGAGGTGGTAGATGGAAGCGTGGGTCAGGAGCCCAGGAGAGTGATCTGCTCGGGATGTATAGATCTGGGAGTTGTCAGAATATGGATGCACGGATTTCTCAGAAGCACGTGTAGAGTGAGTGAGGGGAGATGGCCAATGGTGGGATGCATAGCTATGTTTAGGGATGGATGCAGGAAGGGGAACCTGAAACGGCAATGGTGAAAGAGGTCTCGGAAGGGAAGAGGAAAACTAGGAGATTATTTTCTGGGCAAATTATGCCAGACAAAGTGAAACTAACCACCAACGTCCTATAGAGATAATGGGGGTAGGTAGTAACCTGGGGCAGGAGGAAGGAGTGAAGGAAGAGGGATTTGAAGCAGCTGAAGACAAAGTGAAAAAGAAATAGCCTCCACTTATGCCCCACTGATGGGCCAGATACCATCCTAAGTGCTTACTTTTGTGAGTTCACTTCAACTGTACAACAGCCTTTCAAGATAGGAACAGTCGTTTCCATTTTACATGTGAGGAAACTGAGTTGCAGATGTTCAGAAACTCATTCTAGGTTATGCTGCTAGCACATGGCAGACTAGGGATTCTAACTCCCAAACCCATGCGCCTGAATCCTGCCAGCAAACTCACTGATATCAGCAACGCTTCTCCATGCCCAGCTTCTTATAAATAGCAGCTGTTTTCAAAGCCCAGCTCCAATGTTACGTCTTCTGGAATAAGCGGTCATAACTCACCTGTTATTCTGTGCTGGGCCAGCATGGCAGGACCTTGAGGCAGACTTATATTAGGTTAAGAACACATACTCAGAAGTCCAGCTGCTTCGGTACAAATCCTAGCCCCAGCACCTAGAAACTACCTAATCTCATCACTCAATTTCTTGGTGCCTCTGTTTCCTCACTTATAAAATTGGGTTGGTAAGAGTCCTTATCATGTAGATGGCTCATGAACACTTAGAACGGGACCTAGTGCACAGTGAACATTCAGCAACAATAACTCTCAAATGACTCTCAGGATGTGTCAGGCACCACTCTAAGTACTTTCTGTATATTAACATTTAATCCTCTCAATACACTTCCAAGGAAAATATGAGTTTTGTCCTCATTTTACAGTTAAGAAATTGAGGCATCAAGAGGTTAAGTAACTTGCTGAAGATTACACAGCTCAAACAAGCGTTTGGTAGTATTAATAGTGTTATGAGGCCGGGCACGGTGGCTCATGCCTGTAATCACAGCACTTTGGGAGGCCGAGGTGGGCATATCACAAGGTCAGGAGTTTGAGACCAGCCCGGCCAACATGGTGAGACCCCATCTCCACTAAAAATACAAAAATTAGCCAGGCGTGGTGGCAGGTGCCTGTAGTTCCAGCTACTTGAGAGGCTGAGGCAGGAGAATCGCTTGAACCCAGGAGATGAAGTTGCCCTGAGCCAAGATCACGCCACTGCACTCCAACCTGGGCAATAGAGCGAGACTCTGTCTCAAAAAATAAAAATAAAAATAGTGTTATGAGCCCATCCTTGGTCACATCAGAGCTAGGTTTTCTTTCTCTTGCTTATAATTCAGTCTGGCACTGCACATTGTATTGTGAGATACTATATATTTGCTTGTTGGTCCCAAAGAGCTGAACAGTTCTTTTGCTTTTTTTGTACCCCCAGCTATTCATACATCTGATTTGGTAACTTGGGTGAGGCAGCTCTGGACTGAAGGGTAAAGTGAATTCAAGGGTGGCCTTGAAGCCAGGAGGCTGGTTTTTGGACTCTTCACCTCCGGGTGGTAGGGTTTTATGTTTACTTTGCATTAATTGAGCAGACATTTAATTTTTGCTAGAAGTCACCTGGGCGTAGTGGCAAGACTCCTAATGATGGGACATGGGGCAGGGTGGAAGAGAAGACATGCTGAAACTGATCCCTAGAGTTCTAAAGCTGGAAGGCACCTCCAGGAACTCTTGACCCAATCCGTCGAATGGAACAGTGCTGGACTAAGAGCCAGGTCATACCTCGCTGTGGCTTTTGGGCAATCACTTCAATTCCATCACGACTTCACAATCTACAAAATGGCTCTCTTAGCCAGTTTGCAATGATATAAAATGACTGATACATGTATATGTCAAAGGATTAAAAGGAAACTTTAGGGCTCTAACCATATACATTCTAGTTATTGTGACTGTGAGTATAGTTGGCTCTGTAGATGTGTGCACGTGTAATGTTAAATGATTGAACATTCCTGTCCCTCAGTTTCTTCTTTATGAAACGAGACAATGCTAGTACCTACCTCATAATGTTGCCGTGGGTTTCAAATATATCTACCTGTACTACGTGTGCAGTTTTTAGACAAGTGCCTTACAGGTAATAAGCATTCAGTCACTGTTATTGAGGGCAAGGATTTTTCTCTCTTTGAGAAAACATACTCAATGTTTAGAACTGACACACAGTGGGTGCTCAATAACTATTGTGTAATGAATGAGAGAGAATAAAAAAAATAGCAATCTCCAATAAGCCCCTCTGCAAACTGCAGGCAATGCCCCGCTTTTTATTAGCAGAACTTAGCTTTGGGTCCCATTGCCAATAGGAGGTGAGAGGTGAATTCTCAGGGAATGTCTGGGCAGATTTGTTCTGGTTCCGAAACCCTGTGCCTCCAAAACACTTCTCTCTCCCTTGTCAGGAGGTCAACCCTTTGGAGCTGGAGAATGCAGAGGTAAGCTCAGTGGCATAGCTCTCAGCTGAACTGGAGACTTACAAGATTTGGCAAGCACTGTGGAGCTTCATTGCTGCAGTGGCTGTTGTCCAAATAAAAGCTATCTGTGGTGACTGGCTCTTTCTGATCCTCCAGGTAGACTGGGCAACCCCTCTAGCTGGGGAACCCTGGGGCAGGTGGTGGAGTCTCCCCTAATTCTATGTCTGTAGCCCCAAGTCCCTTGCCTCAGCTTGTGGGAAGCATGTGCTTGGGGGTGTAGTGACCCATCTCTGTTAGTTCCAAAGGCTTTGAGGAGCACCCTCTGTGATCCCTGCCTCACTAGATGATAAATCATGTCCACTATAAACAGTCATCTGGGAAAAGTGGTTATGCTCAAGTGCAGATTCCTAAGGCTAATCATCGTGCACAGCAGTTTCTAGATTCCAGCAAGGATAGCAGTTCCTTCTCACCAGGCAGCCAAGAAATGGAAGGGTCTATTCCCTGTGCATTTATTGAAGGTAATTAAAAAAAAATAGCATGGACTTTGGAATCATACTGACCTGGGTTTGAGTTCCACCACTTACCAGTTGTGGCTTTGTGCAAGTCTTTTAACTTCTTTAAGTCGTGGTTTTCTCTGTCTTCAGGATGGGGATAATATTTCCCTTGTGGCTCTATGTAAAGTTTACATAGATAAAGGACACAGCCCCTGCTCTCCAGAAAGAATTCCAGAAGAATTCAATAACCACCACAAAAATGTGTAGGGATTCCTAGCCTAGAGCCTGGCATATAGGTGGTACATGACACAAGGCAGCTGCTATGACTTATGTAAGCAAGTAAACAGATTTAGTCTAGTCTCAAGAACAGGGTCAGCAAATGTTTTCTGTAAAGGGCTAGATAGCAAATAGTTTAGGTTTTGTGGGGCCATGTGGTTCTCTGTTGCAATCACTTTGCTTTGCTTTGTCAAAGTAGCCATAGACCATACTTAAAGCAATGGAGCATGGCTGTTTTATGAGAAAACTTTATTTACAAAAGTAGGCTGCTGGCAGGGTTTGGTTTCTGGGTTATAATCTTCTCACACAAGGAAACTGAGTCCTGTGATATCTACATACTGTAATTGCTAATAGTTTTTTTCTGTTTTATTTTTATGGTGAGTATTGAATTCTTTGTGCAATAGAGGGCCTCGGCTTGGAAGCCCAGATTCTGTTTGTCCCTGGACTCAGGCATAACTTGGAAATTCTGCAGGGCCCTTTTTGCATATGGAACCAACATTTCAGCTAACAAGGAAAAAAAAGTGAAAGTACATTAAGTTGCTTCAAAGATGATAAGAGATGGGGAGAGGTGGCTTTGAATATAGTATATTTGTTTCTGGAGAGCAGGGGCTGGATCCGACTCATCTATAGGGCCTGGTACAGAGTAGTCAGTCTTTTGTGAGTGAATTCTATAAATGGATCCTACATAATTCCTTTCAGTCCTCCTACCACAGCTGTATGTCACTGAGGGTATGGGACTCTGCCTAATTAGATGGAACACTCTCATCTGAGATTTAAAACAGAAATGTCCATGACTGAATTGGGCAGCCACTTTGGGTTGTTTCTAGTGTGCTTGCAAAGCCTCATGGGATTAAGGCTAATGCTCCTGAAATATCAGAGGGCAGTGTTTGTTGAAGAGGATGGTGGCAGATATTTTCCAAATATGGCCACACCAATGTGTATGCCATTCTACAAGTTCTTATTACAATGCGATATTAACATTATTCCATCAAGAAGTATAATTTATGTTTCTTCCCTTGGACCTGGTGGAACTTTGTATATGCCTTGGTCAATAGAAGGTGGTAGAATTGATGCCACATGAATTCCAGGAGTAGGCTTCAAAAGGCAATATGGTTTCCACTTGTTGGTTTTTTTTTTTTTTCTCACTTTTAGAACACTTTTTCTTTTTTTTTTTTTTTGACATGGGGTCTGGCTCTGTCACCCAGGCTGGAATCCAGTGGTGTAATCTTGGCTCACTGCAACCTCTGCCTTCTGGGCTCAAGCGATCCTCCCACCACAGCTTCCCCAGTAGCTGAGACCACAGGTGTGTGCCACCAAGCCAGGCTAATTTTTTTGTGTTTTTGTTAGAGACGATATTTCACCATGTTGCCCAGGCTCGTCTCAAATTCCTGAGCTCAAGCAATATGCCCACCTCAGCCTCCCAAAGTGAGGACACTTGTTTTTAAAATTTATCCACCATGTTGTGATGAATCTCAGTGCACATGGAGAAGCCATATGGAGAAACCATTCCGACAGCCTCAGCTAAATCCAGGCAACAGTCAGTATCAATGTGTGAGTGAATAATTCAGATAATTCCAGCCTTTGAGTCTTCCAGTTGAGGCTTCAAACATGATGAGAAAGGGAGCAGTGATTCCCATATGACTTGTTTGAATTTTCTATTCATCTCAAACTTCTGGAGAGAAAAGAGGGGCTGAAGGTTAAGTTGATTACCAATGGCCAATAGCTTAATCAATCATGCCTACATATTGAAGCCTCAATAAAAACCCAAAAGGACAAGGTTTAAAGAGCTTCTTGATAGCTGAACATGTGGAAATGCCTGGAAGGTGGTGTGCCTGAGGAGGACATGAAAGCCCTGTGCCTCTTCTTTCATTCATCTCTTCATCTGTATCCTTTGTAATATTCTTTATTATATACTGGTAAGTACAGTTTTTTAAAAAAATTCCCTATTCACAGTGAGATCACAAATAATTATTGCTTTTTGAAGCCACTAAGTTTAGGGTAATTTGTGTTGTAGCATTAGATAGCTAATATTGGTTGCAAAGATATCACAATCCTGTTCTGCCCTGTCTGTCCTATTGTGTCCAGAGGACTTGATAGGACAATAATGCTGCTAAAAGGCAGCAAGCACCCTAAGTTCATTTGTTCCTTCCTTCCTTCCTTCCTTCCTTCCTTCCTTCCTTCCTTCCTTCCTTCCTTCCTTCCCTACTCTGCACCAGGCTCTGTGTTAAGGTCTGGGGAAACGTAGATGTATATGCTACTCCAGCTCCTGCATTCAAGGATGTTCACATCCCACAGAAAGACAGACTGTAACCAACTTATTAAATTTACAAACTGGTAAGGGATTAAAGAAACTTGCATAATGTACAGCAGAAGAACAGTGAGGAGGACAATTACTTTTACCTGGAGGACTTTGGAAAGGCTTTACACTGAAGGTGACACTTGATTGGGTTCTGCAGGAAGTGTAGTGAGGCACTGTGCAGCCAGTTGAGGAGCAGAAATTCTAGGCAGAGGGAACTGTGTGCATAAAAGTCTACAGGTGGGAAGGCCTGCAGAAGGCTGGAGGAATACGGCAGCTGGTAAAGTAGAATTTGAAGGAGGACTTATAGGAAAAGAAGCAAGGAAAGTAGCATGGAGCCCTATTGTGTTGAGCATTCCATGGTTGTTCTAAGGAGTTAACTTTCTTCTCTAAGCAACAAGGAGCCACTCAAGTATTTCGAGGAAGGGAGTGAGTGAGCTGACAAGACCTGTATTTTGGATTGGCCATTTTCCAGTATGGAAGATAGGCAGGAAGGATTAAAGCCAAGGATTCCAGTTTGGAGTCTGTTATTTCCTTCAAGATCCTGGAAGGAAATCTTGGGATAGGGAAGTGGTCTGCAGTGATGGGGAGAAGACGGGTATGTGGGAAGATGGGGAGAAGATGGGGATGTGAATGTGAGCACCACTACCTGGGAAGAATCAGGAAAAGGGAGGCATTCCCCTCCCCTGGCCTGGGTGATGGGTTCAGGGTGGTGATGCTAGCAGAGACAGGAGCAGGGTATGGGGAGAATGATGAGTTGTGAGGTTTGGACTTTCAAGTGGAAACATCCTGTAAGCAGTCCATATGTGGATCAGAGGCCCCGTGGAGAGATGTGGAATGGAGATAGAGCATTGGGAGTTGTCAGATTATAGGTATAATCGAAGCCGTGGGCGTGAATGAGGTTACTGAGAGCAAGCGTTTCTCAACTTGAAAACACAGGGCCTCCACTGTTTGGCAAACATAATGTTGGCGCAGCTAAGATTCACTCACTGCGTCATCCACATGTCTCTACCACCAAGGAGATGTTGTCCAGCTTTGCCCTCAGTGATTTGTATTGGAAACAACAGAAACATCTCTTTCCTTTGTTAATAATAAATTATAATATTGAACATGACTTTTTCAAAATTTCTTTATCTTATTCCAAAGATTCTGATAGGGCTGGCATTTTGCTCTTCCTTCTCCTCCCTCTATGTTTCCCTAGAATCTAACACAGAGCCTGGTGCAGAGTAGGGGATAAATGAAGGAATGAATGAAGAACTCAGGGTACCTTCTGACTTGTAGCAGTGTTATCGTCCTCTCAAGTTCTCTAGGACATAATAGGACCAGACAGTGCAGTATAGGGTTGCAAAATCTTTTCACTAGCTCTTTACAAAACAATTTGGGGAGAAGACATGGGAAATTAGAAGAGTTCAGGGGATGGAGGCCTGTGCTACACCAACATTTAAAAGGAGAGCTGAATAAAAGGACCCTGAAAAAGGAAATAGAGAGAGGATGCCGGGCATAAGAGAAGGGGAAAAGGAGGTGGAAAGAAATGGAGCAGGGCATCTGGGTAAGAGAGAGTTTCTGGTGGGAGGTTTACCGTTCCAGGCACTGAGATAACGTCCAAGGTGAGGCCAGTGGTGAATGGGAAGGTTACAGATGCCCATGTTGCACACAGACACAGACGTGACTGCACATGGGTGCAGGCTGGGTCAGGGTGGAGGTGACTTCCTTCCCTCAAGGGGATCTTGACTGCATGATTTGATGCTGCCACACACCAGTTATTTCACAATTTGTGTAGCTGATTTCATGAACTTTGGAAAGCTCTGCGACATCTCTGCCAGTTAAAATGATTCCGTCTTTAGGAAGTCGGGGAGGTGAGTGGCCCTGGGACTGTGCCACTCGTCCAGACCCTGTTCAGAGAAACAGTGGAGGCAGAAGTGGGGTTACAGAGAGCTGGGGAGTGAGAGGAAGATGGAGGAGCAGGGAGGATGTGGGTCAACTATTCTCTCCTTGGTTGACTGAAGGTGTAGCTACTCTTTCTTGCAGGAAAGTCATCTCTGCTCTGACAAACAGAAAGCACACAGTATCTGGCCCCATGTCTCTTTGTGATTCCAGTCAATGCACATAAAGAACATGTTTCCATAGTTAGATTTACCTGCGTTTCACCTCCAAGGGAATTTCTTCAGAAAACAAAACCAAACCCCAAACTCTGCCTGTTTTGCATCTATGTGTTTTGGTCATTTTTTTCAATGAGGATGTCAAATCAACGCCAAAAGAGTCATTAAACCAAACATGGAGTTACCTTCTGTACCCTTTAGTATCCGGGAACAATTAAGCTTAAGCAAATAAAATTGCCAATGTCCTAAAAATGGAAAATAAATCCCTCTAGCTTGCCTAAACCCCTGGGACTTTGGATGGCCTAACCAGCCCTTTTGTGCTCATCTGACCTTATGGAACAGGTATCTAGATTTTGTTTGCCTGTGGTTTTTTTGGTTTCGTTTTGTTTTAAAAAAAATTTTTTTTGACCCTACACATGAACAGTTGCAACCGTTTCCAAGACGGTCCTGGGTAGTCAATAAGCACATTTGTTTTTCTAGAGAGATGTATTTTGATGAAGAGCAGAAAGTATGATGGGGAAAATGTCAGAAGGAATTAAATCAAGGAGTGACATAATTCCCAGGGGGAGACAGACGTCAGTTGCATTCCCCGTTTCTTGCTCTAACCTTGGAAATCTTTCAGAAATCATTGGAAAATAAATATGCATGTGATGGAGAAGTGGGTGAATTCAATAGCTACAATAAGAGAGATAGAATGAAATGGAAACACACCCTTGGTTGGATTATTAAACTGATTTAAATTCATAATTCACAGCTGTATGTAAAGCATTGTTTTTCATTGCGTCTGCCTCTTTGTAGGTTTGCAAAAAAAGTAATTTGGAGTTCATTCTTTCTGACCTGGAACACAGTATTCTGTATAGTAGGATCTCAACAACAATTTGTCAAACGTTAAGTGCACAAGTGAGTGAGAATGAATGAGTAAATGACCAAGGTGTCTAGTTATAGGAAGGAGAAATTATGTCAGGGCCAAAGGAACTTGTTGGGTTATATAAGATTAAATTGTTGTGCAATTAAAAACAAAACAAAAAACTTTGTGCTCCTATGATGATCATTATGTAGGCTGGTTCACACCCATTATTGTATTAAATTCTCTCAGCAATACTGTGAAGTAAATATTATTATCTCTAATTTATAGTTAAGGAAACTAAAGCTTAGGAAGATTAAGCAATTGCCCAAAGTAGCATATTTAAGAAGCGGCAAATATGACACTTAGACCTGGGTCTTCTTACTCCTTTTTTTTTTTTTTTTTTTTTTTTTT
>NW_016107559.1:1878614-1895268 GCF_001604975.1 Cebus imitator | reverse complement strand
ACCATGTTGACCAGGATGGTCTCGATCTCTTGACCTCGTGATCCACCCGCCTCGGCCTCCCAAAGTGCTGGGATTACAGGCTTGAGCCACCGCGCCCGGCCCCGGCCGGTCTTCTTACTCTTAACCAAGCCTTCCTTTCATCCATTATGATAAGACACTGGAACGTTGGAGATATGTATATTTAATGCAGCCTCCAGGGATACTGCATGTTTCAGAAAATGTATCCGTAGAATTTCATTTTATATTTCCAAGCTCTAATGTGAAAAGAAAGAAGGATTCTCATCTGTTTGGATAGTTTAAATGGAGTTTTGTTTGAAACTGTGAGACTGATGAGGTTTTTAGTTACTGATTTTATTCACTTGGGTTTTCCTGAAATTTGGGTACTTTTATTTAAAAATTAAATTTTATTTTACCTTATTTACAAACTTGGCATGGTGGCTCACGCCTGTAATCCCAGCACTTTGGGAAGCTGAGGTGGGTGGATCATCTGAGGTCAGGAGTTCAAGACCAGCCTGCCCAACATGGTGAAATCCTGTTTTTACTAGAAATACAAAAAAATTAGCTGGGCGTGGTGGCGGGCACCTGTATCCCAGCTACTTGGGAGGTTGAGGCAGGAAATTGGCTTCAACCCAGGAGGCGGAGATGCAGTGAGCTGAGATCTCGCCACTGCACTCCAGTCTGGGCGACAAGAATGAAACTCCATCTCAAAAACAAAACAAAATAAAACAAAAAAACAAAAAACCCCCAATATTCTCAAACTTAAAGAAGAGTTGCAAGTACAATTCAATGAATTTTTTTTTCCTTTAAAAATATTTGGAAATAAGTTACCAGGCTGATGGCTTAGGATCCCTGAACACTTCAGTGGGTATTTCCTACAAGCAAGGATATTCTCCTATATAACCACAATGCAACCATGAAAATCAGGAAGTTAACATCTATGCAATATGATTATTTGATTTGCAAACCCCATTCAAGTTTCACCAGCAGCCACATCACATTTTTTCAGTCTTTCTAAAGGACTCCAACTTGGAATCATTGTCCTTGGTTGGCCTGTCTCTTGAGTTTCCTATAGCATGAAGCGGTTTCTTAGTCTTTGACTATTTTCATGACCTTTGACACTTTTGAAGATCATGGGCAGCTATTTTGTAGAACATCTCACAGTGTGAGTTTATCTGCTGTGTTCTCATGACACTTTTCCAGTGGTGCATCTTCGGCAGGGATAGCGCAGAAGCCATGCTGTTCTTCTCACTGCCTCCCATCATAGGGCGTGGAGTTCCAGTTCGTCCTGTCACTGATGATGCTTGCTATGCTTCCTTCCTAAGGTGACGTCTGCTGGGCTCCTCCACTGGAAAGTGACACTCTTTTTCCCCTTTGTAATTTTGTAGGGAGATACTATTGAAATAATGGAGACTGTTCTCCATCACACTTTCACTTTTTAAGTTGTTTACCAGCGTGGACTTGTGGTTTCCTATGTTGGGCCGTGGGTTATAATCCATTAATATCATTATCTATTTTGATGTTAAACATGTGCCAGATTCGGCCAGTGGGAGTCCTTCCAATCTGGCCTCTGTGTCCTTTTGACATGTCCCCATCATTCTTTGAGTCCCTTATCATTCTCTGGCACAAGATGCTCCAGGCTCATCTTGTTCTTTCCCTGCCCTAGTCCTGGAATCAGCCATTTCTCTAAGGAACCCTGATTCCTTTTAGTACAAAATGTGATTTGAAAGCCAAGATTTGGGTGCTAGATGTGCTCATTGCTTTCAGGGTGTTGCCATTCTTGGGTCCTCTGTGTGGACAGAGCCAGCAAACACACACACACACACACACACACACACGCACACACACACACAGACATACACACACAGGCTTACATTTATATCTATAGTTATTTCTATACTTTCTTTCTACATATGTATTGAAAACAATAAATATACACACCTAGTTCCAATTTCAGACAAATACCACATGATTCATTCTAGTTTTCTCCTTTTCCATATTTGTAACTCCCTTCTCCCACGGTGTAGAACCTAGCTTCCATTATCCTTAATAGATTTATTTATTTATTTTTTTTATTATGTTTCATTTTTTTGAGACAGGGTCTTACTCTGTCGCTCCAGCCAGAGTGCAGTGGCACAATCAGGGCTCACTGCAGCCTCAGCCCCCCAGGCTTAGGTGATCCTCCCACCTCTGCCTCCTGAGTAGCTGGGACTACAGGGACATGCCATCACACACTGAAAATTTTTTGTAGAGATAGGGTTTTGCCATCTTGCCCAGACTGGTCTTGAACTCCTGGATCCAAGCAATCTACCCACCTTGGCCTCTCAAAGTGCTGGGATTACAGGCATGAGCCACCACGCCCAGCCATATTTGTGAATTGATACCGCTGAAGGTAACCTATCTTCCCTTTCTGCCACTCCCCCAACTCTGCATGCAAGTCTTCTTCCCCCATGTCAGGCTCTGACACCCATCCCCATGCGTATATGTTTGCCTCACTTTTCTTAGGCTTTCACTTCCTCTCTTACTCTTTTTAAAACAGATGGGATCTCACTATGTTGCCAAGCCTGGTCTTGAACTCCTGGCTTCAAGTGATTCTCCTGCCTCAGCCTCTTAATGCACTGAGATTACAAGCATGAGCCACCAGGCCTGGCCAACTCCCTCTCTTTGGGCCATCCTTCCCTCACATGGATAGGTTTCTCACCCCACTCAGGCTCTGACGCCCCCCTCTGGACTGTGCCCTCTTCAAACTCCCTCCTGGCCCTGCTGAGAAGCCAGCACTCTGTGCTAGGTGTCCCCTCTACAGGCTCAGGCTCTGATACCCACTCTTTTTTTTTTTTTTTTTTTTGAGACGGAGTCTCCAGGCTAGAGAGTGCAGTGGCGCAATCTTGGCTCACTGCAATCTCCACCTCCTGGGTTCAAGTGATTCTTCTGCCTCAGCCTCCTGAGTAACTGGGACTACAGGCCTGTGCCACCACGCCCAGCTAATTTTTGTATTTTTAGTAGAGGCGGGGTTTCACCATGTTGGCCAGGATGGTCTTGATCTCTTGACCTCATGATTCACCTGCCTCAGCCTCTCAAGGTGCTGGGGTTACAGGCGTGAGCCACCACACCCAGCTGACACCCACTCTTGACCACCACGGCTTTTCTATGCCCAGCATGGACATGGCTTTGTCCTAACCAGTGGTTTAGGACTGAATTATTCAGAAAGAAAAGGGAAGAAAAAGAAAAGGAAGGAAAGAAGAAAACGATAGAGAAGGAGAAAAAAGCAAGTGCTTATGATGTTAGTTAAAAAATAAGGCAATTTATCAATCATAGCTCAAAAAAGCTGATGAACTAAAAGTCATCTTTTATCTCTTAAAAGGTTTTGTCCAGGCTAAAAGAAGATTTTGATTAAAGGAGAATATATTTAGAGCTGGGTGTGGTGTGACTCACACCTGTAATCCCAGCACTTTGGGAGGCTGAGGCAAGAGGATTGCTTGAGCCTAGGAAGGAGCTCGAGGCCAGCCAGGGCAGCATAGTGAGACCCTGTGTGTACAAAAAAAAGAAAAAAAATTAGCCAGGCATTGTGGCATGCCCCTATAGTCCCAGATACTTGGGGGGCTAAGACAGGAGGATTGCTTGAGGCCAGGAGGTCGAGGTTACCATGAACCATGATCTCACTAGTGTCCCCCAGCTTGAGTGACAGTGAGACCCTGTCTCAGAAAAAGAAAGAAAAATAAATAAAATACGTTTTGTGAATGAAGCAGACAATAATCAGAATTATTCTTGACTGTGTGGATATCTTTGATTAGAACCAGGCATCTTTTGCCACCTGCTCATATGGTCCTTTCTTTCTTTCTTTTTTTTTTAAATTATACTTTAAGTTCTGGGGTACATGTGCAGAACGTGCAGATTTGTTACATAGGTATACACATGCCATGGTGGTTTGCTGCACCCATCAACCTGTCATCGACTTTAGGTATTTCTCCTAATGCTAAGCCCTTTCTTTACCACAAGGCCTGCAAGGCAAATAGCTGCATTCTTCAGATTCCCTTGCAGTTGGAGTTTTGGAAGCAAATTAGATTCCACCAATGAGATGAACTCCCAGAAGACTTGGAAGTTGGAAGCGAGATGGAAGCCATGGTCCTGTTGTCATTGCTACTGGCAAGTGAGGTCGTAGACACACGCATGTTTGTGAACTGACTCAGATTTACACATGTCATGCGGTCACTGACTTTTTGAGTGTGAGAGGCTTTGGTGGTTTAAGTCAGAAGCAGCAGTAGCGACAGTGTCCTGACCTCTGATCTTAGCTTTGGAGGTGTGCACTGAACCAATGGGTCCTCTAGAATGAGTCCTCTAGCTGTCCAAGGATTATATAAACACATCATTTTCTGTATTAAATGTCCTCTGTTTAAAAAACTGAGAGGGGCTTCTGTTTCCTGCACTGACTCCTAACTGCTACCCTGACTGTGTGTTTAAGGAGGCTTAGATAATTGGCAATGGACATTAACTTCTGGAAGGGTATCACCACTTTTATTTACATTAGAACTTGTTTTGTACTTATTGTGGGTAATGTGCTTAACTAGACTCGAAGATATTAATAAAAGCATCAAACACACACATCCTGGTCTCAAGGAATTTTCAGACTAGAAGAAGGAAGTAGAGTTAAAAAAAACAATAAGCAATTAGGTCTAAAATAAGACAGATGAGGATAAGTGTTGTAAAAGAGATATAAATAGAACATTCCTCAGAGGTCACTGAGTAAGGTCTAAGCTCCATTCCATGGCATTAAAGGTATCCCAGCTAGCCCATCTCTTCAGCATCACTTGTTGCTACTCACCCCTAGGTCAATCACACCTGATGCCCAGCCATACCAAACTCCTTGGCAGGTCTTAAATTCTACTTTCCCTTTTAGACTTGGAATAGCTGAAGAACTCACACCCACGCTCCAGGAGCAAACTTCAGTGTCATCTGTTATATAAAGGAATCATGCAGAATTCATTTCTGCCTTTTGGACTTCCGATTAACTGGGGAAACCAGATGCCTGTTGAAAGGGTGTCTCTCTCCTTTTTTTTTTTTTCTTTTTTGAGACAGAGTCTCTCACGCAGCCTGGAGTGCAATGGTACAATCTCGGCTCACTGCAAACTCTGCCTCCCAGGTTCAAGTGATTCTCCTGCCTTAGCCTCCCAAGTAGCTGGGACTACAGGCATGTGCCACCACGTCCAGCTAATTTTTTTATTTTTTAGATGAAGTTTTTCTCTTGTTGCCCAGGCTGGAGTACAATGTCATGATCTCACCACAACCTCTGCCTCCTGGGTTCAAGGGATTCTCCTGCCTCAACCTGCAGAGTAGCTGGGATTACAGGCATGCACCACCATGCCCATATTTTTAGTAGAGACAGGGTTTCTCCATGTTGGTCAGGCGGGTCTTGAATTCTGGACCTCAGGTGATCTGCCCACCTCAGCCTCCCAAAGTGCTGGGATTACAGGCATGAGCCACTGCACCTGGCCTCTCCTTTCTTAAAAGTTGTTGCTTGCTGGTTATTTTAGAGAATGTGGCTTCTGAAATGAGAAATTATGCTATTAAAATTCATTCCTGGCCAGGCGCGGTGGCTCGCGTCTGTAATCCCAGCACTTTGGGAGGCTGAGGCGGGTGGAGCACGAGGTCAGGGAATGGTGTTACCCCGTCTCTACTGAAAATACAAAAATTAGCCAGGTGTGTTGGCCGGTGCCTGCAGTTGCAGCTACTTGGGAGGCTGAGGCAGAAGAATCGTTTGAGCCCGTGAGGTGGAGGTTACAGTGAGCCGAGATCATACCACTGCACTCCAGCCTGGTGACAGAGCTCAAAAAGAGAAAAAAAAAAAAAGCCACTCTCCCTTTTTCCCAGGGGACTCCTTTATTGTTGTAAAGCAAAACTTTTAAACACTAATCCTTTAAAAATTTTATATATATCCGCAGACTCCTATATGCACACATTCTCATATACGTAATTCTAATTCCTGACAGTTTCTGACTACACGTGGGATTTTTTTCCCTTGGGGCCCAACTTCTCAATGAACTGCCGGAACAACTGTCAAGCTGAGCTTTGGACACACATAGAAGGAATTGTGCCGTCACATATCTTTTTTAGAGATGGATCCTTTTCTGTATTCTAAATTAATTCATATATTGCATACTCCTGCCACTTATTTGGGGTCCTGGGGGTGCTTAGCATTGCCAAGGTTATTATGGCACATTCGTGGAATGCTGTATGTTTGGAAAATAGTTTACAATGGTTTGTTAACAAGCGTAAGCTGAGAACATTTCAGCAATGATTGATTCACTTTGTAAAGCACTGGCAGCAACAGATAATATTTATGGGATTGCAAAATCCCATTAAGTGAACAAAGTTCCATTTTTCCTTCTTGGATTCAGACAACATTTATTGAGTGCTGACTAAATTGTATCCACTGTGCTAGAATTCAACTGAATGAATGAATGCTCATTAAGCAACTGCCATGCCAGCCATTGGGTAGATATTCCACTGAGTGAATGAACACATCTATGAAGGGCCTGCTATAGACCCCAGTATAAGGCTAGAATTGAACTAAGTGGATAGCATCGTATTATGCATCTCTAATATGCCAGACACTGCATGAGCATTCCATGAAATGAATAAATATTTGGCACTTTCTACATGTGAATCATTAAGCTAGGCACTTTAACATACATGATTACGCTTAATCCTCTCTACCATAATGGAACAATTATTACCATTCCCATTTTATATATGAGAAAACAGAGGCAAAGAAGCTAAGATTCATGCCTAGAGTGTAGAGAAACTGAAATTTGAACACAGGACTCCTCACTCCGTAGCCAGTGCTCTTTCTGTTATATAATCATGGCTCTCTGTGTATATAGAACCAAACCTAATTTTATAGCATTAAAACAAATGAGAACTGATGGTACGCTGAATATTACCATATGGAAATATATTTCTGTAATAGTCTCAGGGCAAGAAGAAAACTTGACCTTACTTGCTAAAGATTAGTCATTGGAGCAGTTAAAATTCCTGTGTTCTTCAGTCCTGGTGTCTCTTTTATGAGAGAGGTTGAGTTAGCTCGCAGGGCTGTAGAGACAATTCCCACTATGGCCGCTACAGCTCAAGTAACATTTCTCGTCCAAATAAGAGACAACAAGAATGGCACTGCCTGAAGAAGGTCAGAGAATTGTACTCCCGGATTACATCCTTGTTTTTAGGCCATGTCTTATGCATTCAGTTAATTAGCTCACTAAATACCTACTGCATGCCAGGCACTACCCAAGTGCAGGATGTACAGTGACACCTGGTCAATTTTTAGCTGTGTGGCTTTGGGCAAGTTCTTTTTTTTTGAGACGGAGTTTTGCTCTTGTTGCCCAGGTTAGAGTGCAGTGAAGCTATCTTGGCTCACCACAACCTCCGTCTCCCGTGTTCAAGCGATTCTTCTGCCTCAGCCCCCTGAGTAGCTGGGATTGCAGGCATTCGTCACCATGCCTGGCTAGTTTTGTATTTTTAGTAGAGACGGTGTTTCTCCATGTTAGTCAGGCTGGTCTCAAACTCCCAACCGCCTGCCTTGGACTCCCAAGGTGCTGGGATTACAGGTGTGAGCCACCATGCCCAGCTGGGCAAGTTCTTTAATATCTCAGTCTCAGGTTCGCATCCCGAAAGAGGCCAGGTGTTTCTGGGGGATATTATTATTCTTCCTTTTCTTAACTTCTTAACATTCAATTTCTCAGGATACAAAATAAGTTTAATGTTACGTGCTGTTAACTATCTATCTATCTATCTATCTATCATCTATCTATCATCATCATCATTTATCAGCTCTATATTTATTTATCATGTGTCATCTATATATTTCATCTACAAAAACATATAAACAATGTTTTTTCTGATTCATTATTTCTCTTAACACCACAACCCTACAAAGTAGGTACCTTTGCAGTGAGCTATACTCACACCAGTGCACTCCAGCCTGGGGAAGAGTAAGACACTGTCTCTATCAAACAAACGAACACCCCAAAGCAGACAAAACAAAACAACAAAAACAAAGTGTGTAATCTTACCCAATTTTACAGATGAGGAAATCAAGCTCCTGAGAGATTAAGTAACCCTTTTAACATCACATGGCTAATAAAATGGCGGAAGCAGGATTTAATCTCAGGTCTGTCTGGCTTCAGGGGCTTGCTCTCTTCTCCATAGTGTGTTGGGTTGGAAAAGACACTGATGATAAAATACGTTAAATACTCCTGCAGAAGTCGATTCTAATGATGAAATGGCAGAGCAGGATCCAACGTAGGATTGGCCCATCCAGTTAGTTTATTCTCCGTTTGCTCTGAAAGTGACCTTTAGATACTGGAAACAGAAGAAAGTCAGTCTTCTCCAGTAATGACTATAGAAAAGCTGTGCATGCTGAACGTGGTGACTTACGCCTGTAATCCCAAAACTTTGGGAGGCCAAGGTGGGCGGATCACGAAGTCAAGAGATCGAGACTATCCTGGCTGTGGTGAAACCCCATCTCTACTAAAAATACAACAACAACAAAAAATTAGCCTGGCATGGTGGCACTCGCTTGTGGTTCCAGCTACTCAGGAGGTTGAGGTGGAAGAATCACTTGAGCCCAGGAGGTGGAGGTTGCAATGAGCCGAGATTGCGCCACTGCACTCCAGCCTGGCAACAGAGCAAGACTCCATCTCAAAAAAAAAAAAAAAAAGAAAAAAAAAAAAAAAGAAAAGAAAAAAAGAAAAGTTGTGCACACTAGCAACATGGTTGGTATCTTTGCAGACATTCTTCCTGGCTTGAGCTGCAGGAATGGCACAGAGCCCTGGAGCATGGGAACAGCAGGTGTGGCTTCCAGGGGCACCACTACTTCTTTCTGCTTCAACGTAGCTTCCCTTCGAAGCTGTGGTTTCTTTCATCTATAGAATAAGAGATGATAATTTGCTCGGTGATTGCCATGGGGGTTAAATAAGAAACACAGATGAACACATTTGGATAAGGCACATGTAAATGAAGTTTAACTCACTATGGAGTGAGTCTGTATATTAGGCGTTCTCTGAGTACTGAGATATAGTCATAAATAATGTGCATCTCATGCCTGTCGGGATGGTCTTTCAGAGAAAATGATGTGATAATGGCAGTGTGGGCAGGCTATAGAGAAGGGAGTCATTATCTGGTGTTTGGCTGGACAGTTAGATACAGGGAAGCCTTCAAGGGGTATATTGCGAGCTAATGGGATGGGAAGAGGGGAGAGGGGAGAAGCAGTTCTTCAGCCTGGATGGGGTGGGGGGCGGATAATGCAACTGCACCAGTCTTCCCTGATGCTTCAGCTGTTCGGAGATTCTTGCCTTCAGCCTTGTTCTTGGCAGAAAGTTTGGCCATAAGTGGTGCTGTGGAAAATATCTCTGTGGCTAATGAATCAGTTCATTAATAACACTTAAAACAATGAGAAAAACCCTTTGCTGGTTTGTTCCCATCACAAATGGGCATCACATATTGCCTCATCACATGTTTCAACCCAGTGACCCAGGTCTCCTCCTCGTTGCTGGAATCACAGTCTTCACATTTCTCAGGATGCGTCTGGAACTTGGTGACCCTTACAGATGTACTATGTGCTGTCACTAGGGTGATGAATAATGCCAGATGTAGATTTTACCCCTGCTGTTCTCCAGGGAGTACTGTGATAGAGCCTTCTTAGAATCTTAAGGCTATTGCATCATAGCTGTGGGATGTGGGGCATATTTTCTTGATAACTTATACAGGAAGTATACAAGTATAGGAGCATATGGACTCAGTTTTCATGCCTGTGAAAATTGGGATATACGACCTCCCTGAAAGGGCTTCTGTGAAGAATCAATGAAATCCTGTGCAAATGCTTGGCATAAAGCAGATTCTAAGTAAATGTTATTATCCTCCAACTTTTCTTTTTTTGCATCAGAGTTCAGCAAACTATGGCCGACAGTCCAAATCTGATGGTCTACCAGTTCTTGCAAATAAATTTTATTGGAACATAGCCACACCCCCCATTCATCTAGGCATCCTCTGTGGCTGCTTTTGTGTACAACGGCGTAGTGTACAGCTGTGACAAAGACCAGATAAGTCATTCATCCGCAAAGCTGAAGATATTTACCATGTGGTCCTTTACAGGATTTCTTTGCCAACGCCTGTTCTACATAGTAGCCTTATCTCTGTGCCCCTTTCCTCCCAAAATTTCTCTTTATCAGATTAAATGCCACTGCTGACTTAGGCCACCACTCCTATGTCAAAGTGCTTGATTCCTTTGGCTGTCGTCCGAATGCAATCCTGTGGATTACAAGTCCTTTGTACATGACTCCTGGTACTGCACAAACTCCAATCCGATCCTGCTGGCTTTGGTCTGACCAAATCTGAGAAGGTGTCTGGAGGTATCACCAGATGACCGAAAGAGTCCCTGTACAGGTAAGCATGCTTTTCATGATGGTTAGCAGCTCATTCTCAAAAAGCCTCAGGAGTCACAGAACACTCCTTTGCCCGAACAAATCTCCAAAGGGGCAAAGAAAGTTTCTGAGGCCTTCTCTTCTCTCAGACTAAGATAACGTAACGTTTGTCAGTTGGGTTCTCTGGGAAGCAGCCTATGAGAGGAAGTTAGGGATATAAGCAGGTTATTGGGGAGGAATGTCACTTGTGTTAAATAACAAGCAGCAGAAGCAGAATTGGGCAAGGAAGTCCTTGATACCACGACAAGGAGAACCTCAGGCCTCAATTCAGGTCTCCCAAAGCCTCTGCCAACCCAAATGAGAGCTCCAGAGATGACTGCCTGCTAAAGGAGTTTCGTGTTAGGCAGCAATGACCAGGCATAGTCCTCCTGCCCAGCTGTAGTGTCTCATGCTCAGCCATTGGCTAGAGGATGCTCAGGAGGAGTGTGGCCCTGGCTTGAAAGCCAAGCCATCCTGAAGGTGTTATGGCAGGACACTATCAGCTACCTTCTCTCATGCAGCACAATGGCAAGTTCTTTGTTTAAGAGCGATCTGAGCAGTGCACCTCCACATCTGCCCCAACCTGCAAAGCCTAGCACAATCCTGGAGTAACATGCTTATAACCAGAGACAAATACGCGTGTCTCTGAGAGAACTGAGTATCTGGTTTTATTTGCACTGGGCACCAAAGTCTTGATTTTCATAGTCAGGGAGAGTCTTTCCAAGCAGGAGAATCTTTCTTTTTTTTTTTTTTTTGAGACACAGTCTTGCTCTACCACCCAGGCTGGAGTGTAATGGCGTGATCTCAGCTCATTGCAACCTCTGTCTTCTGGGTCCAAATCATTTTCCTGCCTCAGCTTCCTGAGTAGCTGGGATTATAGGCCCAAGTCAGGATGTCTGGCTAATTTTTGTAATTTTTAGTAGACATGGGGTTTCACCATATTGGCAAGGCTGGTCTGGAACTACTGACCTCAGGTGATCCGTCTACACTGGCCTCCTGAAGTGTAGGACTTTAGGAAGGTGACTGGAGGGTTTGTTGAAAATGTCTGGGAGACTGAGTCCATACTCTGTAATGATAATGATAATAAGGAGGATGATATAGAATTTCTACATGAATATAGAGTCAACAAATTACAAGGACTGCTTATTAGGCACTGATGTTGGAATCTCTCTCCTCTGCCCTTTAGTAGCTGGAGCTTACCCAGCGTGAGTGTGGGGTCAGCTCTGATCCCACAGTGACTCTTCTCCCAGGAGCTCTCTGCTATGCTCTATACTATCTTCTCACAGGCAGTGGAGACCAAGGCACATGCTTCTTGCTGCAGAGTCTATCACTAATCATGTAGACAAGCCATAGTCTTTTCTCAGGAATTTATCTAGAGGAGATGCTGAAAGTGCTTCTTCATCTTTATCCCTTGATTTCTATGGAAGCTGAATTTTACCTCTAATGAACCTTCTAAAATGCTACCTGTGTCCACTGCTTGCATGACAATGAATGTGGGAGCTGCCGTTTTCTAATCAAACATGCTGGTCTACACTTAAACACTAGAAAAATATGTCCCGCTTCAGGGTGGCCATCCTTTGTTGTAAGTCTAGGAATCTGAGTCCTGATTGGTAGGAAGAATCACTGCCTGTTGACGTACAGGCAAAATACCTTTGTAGCTCCACTATACTTTCTGTGTAAAGTATTGAACACCCCCTGACATCAGGATTCAAAATTAATTTAGGGCAATGATGGAGCCTTCTTAGAATCCTAAGGCTATTGCCTCAGAGTTGTGGGATATGGGGCATATTTTCTTAATAACTTGTATAGGAAATATATAAGTATAGGAGCATATGGACTCAGTTTTCATGCCTGTGAACATTGTGAAATATGACCTACCTCAAAGGGCTTCTATGAGGAATCGATGAAATACTGTGCAAATGCTTGGCATAAAGTAGATTCTAAGTACAGTAAATGGTAATTGACATGTAATAATTTTCTTAGGTAACTTGATATGTATTAATTTTCTTCCTCTGCTTTTTCCTCCTGGGTTAAGTTTACTTGCAATGCATTTGGGAGATACTTCCCTCTGTCACTCATTGAAATAACTGGATTGAAATTTTGGACTTCTAAATGGATTTGTACAAATATTGTCTTCCCAGGATTGCCCTTCAGTCTTTCAACCTCAGGTCCTTTGGCAAGGTCCCTGGCAGCAATGAAAGTGTCCTCCTGGTAATGGGCAGTCATCCCCATGAATGGTGAGCCAAACAGTCAGAGGAAGGCAGGGCTCATGCCGAGAGGACCAGCCGTTTGCCAGCCCCTCCTTGGCCCAGCGCTGCATGCTGTGGGATGATGTATAGCCGCATGGTTAGGAGAGATCTTGACTCTGAGATCCTCAGCGCCTCGCTCTCCAACCCTTTGAAGATCTGAACTGAAAACAACACTTGGCCCCCAGCAATAATAACACTCATCTCTCTCTGTCCGAGAATCTCTAATTAGCTAGGCACTTCCCATGTATTATGTCATTTAACGATACTCTGAGGTAAGGGTGATTATTTCCATGTTAGAAATGGGGAAATTGAGGCTCAGGAGTTCCTTGCCCTTGGTCAGACAGCTGGTGAGTGGTAGGCCTGGGGTGTGAACACAGGTGTGTCCGTTCCCCTACATGTGATTCTCATAATGAGAGTGATCCAGGAAATAATGAAGCCAATTGCATCCCGTGTGAGGGAAGAGCGTCTGCTGAACAGATGCCCGGATACACTGGCCGAGTGCCACGGGGACATAGCTTTTTCTTGGCGATGAGGGCAATCTCGAGAGACTGCTCCATTGCAGAAGTGCTTTTACCATGAGTCATCCCATCACTCCTTTTGAACAGTTTATAGCTAAGGAGCTACAGCAATTCACCTGCCTCCTACATGTTTAAGCCCCAGCAATCCAGCAGAGCGATTCTGTTAAGCAATATTCTCCCAGCAACATGTGGAGATTATAAGAAATCTTGTGACCTTTGTTAATCAGCACCCAGGTAAAATTCAGCTGTTTATGGGATCATATAGATTTACTAACATCTCCAGATAACCTGTTTTTTTTTTTCCTTGTTAATCTAAGAAAAGTTCTATTAATTCACTATTAATTTCTTCTCCTCGTTCACTTTCAAGTTGGAAATCCAAACCCCCGATAAAGGCATCCCCCAGCTGTCCATGATCTGGCCTTTGCCTGCCTTCCTGTCCATGTTGTCTCTGAACTGTTCTCTTACAATTCATGCTCCAGCTGCACTGGCATCCAGGGAGTTCCAGAAACGGCCATACTGACCCAGGTCTTTGCCCTTTTAATACTTTTCCTTAAAAAGCTCTTCCTCACTTTGTCTCCTTGCCTAGTCCTTGAATATTTTCCAAGCCTCATTTCTTAGACTCTCTTCCTTGGGGAGTCTTCCCTGACATCTTTAGTCAGGTTTAGGTTCTCCTTCCTTCTCTTGTCCTCCCATAGCATCTTGTAAAATACATAGATTGGTGCAAGAGTAATTGTGGTTTTTGCCAAATGAATGGCAAAACCCGCAATTACTTTTGCACCAATCTAATGCAAATGGATCCATATCTATTTGCTGGAGTCATCTGCTCTCTCCGCCCTCTTCCGCATGAGTCTGTATGGGCCTCATGGGAGGGAAATGTATCTTATTATTCTCCGTGCACCTAGTGGTTGTCAGATAGCCTAACTCACAGGCAGCGTTCAGGAAACCTTTGAGGCTTAACCACAAGGCATGCTGAAGTCTCACTCATGGGCTGTGGGGAGGGAGAAGAGGTGGAAGCAGGTAGGACTGGAGGGAGGAACCCACCAGCCTTTATGATTGGCCCTGAACATGGGAAACACAGTGGTCCCCGGGATCAGTGTCAAACTGCGTAAAATGCAAGTAAGATGAGAACTGGTAAATGCGAGTTCGATTCAAGCTGGCAGCACTTCCAAGGAGGACTTTGTCTAGATTCTGGGGTCTCAGGTTTTAGTTAGGGGATAAGCAGTCAGGTCATGATGCTGGGTGCCAGGATCTCTTGTTCCTGCAAGAGAAATACATCAGGGATTCACAGGATAGCAGGGCCCCAACGTACAGGACCCCTTTAATTAATTAAATTTAAATTAAATTAATGTTAGATTAAATTTACTAAAATTTTGAGATAATTGTAGATTCATATACAGTTGTAAGAAATAGGACAGAGAGATCCTTAAAGTGGGCATCACAAAGAGAGAAAAGTATCCTTGATCTCGCTCTACCCAGGAGAAAAGGACCATTTGGCCAACCATTTAGCAGGCTCACTAAGTGGAGGCAGTGCCGGCTGGACCCGGTGCTGATGAAAGACACCTAGAGTCTGACTGGGTCCAGTCACTCTGCCCTTGAGCACTTGCAGCCTAGGGAAATTGAGGTAAGAATCATAGTGTTAAATGCCACAGCAGAGAGACCCTGTGCGTGTGGAAAGCATCAAGAGTGATGGAGATGGATTCTGTTGGGTGGTAATGATGGCGGTTGGGTGGTGCATTATGTTGGTGTCATGGGATGAAAGGCTGTTCAAGCATGAGTCCTGAGGCTTGACAACACATCCTTCAGTTGGAGAAGGGAGGCTATGAATTCCACGATGGGAATAGCATCAGCAAAGGGACCAGGCCACTCCATAGCCTCGCGGGTGTTGGGGTGGGTGAGCTATTTGTCCTGATTGGAGGCAGTGACTGTGAAAGAGTAGAGGAAGGGAGGCTGAGGCAGTTGGCAAGGGAGATCGGGGGGTCTGGTTGAGTTGCTCAGGCATAATCCTGTGGGTAACTGAAGTGAGCTGCAGCCCTAAAGGATTTTTAACAAGGGAGTTGCTTGGTGAGATTTGGATTCTGAAAATTTACTTTTGTCAAAGAAGCACTTCCTGTATGAAGGTCTATAGTCTTCCCTTGGGTGGAGAATAAGGAGCTGCTCACGGCCTCAGATCTGCAGCCTTTCTGGGCATCCTTACTCTCAACCTCAATCCTACCTCACACAACCCCAACCCTACAGATTACAATGTAGGCCAGGTGCGGTGCTCACGCCTGTAATCCCAGTACTTTAGGAGGCCGAGGCAGGTAGATCACCTGAGGTCAGGAGTTCAAGACCAGCCTGGCCAACATGGCAAAACCTCATCTCTACTAAAAATACAAAATTAGCCAGGCATGGTGGTGGACACCTATAGTCCCAGCTACTCAGGAGGCTGAGGCAGTAGAATCGCTTGAACTCGGGAGGCAGAGGTTGCAGTGAGCTGAGATCAAGCCACTGCACTCCAGCCTGGGCGACAGAGTGAGACTCCGTCTAAAAAAACAAAAAAAATTACAATATAAATTGTCCACCAAGAGCCCCCAGTTGCTTCACCAAATCAAAGTCCATGTCTCTCTTTGTGGTAAGTAAAAGTGCCTGTTTACTTTCTCTCTGGCAGTAGGATCAGTTGTAGGAGCAGTCTGAGCTGGATGTGGGGAGAGAGATGAACTCGTAAAGCCCCTCAGTCTGGAATTCCAGGCTACCTCTTGGAAGCCGTGGGCTTTGCCTCCTGTGTGGTCTCAGACTCATCCTCCCATCTCAGTTTCCCCACCTGAAAAAATGGGAGGACAATATGTACCTCCTTGAGGTGTCTCAAGAATTATTAGTCACATGGGAAGGATTTGGAGAAGGCAGATGGAAGCCTTCTGCGGTGCTCCGCAGTCTGCAGACCTGACTCTGGCAGTGTGGGCAGATACGACAAGCTGGCGAGAAAGAGACAAAAGCATGTGCGTTGTGAATTAGCTCAGTCTTTGCTCTTTCTCCTTCCTTGGGATCACAGATTTGCTTGTGCTCCAGCCTGGCAGAGGTCATTTTTCTAGGAAAGCATCTTGTATCATCTGACTAGTAAGTTTTCTCACCTGTAAAATGGAGCTCTGCGGTCCATTCCTCATGGGCAATTTGAGAATAGTGCTTGGCACATAGTAAGTGTTCAATAAATGTTTGAGATGTGAAAAAATAAATAAAAAGATCTTAAGCATCTGAGGCCTTTCAGTTGCATAGAATTCATCAAATTCTCCAGAGCCTGCAAGGAAAGAACCAAGCATGTAGGATTCGGAGCTAGACTGGTGTGGGTTCCAACTGTGTGCTCATTATTTACTTGTCAGGCTTCAGGGAACTTGCTTAAAGAGCTGTGATTTTTCTCATTTGACACGTGGAGATTTGATCCTCTGTCTTATCAGATCCCTATTCT
>NW_016107559.1:1873972-1878483 GCF_001604975.1 Cebus imitator | reverse complement strand
TGACCAGCACGTGAGAAGGGCCTCAGTGCTGAGTAGGTGATAATTTCTTTTGCTTTGGCTTCTGCTGCTTATATTCCCACACCAAGCATCACTCCACGCTGGAGACAGATGACCTGCCCAGCTGGGCCAGGGGGGACACAGGCTCTCATCCACATGACACAAAGTACAAAGCCTTGGCTTTGCCGTCTCTCTGGATGGTCAGGCAGCTGTTTGGAGAGACAATCAAAGGTTTGCAGCTGCAGCTCTGGGCCACAAACAGACAGCACAATGCAGCCCTGTGGGGGCAAGTGCCCTTGGGAACAGAGAAGTCACACTTTTGGGGACCTTCTTCTAATGTCTAAAGCCCATTTCTGACTTTTAAAAAACAACCGATTCTGCTCTCTAACTGCAAAGAAATTGGATACCATAGTCCCGAATACAATCATATTGACCCGTCCTCTTTTATAGATTATTTGGGACACAACATTGGAAATTCACCATCATCACTAAGACATGGGAGTCTCATAGTCTTTTTAGGGTGAGGTGCAACCAAGACCCCCAAAAGCCAAGCCCTGTGTTCTGACTATGGGAAAAACTGGCAATCCTTGTGGAGCTTAGGGAGAAGCCAAGTAGTAAACCATTCACTCACTCATTCATTCATTAATTCCTTCACTTGTGCATTAATTGAACTAATACTCACAAGCACTTGCTGAGTCCTCGGCTTTATATTGCTGCTGGAGATGTAAAGGCCCAGTGCATAAAGGAGATACTACAATGTCTGAAAGGGGATAATGAAGTAGCAAGAACCAGACTGGAAGGGGAAGATGGGTGGAAGAGTGTGATCAATGCATTCATCAAGGTATGTGCTGGGCTGGCAGGTACTGGTTGATTCTAGTACTCCACAAACAGCCATCACTGAAGGTTTGGAGGAGGCAGAGGACTTGGAAGTGGCTCAGAAGGATGAGTTGGACTTCATCAGAAAGCCTGGTGCTTCCTGCGGAGAAAGCAGCAGACACAAGGGCTTGCCAAGATGCATTATCTTCCGGAAGCTATTCTAAGACTGTAGGCTCCTCTGCCTACAGGTTAGAGAGGGCAGCAAGTCTGCCGCCGGGGAAAAACCACTGGAAGTAGAGAAAACCAGAGGCAGGAAGCTCAGTGGCTGAGGTAAGGGCATCAGAAGATAAGCCCCACATCTGAGGTCCTTACCAGAGCAATAACTGTAATAGTTTATGTTTAACTTGATCAATGCTGCCAAGAACTTAACTTAGATGAATTGACTGAAACTTCATAGCAATTCTTTAAGGCCAGAGACTACCTGCTCAAAGTCACAGAGCTAGCACATAAAGGATCTGTCTTAAATATTGTCTATGTGGGCCAGGTGTGGTGGCTCACACCTGTAATCCCAGCAGTTTGGGAGGCTGAGGTGGGCAGATCACCTGAGGTCAGGAGTTCGAGACCAGCCTGACCAACATGGAGAAATCCCATCTCTATTAAAAATACAAAATTATCTGGGCATGGTGGTGTGTGCCTGTAGTCCCAGCTACTCGGGAGGCTGACGCAGGAGAATTGCTTGAACCCGGGAGGCGGAGGTTCCGGTGAGCCAAGATCGAGCATTTGCACTCTAGCCTGGGCAACAAGAGAGAAACTTCATCTCAAAAAAAAATTAAATGTTGTCTGTGTGAACTTGATGTTCAAAACCTTGCTCTAAATGTATAAACTACTAGTACACCAGAGTAGATGGGAAGGCTGGGGACAGGCAGAGAGGACCCTCTATCCCCGACAGTTCCTGTGGTTGCCAGCTCCTGGGTCCGCCCTGGCTTGGAAGTTAGACACCTGCTGATGTCTTCCAGGTTTAGTCACCTCTGCAAAGTGTCTTTTGTTCCCATCTATTTTGTCTTCTTTCAGAAGCCTGTGCTCCCCATCATGCCCACCAGCACTGTGCTGTTCCACACTGTGCTTCTTATGGTGTACGTCCATCCTCACATCCCCTGATACTTTGTGGAAGCCCCATGTCAGCCTGAGAAATCCTGCACCTTTTCCCCTGCCTCCTACCTAGCATCTCCCATTGCCTCTCCAGCTGCAGAATCTCTTCACACTTCAAAAAACACTTCTGGCTGGGCGCGGTGGCTCACAACTGTAATCCCAGCACTTTGGGCGGCTGAGGCAGGCAAATCATGAGGTCAGGAGTTCCAGACCAGCCTGACCAACATAGTGAAACCCAGTCTCTACTAAAAATACAAAAATTAGCCTGGCATGGTGGTGCATGCCTGTAGTCCCAGCTACTCAGGAGACTGAGGCAGGAGAATTGCGTGAACCTGGGAGGCGGAGTTTGTGGTGAGCTGAGATTGTGCCACTGCACTCCAGCCTGGGCAACAGAGTGAGACTCTGTCTCTAAAAAAAAAAAAAGCAACACACTTCCTGTATTTCTTGTTTGCTAAGTGAGTCCAGCTCCACTCAAGCCAAAAAGGAATAATTGGAACTGAATGCTGCTTGAGCATTAATAACAAGGGTCAGCCCCAGCTTTGGGTCTACCCTCAGTGGGGCTCACACTTTAGAGAATGGGAGGAGCATGGTGAAGAGGAGTCCTGGATACATAAGAGAGGCTTTGCAGAAGGAAATGCTCCAGAGAGCTCCTGTCCCAAGGCTGACAGAGCACCAGGCCCGACACCTGCAGTTGAGCATCATAATGGCACAGAGCAACATGACCCAGGTGCGACAACGTGGGCTTGCCATATGCTGTGACACAAGGCCACATATTTAACAATCATACAGAACTTACTATGCACGAGGCACTGTACTTAGTGCTTTGCTAACAGCAACTCCTTCAAAATGGTAACTCTGGCCGGGTGTGGTGACTCATGCCTGTGATCCCAGCACTTTGGGAGGCCGAAGTGGGTGGATCATGAGGTTAGGAGTTTGAGATCAGATTAGGCAACATGATGAAACCTCATCTTTACTAAAAATACAAAGAATTAGCCAGGTATGGTGGCAGGCGCCTGTAATCCCAGCTACTTGGCAGGCTGAGGCAGGAGAATTACTTGAACCTGGGAGGCAGAGGTTGCGGTGAGCCCAGATTGCACCACTGTACTCCAGCCCGGGCGGCAGTGTGAGACTGCATTTCAAAAAAAAAAAAATAACTCTACAAAGGTGATACTGTTACTATCCCCATTTCACAGGTAGGGAAACTGAGGCACAGGGAACTTAAGGAACTTGCCCCATGTGCTAAGGGCTCCCTGGCCAGGGCCAACTCCCATTTAGAATATCTGGGAAACCCAAGCCCACTGTGGTCACTGGTTCTTTCACTCAGTTGATATAGTACAAAGTTCCAACTGCACTATCTGACTCAAATCTTCTCTGCTTCTCTCAAACTTTGGAACATTGGACAAGTTAACTTTGTCTCCTGAGGCTTGTTTCTCCACCTCTAACCCAAGGATATCTCTGCTGGTTACTCAGGGATATTGTGAGAATTAAAGGAGGCTATGGGCGTTTTTATTTTTACTTTATAATTTTAATTTTAATTTTTTTTTTTTTTGAGATAGGGTCTCTCTCTGTTGCCAAGGCTGGAGTGCAGTGGCACGATCCTGGCTCACTGCAGCCCTTGATTCCTGAGTTCAAGCAATTCTCATACTTCAGCCTCCCGAGTAGCTGGGACTACAGGTGCACGCCACCATGTCCAGCTAATTTTTGTATTTTTATTAGAGACAGGGTTCACCATGTTGGCCAGGCTGGTCTCGAACTCCTGACCTCAGGTGATCCACCCACCATGGCGTCCCAAAGGGCTGGGATTACAGGTGTGAGGCACCACACCCAGCCTGCTATTCTGACTGTTAAAGTAGTAGCTCCTGTTGATTTGGCGCCGATTGTATGCAGGACTTATCCTAGCACTTCATAGACACCAGGAACCCCTGACAACACCCTATAAAGTCCACCACCCATGGGCTTCACTGCCAATGAGCTCACTACATTTAGTGGCTCAGATGTTGTTAGAGATCCAGCTCTTTTCTCACGTGGTGGAAGTGGGGGTGGCCTCTGAATGACTATCTCACTCAAAGCATGGGCTTTGAGAGATGTGAGAGCCCCTGAGACATGTTTTTGTGCCCCTCACTGGATCCTAGTTAATGCTTCACAAGGAAAGTAATTTAAAACATTTGTTTTCATCTGTCTGGATTTTTCTCTTTTCCTTTCTCTTTCATTTTCCTCCATTCAAGTGTGCAGAAGGTCCGTGCTTCCTTAGCTCAGAAGTTTATAGCAGGAGGCTTGCGATTACAGGTTTGTGGCCTAAGCTAAGTGTTGAAAGACCAAAGTCCTGCAGGGTTCAGGGAGGTAAAATGTCAGCAAAACAAGCTGGGTATACACATAATATATTATGGTGGCAGACTTGGGGCAAACTGAAGTGTTCATGCTCTATCTGAAGGGACCAGCGATACCAGATCTTGTGACTTTCCAAACAAAGAGGATATTCTGGATATCTGTGTGAAATGTCCCGGTTTAAATTTTTGGCAATTAATTCAGCTTGTTTTTTTTTTTTTTTT
>NW_016107559.1:1785436-1873927 GCF_001604975.1 Cebus imitator | reverse complement strand
CTGGAGTGCAGTGGTGCGATCTTGGCTCATTGCAACCTGCGCCTCCTGGGTTCAAGCTATTCTCCTGCCTTAGCCTCCCAAGTAGCTGGGATTACAGGCACCCACCACCACACTTAGCTAATTATTTTTGTATTTTTAGTAGAGATGGGGTTTCGCCATGTTGGTCAGGCTGGTCTCAAACTCTTGACCTTGTGATCCGCCTGCCTCGGCCTCCCAAAGTACTGGGATTACAGGTGTGAGCCACTGCGCCCAGCCTCAGCTTGATTTTTAAAGCTAGGGGTAGGCCAAAACAGCTGGAAAAAAGCTTACCTTGAGAGTTGCAGGCAGGCCTCTGGTACAGCCAAGGAATACAGGGTTTGAGAAGAGAAGGATCCCCCAAATGAAGGAGAGATTCACTTAGGATATGGGGAGAGAAGGATATCTCTAGGGACTCTTTCTTTGTGGTGGTGCAATCTTGGCTCACTACAACCTCTGCCTCCTGGGTTCAAGTGATTCTGCTGCCTCAGTCTCCCAAGTAGCTGGGTTTACAGGCATGCACCACTACACCTGACTTACTTTTGTATTTTTATTGGAGATGGGGTTTTACCATCTTGGACAGGCTGGTTTCGAACTCCCTACCGCAGGCTATCCACCCACCTTGCTCTCCCAATGTGTTGGGATTACAGGTATGAGCCACTGCACCTGACCTCTAGGGACTCTTTGAATAGAGGGACCTGCATCCTTATGGCAAGACCTGCACCCTGGGGTATGCAAGACCCCAGGGGGAAAAGTTACTTGGTTCACACAGGAGGCTGGCAGCACATGTGGGGCTCCCCTATCCAGAGAAGCTTGTGTCACACGTTGGGGTGTGATGCCCAAAGGGATCATGTGGACCGGACGGTGGCAGGGGTGGGGGTGGTCAGAGGAGAAAGAGCTTTGGACAAACCACTTATAGCCATGGAGAGCCTTCCTTAACACCTTAGTACTAGGTGACTCCCTGGAGTCACTGACACAACTGGGAGATGGAGAGAGCCAAACAAAAGTGGGATTGAATTTCTTCCGTTTTGGTAGGAGAGAGCTCAGGATCAAAATTAAGTTGATTTGTGTAAAGCGCTATGCTTGTTCACTCCCAGCAGAGTTTGTGGACTTAGATTCATACGCTTATGCTTCTGTTTCAGGGAGTGCCACGGCGTCCGTCTTCTTTCCCCGAGGGTGGAACTTTGCATGTCTCAGGCAGTTAGCCCCTCTCGTCCCCTGTCAGTCAGTGCTTTATCTCTTCTAATTGGGTGCTGTTGACCTCCCCAGACCGTTGGGCTCCTTCAGTTGTTTGCACAAGATTGTCCTTGAAGCACACTAGCCAGAGGCCATTGATAGCACTTCTCCCAAAACTCATAATGGTGGGCTCTCCTTACTTCTTTTTCAGAACACTTTTTCAGAGGTCTCCATTAAATGATAGTCTCTTGAGGTTATTCTAAAAAGGTCTCAGAATAGAGGATCTAGAAGAGGCTTCCATCATCATGGACTCCATGCCATGCACTGTTGATAACCCATGTCTTTCACTCTCTTTCCATAATTCAGCTCTATTTTCAGAATGCCAAACATATCTTGGGCACAGGGCTGCAGCCTGGAGACCCACGCAGGAATAAGCCTGCTCCCTGTACCTACAGAGCTCTCAGTCTAGTCAGGAGGACAGAAGCATCAAGAGAGTGCTGTCATGCACTGTGGTGAGAGTTGGTGCTGGCATGAGTAATGGGGCAAGGGTAGAGGAGGAGGCAACAGACTGTCCAGGTGTAGGAGGATGTGGGAAGCTTCTAAAGAAAAAAAGAGTAGATGTTCTCATGCTGACAATGGCATTGACCTGGGTTGGAAGGGTTGGGGAATATAGGGATGAGGCCACAGGTCAATGCTTAGAGGTCTTCACAGAGGAACATGAAATAAAGCTGTTTAGAGAGGCCAGACTACTTAACATGTGTGGCAGGGACAATGTGTGTGCCTTTCAATTCCCTTTCCCTTTTCTTCTTAGAGACACGGTTAGCATATACTTCCCAGTCTCCCTTGCAGTTTGGCAGGACCATGTGACTAAGTTCTGGCCAGTAAAATGTGTGCAGTCTCCCACATTGTATTTCTCCATCCTTTGGCTAAATGAAGAAAACTCCAAGGATGAAGAAGATGACAGGACCAAAAATGGGATGGAGCCAGGGTCCCTGAATGACTGTATAAAATAGAGACCCAGAGGACTCTAACATGAGCTGGTAAAGTTTATTGCTTCGATCACTGTGATTTGGAGATTGTTTGTTCCTTCTGGTGTTCTATCAATGCTGCTACTGAATAAAGTCCAGGGAAAGAGGAGAAATTAGAGATTAGACTGAATATGAAGATTGGGACCAGATTACGAAGGGCCATGAGTACCAGTCTAAGGAGTATAAATGGCTGTGGCAGATTTTTTCTTTTCTTTTTTTTTTTTTTTTTGATGATGTCTCACTCTGTTGCCCAAGCTGGAGTGCAGTAGCATGATTAAGTTTCACTGTAGCCCTGACCTCCTGGGTTCAAGAAAACCTCCTGCCTCAGCCTCCCAAGTAGCTGGGACCACAGGTATATGTTACCATACCCAGTTAATTTTTAGAAAAATGTTTAGGGATGGGGGGTCTCACAATGTTTCCCAGGCTGGTCTTGAACTCCTGACCTTAAGCAATCTTCCTATCTTGGGCTTCCAAAATGCTGAGATTGTACGTGTGAGCCACCGCACTTGGCTGGCCATGGCAGATTTGCAAGCTTGTTTAGGATACAGCTGGAATATGAGTGGTAGCTAGGGTGGGACTATGAATATAGTGATGATAAGGCAGTTAGATTTGGCCACATTTCTCAGAACATTAGCATTTTTGGGTAGCAGTTATGGACATCTGGTTGAGGGACCCTTATGGCAGAGAGGCTTAAAACCAGACTCTGTCAGCACCATGGTGTACAGCTTGAGTCTTCATACCAAGTCAGAGCAAAGCAAATTGACAACACTGTCAAGTGTCTATTATGGTTTGAAAATTTTGTCAAATTCATTAGCTGGTATCCTCGACTACTAACGTTCCCACAAGAAAATCTACCTTTTGATGACCAGCAACACTCTTAATATGCAAAGCAAACCCTAGATATGTTAGACACCTTTCAAAGGGGATTCCTGCTCATCTCTGCCAATGGAGGGGGATTGTGGGGAGCTGCAGGTGACTTGTTTGACATATTAGAAGTCTAAGGAAAGACAGGCAATAACAAATGCTGGTGAGGATGTGGAGAAATGGGAACCCTTATGTGCTGTTGGTGGGAATGTAAACTAGCACAACTATGGGGAACAGTTTGGAGGTTCCTCAAAAAATTAAAAACTGAGCTACCATATGATCCAGCAATCCCATTACTGGGTATACACCCAAAAGAAAGGAAATCAGGCTATTGAAGGGAAATCTACACTTTCATGTTTGTTGCAGCACTGTTCACAATAGCCAAAATTTGGAGCATCGTAAGTGTCCATCAACAGATAAATAAAGAAAACGTGGTACTTACACTGAAGGAAGTACTATTCAGCCATAAAAAAAGAATGAGATTCTGTCATTTGCAACAACGTGGATGGAAATGGAAGGAATTATGTTAAGTGAAATAAATCAGACACAGAAAGACAAACATCACATGATCTCACTTACTTGTGGGATCTAAAAATCAAAACATTGAACTCATGAACATAGAGAGTAGAAGATTGGTTACCAGAGGCTGGGAAGGTTTGTAGGGGTTGGAAGATGGTTAATGGGTACAAAAACAATAGTTAGAAAAAATGAGCACTTTGGGAGACCGAGGCGGGTGGATTACCTGAGGTCAGGAGTTTGAGAGCAGCCTGGCCAACATGGCAAAACCAAGTCTCTACTAAAAATACCAAAGTTAGCTCGGCATGGTGGCGGGCGCCTGTAATCCCAGCTACGTAATAGGCTGACACAGGAGAATTGCTTGAACCTGGGAGCCAGAGGTTGCAGTGAGCCAAGATCACCCCATTGCATTCTAGCCTGGGAGATGCGTGAAACTCCGTCTCAAACAAAACAAAACACACACACACAAAACGGAAAGAATGAATAAGACTTGATATTTGATAGCACAACAGAGTGACTATAGTCAATAATAACTTAATTGCATATTTTAAAATAACAATGTAATTGGATTGCTTGTAACACAAAGGAAAATGCTTGAGGGGATGAATACCCCATTCTACATGATGAGCTTATTGCACATTGCATGTTTATATCAAAACATCTCATGTACTCCATAAATATATACATGTACTATGTACCCACAAAAATTAGAAATAAAATTCAAAATTTGAAGTACAAAAAAATTAACTACAAATGAAAGTCTGAGGAAATTGCCAAACTGTTTCTAGCAAAATTATATAAATGCACACAAGCATCTTGAACAGTACAATATAAGTCCAAGGAAAATTTGGATCCTGTTGACTCATTGGATATGAGGTGAACCTCAACTTTGGAGGAAACTGTTCCATTTGATACATGGCACTGGGAAAGATCTCGTTTGCTTTGTTATTAATAGTGTTTTCTGTGGTTGCATGTATAGCAACAAAGAGGTCATGCCAAGGCATTAACAGTGTTTTCTGTGTTGTATGTATAGCAACAAAGAAGTCAGGCCAAGGCAGATATAACTCACTTGCAAGAAACCCAGATTAGAGGCAGGTGTGGGGAAGTGAGCAAATATGGGTGTATGACCAGAGCTGGAATTGTTTGATAGGGTGTCCATAGGCCAATGGGTATTTCACTGTTGCCTACAAAGCAAACCACACTTTCTGCAAAAGAAACGCCTCATCATGGGTGTCTATTTGGTTCAGGATCGTATTTTAAGTGGTTTTTTTTTTTTTTTTTTTTTTTTTTTTTTTTTTTTTTTTTTTTTTTTTTTTTTTTTTTTTTTTTTTTTTTTTTTTTTTTTTTTTTTTTTTTTTTTTTTCTGATGTAAGAGCTGTATCTCCACTACAGAGTAAGAGATGACACATTCACATGGACTTGGCATATATTGTGTGCCCATGAGGTGCCAGGCTCCATGCTAGATGTTTTGCATCATTATCTAATCTAGTTTAAACTAGAATTCTTTAGAGTAATGTGGTTCCATTTCTGTTTCATTGATGTAGACATTGAGGTATAATGAGAGTATATGATTGCCTAAGGTCATCCAGCTTGTGAGTGGTAGGGCTTGGAGGTCGAGTCTAGTTTTCCAATTTCAATTTCAAATCCAGCATTCTTTCTACTCCAGGCATTTTTGTTGTTGTTGTTTTGTTTTGTTTTGAGACAGGGTCTCACTGTGTCTCCCAGGCTGGGGTGCAGTGGCAATCATAGCTCACTGTGGAGCCTCAAACTTTCAGGCTCAAGCGATCCTCCCATCTCAGCCTCCCTAGTAGCTGGTACTACAGGCGTGTGCCACCACACCTGCCTAAGTTTTGATTTTTTTGTAGAGACAGGGTTTTGTCATGTTGCCCTAGGTAGGTTTTTGTTTGTTTGTTTTTGAAATGGAGTTTGACTCTTGTTCCCAGGCTAGAGGGCAATGGTGCAATCTCAGCTCACCACAACTTCTGCCTCTCAGGTTCAAGTGATTCTCCTGCCTTAGCCTCCCGAGTAGCTGGGATTACAGGCATGAGCCACCATGCCCAGCTAATTTTCTGTATTTTTAGTAGAGACAGGGTTTTTCCATGTTGATCAGTCTGGTCTTGAGCTCGCGACTTCAGGTGATCTGCCTGCCTCGGCCTCCCAAAGTGCTGGCATTACAGGCGTGAGCCACCTCACCTGGCTATTTATTTGTTTAAGACGTTGATTAATTGGTAAATTTTTTCTCAAGAAAGCAGAATTTTTTTGTTCACATATGCTGATAGATATTCTTTACCTGTTAGGCATAGTACTGATTCCTAGAAAATTTGTAGTTTCATCCTACATTTTTGGAGATTGGTGTTACTTGCTTCCCTCCCCCCCCCCCCCCCCCCCCCCCCCCCCCCCCCCCCCCCCCCCCCCTCCCCCCCCCCCCCTCCCCTCCCCTCCTCTCCTTTCTCTGTCGCCTCCCCTCCCTTCCCCTCCCCTCCCCTCCCCTCTCTTCCCCTTCTTTCTTTCACTTCTATTCCATCCTCTTTTCTTTCTTGTTTTCTTCTCTCTTCTCCCTGTTTCCTTTCCTGTTTTTCCTTCCTCCTATTCTTCCCCTTCAAGGTTCTTCAGTTACAGTTACTGGGAGCATTCCTCAGTGAATGCCCTAAAGCAGCAATTTTTTTTTTTTTGGGAAACTAGAATCCGGGATCTTTTTCTCTTCCCCTGGGTCATAACAAGCTGAGGATCACTTATAAAATGAAAGGAAGAATGTACATGTTGCACTGGGATGTTAAAGATGGTGGATCATGGAAATGTTTCTCTGCTTTTTAATCTTTATAAAATAACTAGGAGCTGAAAATTTAGTATTATCTTATTTAAATCGTGGCTTTCCACAAGTCACTGGTCTTTTCTTGTCCTCAGTTTTCTCATCTGCATCATTGTGACTTGAGAGCCAGTGGTCTCATGAATCCTTTTCAGTTGGATACCATTCAAGTCTAAGGTTTGCCTAGAGCTTTGATAGTAGGTGTGTACACCCCCTTTTGCCAGCCTGCTGAGATTCTGATGAAGACCACTGTAGGCCTCTGTGGGTTTCTGTGTTCTGCTTATCTGCAATGGCTTGGTAGACTTGGAGCGGTGCTGCCCTGAACACGTTGCTTTCCCTAGGGACGATGTCTGGGCTGTGTCTTCTGCCCATGGCTATCATTGATTTGCCCAAAGACAAGCATATAAGGCCTAAATTGAGACAATTAGATTAGGGCCAGGTTGTTGGATCTGAGCCTCATAATGATAATACCCCAAAGCAGCAACTTTTTTTGTAAACTAGAATGCAGGGCAATACATACATTCTTGATCATTACTTGGTTCACACCCATACACATAATACAGGGATGAATAAAGAAAACACTGAGGGTTACTCACTAAATTCATTTCGTGACTCATGAATAGGCTAAACCAATAGTCTAAAAATGCTGCTTAGAGAGAAGTTTCCAGAGCTTCTGTGAGTTTCCCTGGCTCCTGCATTCTCCCAAGGCCTGTTGTTTTGGTCTTCCTTGGATTCCGTGAGCAGCTCTGAATCCTTCCTGTAAGCTGCCCTCACTACAGTCCTCCATTGTTCTGTGCCTAAACAAGACAGTCAGTTCACATTACTTGTAACTGAGGAACCTTAGCTATCGACTGATATCCGCTGTCAACCTTTTCTTTCTGCCCCTTACTCCATTCCCCCTTAGACTGTCGGCAGATTCATTCACCAGCATTGCCTGTGCCTTTGGCTCCTAGAACCGTAGTTAGGCCCTGGGATCCTGAGGGCACTTAGCCATATCTACAAGAAATAAAAAATAGCCGAGCACGGTGGCTCATGCCTGTAGTCGCAGCTACCTGGCAGGCTAAGATGAGAGGATCTGCTTGAGCCTAGGAGTTCGAGGCTGCAGTGAGCTGTGGTCATGTCCAGTGGTGACTACTGCATCCACCTGGAGACAGAGAGACTTTTAAACCATTAGCACAGAAGCACCATGCTAGCAATAGCGCCAGGATGAGTTGCAGGAGATTAGGTTTCATCAGGGCTGCTGATGGAGAAGGCAGGCCCCTCTCTGGATCTAGTGGTGCTGTGTGTCAGGGAGCTAAAGTGGACTCTACTAGATTTCAGGGTGATACGCACTCATCCTGTACCATCTCATCTTCTGACCAAGGTCATGTTCTAAGGTACCATGAAAAACTTGGAAACGAGATATTTTAAAAATAGTATTTTAGCCAGGCATGGTGGAGTGTGCCTGTAGTCCCAGTGACTTGGGAGGCTGAGGCAGGAGAATCACTTGAGCCCAGGAGTTTGAGGCCATGAACTATGATTGTGCCAATGTACTCCAGCCTGGGCAACATAGCCACAGTAAGACCTATATCTAAAAGACAAAAAACAAAAACAAAAAAACAACCAGAAATGTTTTACAGAATATCGTCATTTTAAAATGCTTTCTCCTACATTGTTTTGACATTTCTTTTTGCTCCGATCTCTTAACAGATTTTTAAAAAACTGGGACCAGGGAGATTATACTTAGGGAGAAGTTGGTAAAGAATGATACAAGGATCTAGACAGACTTTGAAATCTAACAGACAGACCTAGTTTTCAGTTTTGTTGTTCGTCATTCATTTATTCTATGGACTTCTTGTTTGTAAGCTAATATGTGCTAAAAATGATGCTGGCCAGGCCGGGCGCGGTGGCTCACGCCTATAATCCCAGCACTTTGGGAGGCCGAGGTGGGTGGATCGCGAGGTCAAGAGATCGAGACCACCTGGTCAACGTGGTGAAACCCCATCTCTACTAAAAAAAAATACAAAAATTAGCTGGGCATGGTGGCGCTTGCCTGTAGTCCCAGCTACTCGGGAGGCTAAGGCAGGAGAATTGCTTGAACCCAGGAGGCGGAGGTTGCGGTGAGCCGAGATCGCGCCATTGCACTCCAGCCTGGGTAACAAGAGCAAAACTCTATCTCAAAAAAAAAAAGAAAAAAAAAAAATGATGCTGGCCAGGGCTGGTGTCGCGGGCACGTGACTTCTGCAGTCACACAGGACTCTATACTTGGGGGGTTCCTGCATGTGCCTCTTTTGCATTTTTTAAATTGACATATCATAGTTGTACCTATTTTGGGGGTTCATGTGATATTTTGATACATGCATACAATGTGTAACAATCACATTAAGGTTATTCGGACATCCATGACTTGAAACATTTAACTTTTCTTTGTATTGAGAACATTATAATTCTTTTCTTCTAGCTATTTTGGAATATACCATTATTCCAAATTATTGTTAACTATAATTTCCCTACTGCACTGTAGAATATTAGAAATTATTCATTTTATCTGAATTTTCTTTTTTTTTTTTTTTGAGACGGAGTCTCGCTCTGTCACCCAGGCTGCAGTGCAGTGGCACAGTCTCGGCTCACTGCAAACCCTGTCTCCTGGATTCAAGCGATTCTCCCGTCTCAGCCTCCTGAGCAGTTGGGGTTATAGTGTGCACCACCATGCCCAGCTTATACTTGTATTTTTAGTAGATACGGGGTTTCACCATATTAGACAGGCTAGTCTCAAACGCCTGACCTCAAATGATCTGCCTGCCTCAGTCTCCCACAGTGCTGATGGCATGAGCCACCATGCCCAGGCTACTTAATTGGTTTTTTGTTTTTTTTTTTAATTCCTGAGACAGAGTCTTGCTCTGTCACCCAGGCTGGAGTGCAGTTGCACGATCTCAGCTCACTGTAAACTCTGCCTCCTGGATTCAAAAGATTCTCCTGCTTCAGCCTCTCTAGTTGCTGGGATTACAGGTGCCCACCACCATGCCCAGCTAAGTTTTGTAGTTTCAGCAGAGACGGAGTTTCACCATGTTGGCCAGGCTGGTCTTGAACTCCTGACTTCGTGATCCATCTCCCTCAGCCTCCCAAAGTGCTGGAATTACAGGCGTGAGCCACAACGCCCGACCTCTAGTTATACTTTTATACCACTTAAACAATTTCTCTTCTTCCCCCTCCCAACACACATCACCCTTCCCAGCCTCTAGTGACCACCATTCTATTTTCCACCTCCATGAGATCCAAGGTCTTGTCTCAAACATATGCATGAGAACATGCGATATTTGTCTTTCTGTGTCTGGCTTATTTCACTTAACATGATGACCTCCAAGTCCATCCACGTTGCTGCAAATGACAGGATATCATTTCTTTTCTAAGGATGAATAATAGTCCATTGTATATATGTACTGCATTTTCTTCATCCATTCATCTGTTGATGGACAGTTAGGTTGATTTTACATGTTGGCTGTTGTGAACAGTGCTGCAATAAATGTGGGAGTACAGCTATCTCTCAGGAGGTCCCAGGCTTGGTTCAATGATCTGCTGTTACCATCTTGAAATTCTTAATAATTGTTAGACAAGAAACCCTGCATTTCGACTGGGCATGGTGGCTTATGTCTATAATTCCAGCACTTTGGAAGGCCAAAGCTGGAGGCTTGCTTGATCCCAGGAGTTGGAGACCAGCCTGGGCAACATAGTGAGACCTCATCTCTACAAGAAAGTTAAAAATAGCCAGGCATGGTGTGGCTGATGCCTGTAGACCCAGCTACTTGGGATCTGCTCGAGAATAAGAGTTTAAGGCTACAGTGAGCTACGATCATGCCACTGCACTCCAACCTGGGTATCAAACTGGACCCTTTCTCAAAAAAACAAAACTAAACAAAACCAGAAGCAACCTTGAAACCCTGCATTTTCATTTTGCATTGAGGCCTACAAATTATATTGCTGGTCCTGATGCCTGATGCTAGATGTAGAAATCAGAGCTGAGAGCAAAAACCAGCCATGGTCCTTGCCCTGGAATAGAGTATAGCATAGGAGGTTAATGACCTGGGACAACTCGCTTTCTGATTCTCGGTTTTCTCATCTGTAAAGTGGAGATAGTCATTCCAACTTCAGAGAGCTGCTGTGAGCACTGGCGATGATTGTGTAAAGTGTCCAGCCTGGTGGCTGGCATGATGTGCTCAGTGGGCTTGGACACAGAGTCCCCATTTCCCTGGTCTCTCAAGGGATATCAAAGCTGGTGTTTTTCCTGCCACCTTGCTCTCAATGACTCATCTAAATAGTCTTCCATCTCATACATTTGGTGTTTTTTGCAGACTGACCTCTTTGTTAGAAGCCTTTGTCTTCTGCCCTGCAGTTGAGCACATCCAGGATCCCAAAGCCTGCCAAGCCTTTCCCACTGGGAAGCTAGCATTCCTCTAGTGCCTTGGATTTGCCATGGCAGTGCCCTAATGGAGCTAAGGCTGATTCTTCAGGCTGGTTGAAGCCCTGGAGGCCCCCATAAAGCTGAGTGTCATGGACAGATGGCAGCTTCTGATTCATAGCATCTGTTGGTATCAAGTGTTAGGAAGACCACAGCTAATCAATTATCAGAGCATCCTTGTTGAACAAGGCTCTGGTCACTGCTGGAAACCAAACCAGAGTTGTTGGTAGTGCCAGACATTTTTCAAGGAAACACAAGCAATTTAAGATAATCCATGGGTAGAATTTTCATCCTGGGCTCCCCAATTTCCTTGAAGAACTGTGTGCAGTTGCCAAATGATAGTGAAACAGGCAGTTTGCAATTTCCTTTGAGAAATGAATGCCTTATGATGGGAGTTAGAGTGAGTCCATCGTAATATGTAAGAAAAGAGGGGCAGTGTGATTCAAAAGCAAAAGCATGGATTTTGAAGCCAGAATATCTGGGCTCAAGTCCCATCCTTGAGTTTTAGTAGCTGTGTGTCATTAGACAACTTCCTTGCCCTCTCTGAGCCTCAAGGTCCCTAGCTATAAAATAGAAACAATTCTAGTAACTTTTCAACACTGTATGTAAAGGAAATAGTACTGGCAATATCATGGAACTCTGATCACCAACATTCTTTTCCCTTCCTATTCTGTTCTGGGGATCCACTGGCTGAAACGCTGGAAGAGAGATTCCAAAAATGAAGCTAAGAGGCTACTTTGTATGGGTCATGCTTGTGCCAGTTTCTTGATGGCCCATTTCCATGGGCAACTGGCACTGTTATTACATCAATACTTGTCACTCTAACATGGTACAGGTTGACCTCCAGCTCAGCAGCACTCTAGCTGAATGCTAGCTTACCTTGGGGATCCTCAGATCTCAGCACTGACACATGTCTTCATGGTGAAGACAGACTGATTGTGTGCCTATAGGCAGACAGTTTTTTCTCTGCTTGAGGTCTCTTGACTATGTAGATCATGTTGTCCAAGGCCATCATCACTACCTCCTAACAGATCTCTTGCTGATAATCCAGAACTATTGTCTTCAATCCACTCTATCTTATTGCTTCCTTCCTTCTTTCTCTCATCATTCATATATTCATTCTCCGAATGGGGACTGTAAGCTAGCACTGGGAATACAATGATATACAAGACTGGCAGCAGCCCTGTCTTCAGGGAGGACTGAATCCAGAGGAGGAGACAGGGTGGCTGAGGAGTGCAGCTGCAGGCTGTGGGTGCAGGAGGAAAGCAGGTGCGTATGAGGCTTTCTTCCTGCGCTAGCTCACCCTGGAAATCCTCAGATCGGGAGGAAGCGTCGGAAAATGTGCCCTTTGAGGTCCAGAATTGACAAGTAGCCACCCAGTGGTTCTTCGGGCTTCTGAGGATCCTCCTATTTCAAATCTGAGTGACTGTGTCTCGTGTTATCATTCTGTCCACGTTTATCCCTTCAAGTAGACTAAGAATCCTATCACAGCAAGAACTGCATCTTCTCCAAGTAGCTGTCCCTCCATGCTAATGTTAAATGATTAGGAATCCGCGGGGCGCGGCGGCTTACACCTGTAATCCCAACACTTTGGGAGGGCGAGGTGGGCGGATCAGGAGGTCTGGAGTTCAAGACCAGCCTGGTCAACATGGTGAAACCCCATCTCTACTAAAAGTACAAAAATTAGCCGGGCGTGGTGGCACATGCCTGTAGTTCTAACTATTCAGGAGTCTGAGGCAAAAGAATCGCTTGAACCCGGGAGGCAGAGGTTGCAGTGGGCTGAGATTGGGCCACTGCACTCCAGCCTGGGTGAAAGAGCGAGATTACATCTAAAAAAAGAAAAGAAAAGAAATAAAAAATGATTCAGAATCAGTCAGTGAATTAGTAAGTAGTTGAAATGAGCATAGTGTGATTTTGGGTGGTCTCCATCCTGAATAAACATCCCTGTGGTACTTAGGAGAAGTACCACACTTAACATACACACTTCTTACTAAATTTTTGCTAGTGCCAATTCAGACAAATGTGCTTTTTAGCTTCTTAATTGTAGTGAGCTGAAACTAACAGCAACAAAAAAGCAACACAAATAAAAACTACTATCTAGTGAGAACTTACTGTATATCAGGCATTGTACTAAGTCCTTATATTTACCCATTTAATCCTCAGACTGTCTTTATGATATAGTGACAATTATTATCATGCCAATTTTACAGGTGGGGCAACTGGGACAGGAGAGGTTCAGTTGTCCAAGTCCCCATAGCAAGTAAGTTTCAGAGCTGAGATTTGAACGCATGCAGCCTCCCTCCCCCATCAGAGTTCTGGACCTTGGCGGTGGATTATCTCACTTCCTGCAACATGTCAAGGGTTAACCCTTCCCTTGTGCCAGGAGAGCTGGCAGATGTCTGGCAGTGCATATTCATCTCTTTGCAGCCTTGGCACAGATTCCCATTCCCTTCTGCTGACAGGTCTCTCTTAAAAGAAAGCCATTTTTGACAGAGACATGCATGGAAAGGTCCAGTTTATATGAGGCTAGTCAAGGAATTTCCAGTCCTCTTGACAACTGAGTTGTAGCTTGCAGTGCCCCGCTATTACTCAGGAAAAAGGCTGTGACCGAATGGTTTCTGTCCTCTCTGCCGGCCAGCATTTTGCAATGTTGCTAGGGCCAGGCATTATGACTGGGACTCCAGTTGTTGTTGTGCATATTTTTGAAGACACATGATTCTGACATCTGTAACCCTGCAGTCAGTCAAGGTTTGTACCAGCATTGTAATCTGCTTCAGGGCTGCCAGATAGTTCTTTTGAAAAACTTGTTGGCAGCGCACCCATTTTCTGCTGTTGTGTTTTGAACAAGTGTTTCCCAAAACTATTTCCTAACAGCACCAAGGAGTTGTAGGAGGAGACAAAATAAAACAGAATGGGATCATCGAATTTACTGGGGAGGAAAAACGTAAAGTGAAACCACCACCACCATTTACCAGGACATTCCTGAGCCTGGACTGAGGCTCTGGGGTCTCCATCATTTGAAGTCAGAGCTTCTGAGCAGGTGGGCTTTCTCTGGCAAAGTCAATCTCTGTTTTTTGTTTAGGTTCAGAGGGGGGTTTCTCTTCACCCCTTTGGAAGTTTTCAGCTGGCAATGGTGACTTCCAGGAGAGAAAGTTGCAGGCGGTGGATGATTGGAAAATACCCAGTCATAAAAGAGGCCAGATGCAAAGATGTTGAGGACTTGTGGGTTTCAAGGGCAGGAACTCCTCGTTCTGCATGGTGACTGGTGTTCTCACGTGCATCCAGCTCAGGCCTGCTGACGGAGCCCGCTGCTTGGGCTGTCTTGAGCTGATCAGACTGGCCCAGAGGCCGCTGGAAGCACAGCTCCTAAAAAACACCAGCAGTGATTTTTGGCCTTTTCCCAACATCCGGGGATTCGGATTGCAGCTAGGTCAGGGTTGTGAAGCATCCGCTGCTCTCCTGCACACTGTCCTTCATTTTGGGTTTTGTTTTGGAACTATGCAACTAGGTATGTGACATGTATTTTAAAGATATATACTTAGCTTATATATTTAACAGATATTTCTAGAATATGAATATTCTGAATATATGAAACCTTTAAGCTTGACATTAGTTGCCTATAAAGTAAGTATAATATCTACATTTATCACTTTACATTTTATACATAGAATGGTTATTTCTCAAGATATCTCTATATATGTATTTATAGCTCCTAAATATATTTATATATCTTTATATCTATATACAGAGAAGATGGTTCATATAAATATATATATACACATGTACACACACACTGTATAAATATATTTCTCCTTTTCCAGTTACCTACAAACACACACACACACACACACACACACACACACACACACACACACACATACAGGTATCTGGTATATAGGCTTTCCTCTTCTTTTGTTTTTCTTTTTCTTTTTTTTTTTTTTTTTGAGACAGTCTTGCTCTGTTGCCCAGGCTGGAGTGCAGTGGTGTGATCTCAGCTCACTGCAACCTTCGCCTCCCAGGTTCAAGCGATTCTCCTGCCTCAACCTCCCAAGTAGCTAGGACTACAGGTGTGTGCCACCAGGCCCGGCTACTTTTTTGTATTTTTTTTAGTGGTGTTAGCCAGGATGGTCATGATCTCCTGACCTTGTGATCCACCCACCTCTGCCTCCCAAGGTGCTGGGATTACAGGTGTGAGCTGCCGCACTGGCCCTGGGTTTCCTCATTCTTAAGCTGCCACACCTCAGCAGTTACTGGACACCCCCACATGGGCTGTCAGGCCCAGCAAAGCTGCATCCTCGTGGGGAGGCAGAAGAAATTCATAGTCCCCTTGTAAAATCTCTCACTTGCCTTGCACTTGGGGGATGTCAAAAGCGTTCCCTCTCCGCCAGCTCCTCACTTTCCATACCCCCTTGATGCTCACGTATTTCCCACCTTGTTTTTTCCTTCTTTTTTTCTTGACAGTTTTCAACAGGGCCTTTATTTTAATCAAATGAGTATTTTAATGCATAGTTCAAGGGAAATTCAGTCCATATGTTTCAGATTCATTTACAGTTAAATCATCAGAAGTAGTTTTGCAATCATAGTTTGGCAGGCAGGAGACCTTGGAGGCTTTTTATTTTTTTTTCAGGCCCTTTGACTTAGAGTCAAGACATGCTGTAGAGTGTGGTGCTGAGTGCTCTGGACTCCCCAGCAGGGCCAGAGAAGATCTGCAGAGGCAGCAGCAACTGGTAGGTGGAGCAGGGGTTTGGGCCTGCAGACAGCGCTTGCACCTTTACCATGTGCTCAGGGGCCGCTTATCTGAAATGGACTCTGGGCTCGGCCTCTCCATCGCCTGGGCTCCGTTACCCTGGCTCAGCCTCTCCATCTATGGACTAGGGTGTTACCTACACTTATTAATGTCTTTGTGATTCATTTCTTTTATCTTGAAAATAGGGCCAGGTGTGGTGGCTCATGCCTGGTAATCCCAGCATTTTGGGAGACCGAGGCAGGCGGATCACTTGAGATTAGGAGTTTGAGACCAACCTGGCCAACATGGTGAAACCCCTTCTCTACTAAAAATACAAAAAATTAGCCAGGCATGGTGGCACATGCCTATAATCCCAGCTACTCTGGAGGCTGAGGCAGGATAATGGCTTGAACCTGGGAGGTGAAGGCTGTGGTGAGTCGAGATCATGCTATTGCACTCCAGCCTGGGTGACGGAGCAAGACTTCGTCTCAAAAGAAAAGAAAAAAAAAGATTCTAGGGATAACAGCAATAGGCTATGAAGGATGCATAAGCTATTTAGGGAAAATGCTTAATATTTGGCCTCATAAGAGTTCTGTATGGCTGGGCATGGTGGCTCACGCCTGTAATCCCAGCACTTTGGGAGGCTGAGATGGGGAAGATTGAGCACAGGAGTTCGAGACAGCCTGGGCAGCATCGCGAGACTCTCATCTCTACAAAAACTTAAAAAATTAGCTAACCATGGTGGCATGCCCCTGTGGTCCCAGCTGCTTGAGAGGCTGAGGTAGGAAGATCGCTTGAGCCCAGAAAGTCGAGGCTGCAGTGAGACCTGTTTGCACCATTGCACTCCAGCCTAGGCAACAGAGCAAGACCCTGTCTCAAAAGAGAAAAAAAAAAAAAAAAAGAGTTCAATAACTCAATGACAGCTATTATTGTTCACATTCCTGCCAGTTGGTAGAAAATTGCCAATGTTGAGGACACCGTCTATGTGGCAGGTGCTGTGCTAGCTGCTTTTAACTTAGTTCTAACGAGAATCTCGCCTTGTCTCCTACCTCTGCCTCTTACCTTGCTGAGTGTCTTTTCTTCTCTGTGTGATTCTCTCATCTCCTGACTTTCCTGGCAGGCTGCAGTTCATAGGGCTCTGCTGCAGATCTCTTTTCTGTTTGCATACACTCTCCTTAAGCAGATGTGTCTTCTTCTATAGATTTAACAACTTCTATGCTGTATTTTCATCCTCAACTTCTTCCCTGAGGTTAGACCCATACATTCATATTCACTTGGATGTTGCCAGGAGCTTCTAACTCAGCAGACCCAAAGCGACATGCTTGACCTCTCTGTTGTCCTCCCCACCTCCTCTGTCTCCAACAAATGGTCCCACGTTCTCAGTTCCTTGCCCTGGCTAATGCTGTCACCACCCACCTAGTTACCTAATCCAGGGCACCCAGCTTCATGACTCTTTCTGTTTAACCATCAGTCTAATAAATGAGCAAGTCCTGTTGACGTTATGGATTTCAGGCTTTCTGAATTTGCCCCGTCCTTCCAATTTCTACACTTCAGCAACTCAGGCTCTGGCGGTTCTCCCAATGGCCTTGTAAGAGTTCTATATGCCTGGGCATGGTGGCTCGTGCCTGTAATTCCAGCACTTTGGAATTACAAGGTAGGGAGGATTGTTTGAGCACAGGAGTTCAAGACAGCCTGGGCAACATCATGAGACTCCCATCTCTACAAATAATAAAAACAAATTGCTAAGCATGGCGGCATGTACCTGTGGTCCCAGCTAGTTGGGAGGCTGAGGTAGGAGGACCTCTTGAACCCAGAAAGAGAGGCTGTAGTGAGACAGTCCCTCTCTTATCTCCTGGCTTCCAGCACTACCCCCTTGGACGTGTATCTTCTACTTGCACCTGGGTGAGCTTCTGAGATAGGTTAGAATTTGCCACTGCTCTGGCTGCAAACTGTTTAAAGAATGAACAATCAAGCTCCTGACTTTGACATTCAATACTTGCTGCCACCTATCTCTAAGTTACTGACTCACCCTCATCCTTGGTCTCATCTCTTGCCATTAATTAAAAGTTTCTGAGTTTTCTATCCCGTAAGAGCCTGGTAACCCCTGGGTGGGTCCTAAAGCCGCTTTCTGAATGACTGTACTGGGGCAACATTCCAGATATATTTGCTGTCTGATTAGCTCAGGACATTGGGGAGATGATGGAGTAGGGGTGCCTTCTGCGCTACCTCCAGCATAAGCCTGCCTGCCAAGCGGGTCCTGCAGACCGACTGCAACCCAGCTTCTGCAAGGGACTGTAGATGCTGGTTCTCACTGGCAATGCAAGTCAGATGTGTGATGGTACGCTCTGGGAGTGAGTTGTGACATTTCAGGATTTGTGGAAGGAGAGGAGCTGACTCTGGGCATCTGAGGCAGGGCTTTTGACCCGCTCTTTCTTCGTCATCAGGACTGAAGCAGAAGAGGAGCATCCTTGAATCCCAGCAGAGCTCATGGGTAGTCAGAGGGGCAGCTGTGAATTTGTAGCGGGAGGCTGACCTGCAGAGGTGGATATCAGCTCTCTGCTTTCTTTTAGCCAGGACCAGCATCCGCTCTGCTCCCTCCACATTTTTATACCAAGAGGAAACAGATTGACTATGGTCAGGTGCCTTCAATGAGCCTAACTCCATGACAATGGCACCTGAATGTAACCAGAACCCAGATGTTCTCACAGAAAGTGGTGGTGGCCTGGCTGGCATGGTAGTACATGTCTGTAACCCCAGCACTTTGGGAGGTCAAGGCAGGAGGATCCCTTGATCAATCTCAGGAGTTTGAGACCAGCCTGTGCAACATGGCGGAACCCTATCTCTACAAAAATTAAAAATTTAGCTGAGTGTGGTGGTGCATGCCTGAGATCCTAGCTACTTGGGAGGCTGAGGTGGGAGGATTGTTTGGGCCCAGGAGGTTGAGATTATAGTGAGCTGAGATCATGCCACTGTACTCCACCCTGAGCAACAGAGCAAGACTCTGTCAAAAAAGAAAAAACACCAGGAAGGAAGGAAAGAAAGAAGGGAAAGAAGAAAGTGGTGGAGATCATGCCACTGTACTCCAGCCTGGGCAACAGAGCAAGACTCTGTCAAAAAAGAAAACAATGGGAAGGAGGGAAGGGAGGGAGGGAGAAAGAAAGAAAGAGAAAGGGAGAGAGAAAGACAGAGAAGGAAGGAAGAGGAGAAAGATGAAAGTGGTGGAGATCATGCACTGTACTCTACCCCGGGCAACTGAGCAAGACTGCCAAAGAAAGAGAGAAAGAAAGAAAGAGAGAGGGAGGGAGGGAGGGAGGAAGAATAAGAATGTGGTGACCTATGTCACCTGCTTCAGAATGTAGAACAAAATAGAATTAGGGTCTCTGACTGCTACAAAGCTCTTCTGCAATTTATTCTAGAAGATGCCCCCAGGAAAGTCGTACATGTTAGTGGACCAGGGAAAAGCAAGCTGGGTGGACAGGAAAGCCCTGGAGTGAAATGACCCGAACATCTCTTCCTGTCTCCGCTGGCAGTTGGCTTGCTCTGGTTGCCCACACAGCTTTTCCCTCGGACTCCAGATGCCTAGTACATGCCTATCTCCAAGAGAGTGTAAACCAAGTGAAATTGACGTCTGTATAAACTACTGAGGAATCACGGAGAGGGAGAGATGAATTCTACCTGGGTTGGGGCAAGGACTGGAGAAGAAAGGGACATTTACATCGGGTCATAGGATATGAATAGGAGTTTTATGTGCATGAAATAAGGAAAAGCATTCACTGCAAAGCAAAAATGTGAAAAATTATGTTTAAAAGCTAGTAAAGGGGCTCATCCTAAGGGAAGAGTGGGGGGAGATGAAGCTAGAGAGAACCCCGCAGGGTGAAGAGCTAGAGGGTATGGGGGCTGAGGAGGGGCGCTCTCCTGATCATGCCAAGAGGTGCTAGACTGGTGGAATAAATTTTCCTGTAGCAGGTTCAAGTTGCCGGAGCCCTGGCCTTTTCACCCTGGCCCCTGTGCCTTTTTATTTTCTGTCTCCCTCCCTCCCTCAGAGTAATTTCAAATAGGACTCATTTAAATGAGTAAACATCTCCAATTCAGGCACCCTTCCAAGAAAACAAAAAACAAAAACAGAAACCTGGGGATTTTACTACTCAGAGCGTGGAGGGAAGAGGCATGCCTAGGCAGGAACCCAGCTCCAGACAGCTTGGGTGGGACCAGAGGGCTGATCAGAGATGCTGGGACTCCCACTTGGGAGACCAGCCCCCGGGCTCTCCTTGCATTGCTTCTCTTATTCAGGGGAAAAGGAATCTCAGAGCAAATATTTGTCATGAAAAGGAAATTTTGGCCAGCCTCAGAAATCACAGATAATTAAGAGATATGATTTATCTTGGGTGATGTTTCCCCGTCACAGCCAGAGTGTGAGTAAGTGTTTTTCAACCTGCTTGGCCTTAAACTCAGCGGCTGCTGCTGGGGAAGGCTCTTCTCGCACGTCAGGGGCCTTGCTCTGTCGTCTTGGGACACAAGCAGGGTTCTGGGCAGAGGCCCCTGGGTCTTCCCAGTAACAGTTCGCTGGGCTGTGAGCCCTGCCTGCCGAGGGAGAATGGCCTGGCAGAATAAAGAGAATGCTGGCTTTGAAGCAAGGCGGACCTGGGCGAGATTCCTTTCTCTCTCACGGCCTCCAGCAACTTCCTTAGTTTCTCTGAGCCTGATTCCTTCTTTGTGGAGTGAACACAGAGGTTTTCAAATGAAGCAATTTTGCCCCCCCCCCCAAGGGACATTTAGGAATGTCTGGAGGCATTTTTGGTTGTCTTACTGGGAGTAAGGGTACTGGTGGCATCTGGTGGGCAGAGGCCAGGGATGATGCCACTCGTCCTGCAATACACGGCACAGCCCTCCACAGCAGAGGCCTGTCTGGCCCTGAGTGTCACCGGGGCTGAGGTTGAGAAAGCCTGAGTCAAAGCACTGACACAGCCTCAGAGTTGCTGAGAAGATCAAGTGAGATCATGTATCTGTACTGTCTGACACAGCGCGGGCCCCAGATAAATGAGATAAATGGAAATTTAAAAAGTGGCTGCTAAATCATTTCTCCAAAAAGTTATGAGGCCACCAGTCTGGGGTATTCTGAAGGAGAGGTGCCAGCCAGGAGGAGAAGAAGGCTAACCAGACCTACTCTCTCTAAAGATTCTCCCTCCCACCCTCCCTTTCTTCCTTCCTTCTCTTCCTCCTCCTTCAAACATTTACTGAGCACCTACTAGCAACTAGAAATGGGACATAGCAGAGAATAGAACAAAAAGATTGCTGTCCTCATAGAACTTTCATTCTAGTGAATTTCCCACAAATAAATAATAGACATAATGATATGCCAAGTGGCACATGCCTGTAATCCCAGCTCCTTGGGGAGCCGAGGTAGGAGAATTGCTTGAACCCAGGAGGTAGAGGTTGTGGTGAGCCAAGATTGTGCCATTGCACCCCAGCCTGGGTGGCAGAGTGAGACTCCATCTCAAAAAAATAAATAAAAAATAAAGCATGGTAAGGGGTATAGACAGGGGTGCTGGGGTGTATGTGTGTAATCACGGTAGATGGAACAGGCCTTTGAGCAGAGAACTGGAGGGCAGGAGGGCGGGAGTCCACTAGAGTCAGCATCCTACTCAGATCCCTTCTCAGATGGGCTGGCTGCTCTTGGCCAGGGTAAGCAGTCCTGGGACAGCTCCTTCAGTGTAGAGCATTTCAGGGAGCAGGGGGAGATCAGCTCTGCCTGTCAGCCTGCCCTGAACTGGCCACAAGGGTGTTTGCAGAAGGAAGGGTGGGGGGTTTCACTGATTAGGGTCCTTGTGCTCAGGCCCTGGCTTGAAGGAAACCTGGATGGGTGCCCAGGGGGTGAGCTGCTGGCTGTTGGTCTGCCTGAAGGGGGGCTGGGGCTATTTGTACTCCACCCCAGGTCCTGGCAGCTGACTCAGGGCTGCCTGCCATAGCAGAGGCAGGGCCAGCTTCCAACTTGTGCCTGCAAGTGGGGCCGTTGCCATAGTGGGTGGGGGAGTGAGAACATTAAAAAAAAAAAGATGCCACCTGTAACTACTTTCTCAGGTTCTCAGGGCTTTTCCCCAGTGTGCCCTCTTGAATGTCTGGGAGAGATATTAAGGATGTAGGATCAACAGGTGTCTGTAAGGTGAAGAGAGGTAGGGGCTTGAAGCCAGAGAGACAGGGGAGGTCAAACCTCTTTCCACTTTATCATCACTTGTTTCCATTTAGTAAAAGTCTGCTGAGCCGTGCCCGCGTGGCTAGGACTGGGCTAGACAACGGCCTCTGTCCTGTTCCCAGTGGCATTCTGCATGCCTAGCACAGAGCTCTGTTGACAGTGGGGGTGCAGTGAGCACTTGGGGAATAAATATTCAGGGGCATGTGGATTATCTGGAAGAGAAAAGGCAAATGGCAGGCCACCATCGTCTGAGTCACCTGGGTTGGGTAGCTAAGATTACGCACGAGATGAGAGTTTGGAAAGGCAGGGCCTAGGCAGATGGAGAGAGATCTGGAGGCACGTCCAGGAAGCCCTGAGGGTGCCTTTTCCTGGAGCCGTTGCAACCAATGGTTAGGCCAGAGATTTAGGGCAGAGCCATCACCAAAATGAGAAGATGGGGGGAGACACGAAGGCCTTCGGAATAAGGAGTGAATGAAGACCAAAGGACTGTTCTTGGCTCCACACCTCTGCTCACAGTGTTCCCCTTGCTTAGAGATCCTGTCCAGCTCCACCCTGCCAATTCCTGGATTCACGCAGTCTCAGGCTTTGGAGGAAACTTTCTTTAAGACGGAGTCTCACTTTGTAGCCCAGGCTGGAGTGCAGTGGTGCGTATTGGCTCACTGTAACCTCCACCTCCCAGGTTCGGGTGATTCTCATGTCTTAGCCTCCCAAGAAGCTAGGATTACAGGTACCCACCACCACATCTGGCTAATTTTTTTTTTTTTTTTTCGTAGAGATCAGGTTTCACTCTATTGGCCAGGCTGGTCTCGAACTTGTAAAGGAATCTTAAAGCTCACCAGCTCCGTCCTCAGCAGCACCCCCTCCAGCTGCTTTTCCACCCCCCCGGGGTCTGTTGTCCAGAATATGCTTGACTAGGGATGGGGTGCTCTCTGCCACCCCACACTGAGGAACAGAGATTGAAAAATGTTGACCTAAGTCCATATCTGTGTTTCAGACAGGCTTTGTTTAGTTTTCTAAGTGTTTAAACAATTTAAACATTATTCTCCAGTATTTAACAATCAGGTTTTACACCCAGAACTATAAATGATTTTTGGCTTATCTTGACATGGAAAGATCTGGCCACACTGGATTTATATTCTCAAATGGCAAGAGTCGGCTGAAACCGAGGAGCAGCTGCCTCTTTGGGTGAAGCACGTGTTCCGGGGTTTTCTGCTCTCTCCACCTCTTCTTATTAAGCCCACCCTGCTTTCCTCATGGACATAATCTGCCTGGTACCTGTAGCTTTTGGGGCTTATGAATAAGACAGTCATTGGAATCGGTCAAACATGAGAGCAGATTCTGACTCTGCCAATTGCCAGCTATGGGTCAGTGATCTGACCTGAGCTCGATTTTCTCATCTGTAAGATGGGAACCCTAACTCTCACCTCTTGGAGTTGTGAGAATTAAATGCAATTATGTATTTACAGTGCCTACTGGAATATCTGGACAGCGGAGGTAATTTCTCAATGGCAGCTCTGATTTTTGTTATTATTCCTTTACTCCGTCCTTCAAGCTGGATTTCTGAGGTCCCTCCTGCATAGAATCTTCCTGACTCTCGAAGAGGTGAGGGGAGTTAGTGGCTGGTGTGTGAATGCTGTGGTTTATGAATTGTAACTCGGGATGCAAATTTCCACTGTTACCTTTCCGAGGTGAAACAAAGGCTCTCAGCTCTCACCTCTCCTCTCCTGACCTCACTCTCCTGGAGTCTATAGTCGCAGACGGTAAAAGTCCCTGGCCTGGTTTGGTATTAGAAATAGTGTTAAAAGAGGAGGGCTCCTCCCTCCTCATTTATTCATCCCATTCATTCATTCATTCATTCACTCTCACATGCACACTCCATTCATTCATTCATGTATGTGTTCTCTACATATGCGTGGAGCATATGTAGGGCCCTGGATGTCCAAAGGCCTTTTGCACAGACTCGCAGATCGCATTCATGCCTTGCCCTCTGCCCCTCTCTGCTCCCAGCTCCGCGATGCCACTTCATATTGTCCTTTCTGCATTTTTGTCCCTGAGTTGTCCTCCTGGTGGGAACTCAGTCTCCCTCCCCATGCCTGGCATAGTGCTGTAGGCAAGGTCTGCAGGCTGCCAGCCTGACAACATGGAGACCCACACCTCCATTTCCAGAGAGGCAAGGGCTGCCGTGGGAAAGGGGCTTGGGGTCAGAAAAACCTGGTTTCATTCCGGCACTGCCACTTTCTACCCTTGCAACTTTGGTCAAGTTCTTTCTTTCTCTCTCTTTTTTTGAGATGGAGATTTTTGCTCTTGTTGCCCAGGCTGGAGTGCAGTGGCGCCATCTTGGCTCATCACAACGTCTACCTCCTGGGTTCAAGCGATTCTCCTGCCTTAGCCTCTCGAGTAGCTGGGATCATAGGCGTGTGCCACCATGCCCGGCTAATTTTGTATTTTTAGTAGAGACGGGGTTTCTCCATGTTGGTCAGGCTGGTCTTGAACTCCCAACCTCAGGTGGTCCACCTGCCTCGGCCTCCCAAAGTGCTGGGATTACAGGTGTGAGCCAACCGCGCCCAGCCTGGTCAAGTTATTTCTAAGCCTCAGTTTACCTGTCTACCAAGTAGATCTATGAAGACCTACTTTTCAGGGTTCGCACGAGAATTAAATGAGAAAATGCAGCACCTAGTGCCAGCTGCTACTTACTGAGGGCTGATCTCTTCTGCTTCCTCCAACTAACTGCTCCAGAACCTGATAAGCTGCTTAACTAGCTATCATTTTCAAAGCACCTCACATGCATGAAGAGGGCTGTTGTCAGCTCCCATCACAAAGTGATGACCCTGAGCAGCCCCTGCCCTCAGGGAGCTCCAGCAGGTGGGTCCAGCACCCTCTCCCTGCTGCACTGTGAAGATTAGGTGCCCCACCACAGGGCGCAAGGAAGCCTTTGCACAAAGCCTTGGCTTTTCCCAGATGACAGCGCAGAATGAGGCCAGGGGCATGGGAAGCAATAGGGGCTCTGGTTGATCAGAGGAGCTTCTCTCTCCAGAGGAGCAGGGTGGCAGGATGCCCAGGGTGGTGGGAAAGCCTCACATTTCCTGTTCTGGAGATGAACAGGGCTTCTTCCTGAGAATCCTGGATGCAGCCCAAAGCCTGCTCTGCCTTCCCTGCAGGCCAGTGAGGCCTGGAAGATGAGCACAGCTCTGCTTTGGGCACGTCTGAACCTGGAAGGACCTTCTTTTCCTTCTCCTGGGAGCCGGGTTGGAGGCACCAGTGGCATCTGCCTGGAAATATCCTGGTGGCAGGCAGAGGCCAGGAATAAGATGGAAAGGCCCATAGAATTTTAAGAAGTCCTGGGAAGAAAACTGGTGTGTACCAGTAAGTGTTTTGCATTTTTTTGTTTTCCTCTTTGATAGGAAAAGCATGCAGCTGGATTTTTCTTTGGCAGTTCTTTTCTTCTCAAAATATGGAGCTCTGAGAGGGGGCACTACATGGGCCTGGAATCTGTGTGGTCCCTGAGATCTTTGGAAGTGTGTGAGGCAAGAACATGGAATGAGCTTGCAGTTCTGATAAAGTCACATGTGTCAGGCAGTTACCCTATCAATTAATAAGGATCATAATATCATGTATTGTGTGGCTTATGATGTGCTGGCACTGTGACTGTGCTAACTTTTACTATTATTTATTTATTTGGGCCCAAGCTGGAGTGCAGTGGTGCAGTCTTATCTCACTGCTACCTCCGCCTGCCGGGTTCAAGGGATTCTCGTGCCTCAGCCTCCCATGTAGCTGGGATTACAGGCATGAGACATTATGCCTAATTTTTTATATTTTTAGTAGAGTCAGGGTTTCACCATGTTTGCCAGGCTGGTCTCGAACTCCTGGCCTCAAGTGATCCACCTGCCTCGGCCTCCCAAAATGCTGAAATTACAAGTATGATCCACCAAGACTTGCCTATTTATTTTTTCAAATGTATTTTTTTTTCTTTTCCATTTATTTATTTTATTGCATTTTAGGTTTTGGGGTACATGTGAAGAACATGCAAGATTGTTGCATAGGTACACACGTGGCAGTGTGATTTGCTGCCTTCCTCCCCATCACCTACACCTGGCATCTCTCCCCTTGCTATCTCTCCCCAACTCCCCACCCCCCATCGTGCCTCCCCTATTTCCCCCCAACTGACCCCAGTGTGTATTTTTATTTGTGTATTTATTTTAAAATTTTTTTTTAGCGTCAAGGTCTTGTTCTGTTGCCCAGGCTGGAGTGCAGGGACATGATCATAGCTCACTGCAGCCTAAAATTCCTGGGCTCAAGTGATCCTCCTGCCTCAGTAGCTTGAACTATAGGCACATGCCACCGTGCCCTGCTCTGTGCTAATCTTTTTACATGCATTATCCTTTTTCATTCACACAACAACAAAGTAAATGTGATCATGCTGATTTTATAGGTAGAAAAACTGGGGATTTAAACAGTTGAGTGGTCCCAGAATAACAGAGTGGGCAAACCAAGTTTGACCCCTGAGACTGCGCATTTAACTGCTTAGCTAGAATTGTTTTAAAGGCTCAACCATTTAGTGAAGAAAGTCAATAATTCTGGTATTTCCTATTTTGAGATTCAGAATGATAAAGTGATTTGCCCAAGTCATACAAAGGAATGCTTGGTAGAATTGCTCTGATTCCTACTTTCTGGGGGAACTGCAGTTGGGAAGCAGATCAAACTGTGTTGGGAGAACCAACTATAGGAGCACTCCAATTACTTTCAGTGGCTTCTGTTTGCTCAGGGCAAAAAGCAGAGCTCCTTTGAGTGCCCTTCACAATGGCCACAATCCAATGTCCTTTCTGCACTCGCCTCTGTCGATCGCACTTCATGCCCACACTCCAGCTGCATGCAAAGGGTGATTCTACCTTTGTGTCCTGTGGCAGGTTTGTAAGACACACTGCACATCGCGATGACCTGACCTGCATGTCTTCTCCTACACATTTATCACAGAGAAGTCAACAGAGAACTCAGTTCCTCCAGGGAGGAGACCAGCTGAGTCATATTTGCTTCTTCATTTTGCTCCCAGCACAGAGTCTGGCACAGAAAACACATGCTCCATGCATATGTGGAGAACACATTCATGAATGAATGAATCAATGAGTGTGTGTGTGAGAGGGAATGAATGAATGGGATGAACGAATGAGGATGGAGGAGCCCTCCTGTTTTAACACTATTTCTAATACCAAACCAGGCCAGGGACTTTTACCATCTGTGACTATAGACTCCAGGAGAGTGAGGTCAGGCAGGAGAGGTGAGAGCTGAATGCCTTTGTTTCATCTCAGAAAGGTAACAGTGGAAATTTGCATCTCGAGTTACAGTTCATAAACCACACCAGCAGGCCTTATCTTACTTCCCTTCATAAAAGAGAAAGAAGCTAAGACAAAATGTGTAAGCTCCAGGTTCCAAGAGGGTGCTGAGCAGACAGGATGCCCCATTTCCTCCCAGCTCAGGACACCCAGGTGTGGGAAATACATCCCTGTGAGCCAAGGGAACAGCCAGGGGCTGGAGCCAAAAATTAAAGTGGGAGGGAGAACTTGTGGGTAGCTGGAGAGAAGGGAGAAGATGACCAGAACTTTGCTTAATCTCTACCATGTGCCAGCTTTTGGGTGAGTTTTACTTATAATCTCTCATAAGTCTTCAAAACCATCTCATGAGCAAAGGATGACAGTTGACCTTTGAACAACAAGGGTTTGAACTGCACATATCTCTCTGCCCACATTTCTGTGTGAATTTTTATCTGTTTCTGCCACCAAGAGACAGCAAGACCAACCCCTCCTCTTCTTCCTCCCTCCTCAGCCTACTCCATTTGGGAGGTGAGCATTCTACCATTGAACCACTAAGGCTGGCTCAGCCTACTCAGTTTGAAGACAGTAAGGATGAAGACCTGTAAGATGCTGTACTTCTATTCATCAGTAATCAATACATTTTGTTTTCCTTATGATTTTCTTAATAATGTGTTCTTTTCTCTTGCTTATTTTATTGCAACAATGTAGTATTTAATACATATAAAATACAACATACATATTAATTGGCCTTTTATGTTATTAGGAAGATTCCTGGTCAACAGTGGGCTATTAGTAGTTACGTTTTGGGGGAGTCAAAAGTTATACATAGATTTTTGGCTGGTGCCCCTAACATCTGTGCTGTTTAAGCCTCAACGATCCTTTTAGATAGTGCTCACCGTGAAAGGAAAAGAAATTTTGGCACCCCAAACTCACCAGCAGAAGGGAAAAGTCAAGCTGGGAACTGGGTCATGTAAACCTGCCTCCCACAAGCAAATTCCTTGTGGGCCCCTAGAGCTTTACCCTAAAGCACTTCTGTTAAAGCTCACCATGGCAATTGATTAATAAATGGATAGCTTATCTTCACAGGTGTGGTGACACAGGAGTGAACTGAAAGTCATCCCTCTACCCACCTGAAACCAATGCATATCTGATTGTTTCCTCTGCCCTATTGTCTATGTTATCTTATATAAAAATGCAGATTCACTAAGCCAGACTAAGGCGTGAATGACTGTTTTCCTTTCCCCTCCTCTCACGTGAAAATGGTTTATTTCTCAATATCTCGCCCTTTCTTCTTTAAATATTGAAGCCCACAAAATCATCTTTGGAGAAAGGCATAGACTTAAGTATCTTTTTTTTGAGACAGAACCTTGCACTGTTGCCCAGGCTGGAGTGTAGTGGCATGGTCTTGGCTCACTGCAACCTCCGCCACCCGGGTTCCAGCTATTCTTCTCCCTCAGCCTCCCAAGTAGCTAGGGTTACAGGCACCTGCCAGCATACCTGGCTAATTTGTATAGTTTTAGTAGAGATATAGTTTCTCCATGCAACCAGGCTGGTCTTGAACTCCTGACCTCAGGTGATCTGCCCGCCTCGGCCTCCCAAAGTGCTAGGATTACAGGCATGATCCACCATGTCCAGCCTGGTTATGCATCCTTAACTTAGGCAAATCAGCCTCCTAAAATGACTGAGACTTGCCTCGGTCACTTTCCTTGATTGACATCACTCACACACTCATGAGGTGATTGAAAATCTAAAGGGTCAAGCAACTTTCTACCTGAAAATATAAAAACAAGGGTTACATTCAGAGCTGTCTGACTCTAAGCTGCCTGTTTTTTCTTCTTCTTGGCTCCCTTGTGCACCCTCGGTGATGGATTAATTAACCCCCCAATTCTTTGATTCTACTGCATGGAGACACAAAGATAAAGAAGACCTGCTGGTGGCTGATGGTGTCTGTGTGCTGGGAATAGAGTGGTGGAAGATAGATAGGTAAACAGATTTTCCCTATAAGGTACCTGCCATAAGCAAAACAGGGTGTGGGTGCACTGTGTGGAAACACAGAGCAACTTAGCCTGGGATGTTGTTGAAGGCTTCATGGAGGAAGTGATGATGATGTGGGTCCTTTCAAGAAACTTGATGATATGCCAAGCACCATGCTGGGCAAAGTGCTTGGGAAGTGAGGAAAACAAGGGAATGAGAAAGGAGGATGAGGAGGGCTTTGAGGGTGATGAGTCAGGTGCAGGCACAGCCTTGGTAGTAGGTCGGTTTTAGTCTGTTCTCTGAGATGCCCAGTTTTTCTTTTCTTTTTCTTTCTTTTCTATTTTTTGTGATGGAGTCTTGCTCTGTCGCCAGGCTGGAGTGCAGTGGCATGATCTCAGCTCATTGCAACCTCTGCCTCCTGGATTCAAGCGACTCCCCTGCCTCAGCCTCCCAAGTAGCTGGGACTACAGGCATGTGCCTCCATGTTGGGCTAGGTGTTTTTTTTTTTTGTATTTTAGTAGAGACAGGATTTTACCATGTTAGCCAGGATGGTCTCAATCTCTTTATCTTGTGATCCACCTGCCTCAGCCTCCCAAAGTGCTGGGATTACAGTGAGCCACCGTGCCTGGTGTGCATGCATGCTTGCATACATGTGTGTGTATGACAGAGTCTTGCTCTGTGGCCCAGGCTGGAGTTCAGGCGGACGATCTTGGCTCATTGCAACCTCCACCTCCCAGGTTCAAGCAATTCTCCTGCCTCAGCCTCCTGAGGAGCTGGGATTACAGGCACATGCCACCATGCTCTGCTAATTTTTGTATTTTTAGTAGACATGGGGTTTCTCCATGTTGGTCAGGCTGGTCTCAAACTCCCGACTTCAGGTGATCCACTTGCCTCAGCCTCCCAAAGTGTTGGAATTACAGGTGTGAGCCACCACACCTAGCCCTGAGATGTCCAGTTTTTCATGAATATTCAAAGAAAGAAAAGGACGTATGCCCACCCAGAAGAATGATTGTAAGACAGGCTAAGAATATTGGCAGCATACACAGCCAATGCAAGCTTTGGTTTATGCTCTTCTTTCTATGGGGATTTCTCTCCCTTCCTCTGCCTATCATCCAGTGAGCAGAACAGAAGTGTGTTCAGGCACAGGAGGATGAACTGCGTACCAGTTGAAGGGAAAATTATGGGGTAGAGCAGAGTAGCACAAAAGAGCATGCACATTGTGAGTTTGTGTAAGTTAGCTTTTGCTGTGTAACAATTGACTCAAAGCTGACTTAACCAATATATATCATTTAAAAAACCGATTTTGTGGATCGACTGGGTGATTCTCCTAGTCTGAGTCAGCTTAGTTGTTGCTGGAAGGTCTGAGATGGCGTTACCCACATGTCTGGGGCCTCAGCTGCGATCTCTTTCCACATGGGCCTTATCCGCAAGGTATCTAGCTAAGGCGAGTAAACGTAGTGAGTAGAGGAGCTGGCAGAAAGAAAGCATTTTCAAGTTTTCACTTGCTTCACATTTGCTAATGGTCCCATTGGCCAAAGACAGTTTCATGGCCTACTGAGATTCAAGGGGCAGAGGAATAAGCTCCACTTTTTAATACAAGGAGCCACAACTCACACTACAGGTATGGGAGGGCTTTTTGGGTGGGAAACCCAGTGCCCTTGCTGCAAGAGAAAACCAAAGAAAAAAAGGCACATCCTGATGGACCTTGAATGCCAAGTGAAGGGCTTCAACTTTATTTTATTTTCAATTTTTATTTATTTATTTATTTTTCGAGATAGAGTCTCGCTCTGTTGCCCAGGCTGGAGGGCCATGGCACGATCTTGGCTCACTGCAACTGCCACCTCCGGGTTCAAGTGATTCTCCTGCCTCAGCCTCCTGAGTAGCTGGGATTACAGGTGTGCAAAACCATGCCCCGCTAATTTTTTTGTATTTTTTTGGTAGAGATGGGGTTTCACCATATTGGCCAGCCTGGTCTCAAACTCCTGACCTCAGATGATCCGCCGCCTCGGACTCCCAAAGTGCTGGGATTACAGGTGTGAGCCACCACGTCTGGCTTCAAGTTTATTTTTAAAGCACTGAGGGCTCCTAAAAATATTTAAGCAGGAGGGTTTTGGATTTTAGAAAGCCCATTCCAGTGGCTCTAAGAAGGGTGGATTGGAAGAAGGCAAAATTCAAGGAAAAGGACTCCTTAGGCCATCTATAATTCAGGAACTAATTAAGACTGTCACTGATTTCTTTGAAAGCAGGGCCATAAGTTCCTCATGTTTTAGCCCATGTTTAGCACAGTGCCTGGTCTTGAGTTGGTGTTCACCAAATGCTCGAATGAATGTTGTACAAAGAGCAGAGTGTCGACTGCCAGATGATTTCGAGGTCGGATGACCAAGGCTTTCCTGATAGGCAGCAACAGATGAGAAGAACGAGATGAGTGTGAGTGTCCAGAAATTTGTTTGTGTCAGCTGAGGAGGTGAAGGCTGGATGCAGAGTCAGAAGCAGTTACAAGGACTTGAGATGCACATCTCTCTGTCCATCTTTTATCATCTCCTTTATGCCAAGGACACCCTCTAAGATGAACTTGGGCAATTCTCTTCATTCACCCCGGCCTCTGTGTCCAAATTCTTTAAAACAGAGATGGTCACTCCAGGCCCCTGGAGTTTCTGAAGAGAAACTATGAGATCACCCCACTTAAAGGGAAGACATCCTTGATGCCCTCTCATTAAGGTTGAGCGTTATTGGACAAACCTACCCACATGCAGGACAGCCTGGGAGGACTGAAGCAGGTTCTTTTTTATAAGTGAAGACATTTTCCATTGGGAGCATCGTGGAAATGCCATTACCACTCTACCTCTCCAAAGCATGTTAGCCTCCCTCAGGAGAGAATCTATGTAACGTGCTGGTGACGTAGGCATCCTCAAGGCTTATTATGCCCATTTCCAAGAGGACGGACATCCCATTGGAGGTGGCAGTGATTGGCAGAAAAATTATAGGCAAAGGCTAGGTCAGAACTCTGAAGTCTGAATTCTGCCCTGAAGGTCATGACTCTTCTCCAGCAGTAGCTCTAATACAGACTTCTCAAGTTTACCTGACTCTAGTGCTATCCAGCTTTTCAGAGCCCTTTCTCTCCAACAGTCATCTTTGTGTAAAGAGCCAAAAAGCAAATGTTCCAATTAATGAAGAGGCTCTTCTATAAAAGGACTTGTATGAGATCAAAAGGGTTTCTAACTGGGACAGACCTGTAAGCTTGGAGTGCCATGCTTTTCTGGCATGTGGTGTAATTAATACATACACTGAACATTATATATAATCTGCATAGTAGTGACCCAATGCACAATTCATATGGTAATGCCATTAATTGTATATTACCTAGGCTGCTTAATGAACATTACATAGGTTTTTAATGGATGTAGTTATTATAATTGAGTTCAATTATATCCCTGCCATGTATATGAGGCCAATAGACTAGCTCGACCCCACAGGGTCTGGGAGAAAGGAAACAGGTGTTTGTAGTGAGGGCAATTTGTGAGCTGGAGCAGAGGGAAGGGAGAAGCCAAGGGCCAGGGATGACTTGCTTAGCTGGGCCCTTTTTAGGGCCCAGATGGTGGTGCACATAGCTGGGTAAACAGCAGGCAGTCTGTGCACAAAGGCAGGATCTCCTGCTTGCCCCTCTGCTGTGGGTTTGGAACAGTGCACCCGACTGGAGCCCTGAAGCCAGCCACACCCACGCTGTAACAGGACACTTTCTTCTAGGCTGACCCAAAGCCAGAGGGCAGTTGCATCACTTCCTCTGGCAGAGTGGAGGCCACATGACTCTAGCATCTGGGCTTGCCCAGGATGCAAGGGAGCCCTGCCTGCCCGTGATGCTGGTGCAGAAGGCCCTGAGCATGGTGTTGCTTCTTTTCTCCAGATTCTGTCTGTAGCAGAAGAGGCAACGCTGATGCAGCAGCAGCTGTTGCTGCTGCTCTCGAATTCTGGGTGCTCATACCCTCCAGAAGAGGTATCCTCGTGGGTACAGAGAAATAGGGAGTGAAGAGGCGTCAGAATTCCAGATATTTCTCTTCCTGAAAGAAAGGTGACTCAGAGATGACAAACACCTGCCATAAACTAGGCAATGCTGATGTTACATACTTTACTTTCCACTGGATTCTTCCATTTGATTAAAGTGATACTAAATCTCCAGAGAGGTTAGAAATTTTCCCCAAGGACGGCCGGGTGTGGTGGCTCACACCTGTAATCCCAGCACTTTGGGAGGCTGAGGCAGGCAGATTACGAGATCAAGAGATCGAGACCATCCTGGCCAACATGGTGAAACCCTGTCTCTACTGAAAATACAAAAATTAGCTGGGTGTGGTGGCGCATGCCTGTAGTCCCAGCTACATGGGAGGCTGAGGCAGGAGAATCGCTTGAACCCTGGGAGGCGGAGGCTACAGTGAGCCGAGATCGCGCCACTGTACTCCAGCCTGGCAATAGAGCAAGACTCCATCCCAAAAAAACCAAAAAAAACAGAGAAATTTTCCCAAGGACACAGACACGCACACAGACACACACACACACAGACACACAGACACACACACACACACACACAGACACACACCCCCCCCCACACACAGAGCTAGTTGAAGGTGTAGTCGGAATTTGAACTCAGGCCTGTCTTACCCCAAATGTTATACTAGCCAATACCCCAGGCTGCTTCCATGCAACCTTGCTGTGTTCCTATTTTTGAAGGCCACTCCAAAAGTTTGCAGTAAAATAATGATGAAAAGAAAAGTTTGATGCAGATATCAGGATATAAAGAAAAGAAGAAAATGAATGATTTTTTTTTAATCACAGAGAGAGCATTTGATTTTTCCAGTAACCTTGCAAAGTATACATTTGCATGTCTCTTTCTGCCTGTCTTTCCACTCTCACTGACCGCTGATTTGCTAAGTTGGGCTGGCCAGGAATACACTTTCTATTTAGAAAGCGAATGCAGCCAGATTTGGGCCCCGGCCTGGGAGCTGACTCACATTTGCTGGGATGACACATTCACTGCGCATGTTTCACAATTTTCAGAAACACCAGATTTATTTCTGTCAATACCCAGAGCCCCACTTCACCGTCTACCTAAGGCCACACACTGAGGCATTGCTATTTTTTTCCCTGGGGCCTAAATGGATGGGAAGACTTCCCATGCCTGAAACATCACCCTCATTTGTAAGGAGAGAAAGTCTGGCCAAGAATTGCAGTGTTTTTAACCAGAATTTGGCTGGCTTTCAATAGCTTTATGCCAAAGCTGTACCAGCCAGAGAGATGGTTATGAGTGTAAAGGGGGGTATGAGGCTTGAAAACAAGGCAAAAAAGGAAGAAAAAACAAAAACCCATGCAGACAGCAGAGAAGAAAGGAGAGAATGAGGGTTGACTAATTTGGCAAGGAAGAGAAGAGAAGGAAGAGGGAGAGTTTAAAAAGGGAAAGGTAGCAAGGGAAATAACGAAAGAATCAGGGGAGAGCAGGCGAGATTAATTCACTTTAACTAATCAACTACTATGAGAATGCCAAGCATTGCTGGGGATCCTTCTGCATACCACCCCATCCAATTCTCACAACTGCCTTGTGGGTACACATAATTAAGCTTCATTATTATTAATAAACAAGTAGGGGGCTCAGGAAGTTGGAATCCTTTGCCCTGAGGTTATACTGATAATACAGGCCAGAGGGATTTGAACCTCCCATTTCTGACGTTTAAAAGCTTGGAGGACTCTGCTTGCAATCAGTGTTCTTGATGGGAGGCCCTGAGATCTGGATAGTCTGGGACAGTCTCCTCTAAGGGGGTTGTTTACACACTTAGACACTAAGTGCTTAGGACTTGAAGGGACTGCCACATATACAAAGCTCTGGATTCAGAGCTATCTGGAAACTTTCTCCAGGGTAAACAAAAACAAGCACTTCGACAATGTTGCCAACGAATCTCTCTCCAAAAAAGAAAAGGAAAGGAAAAGGGAAAGTGATGCTATTTTTTCCCCCTCCAAAGTAAAGGTTACAACAACATTTTCTTTGAGCTGATGTGAGAGTGGCCAGCAGACATTTCTTTGGTAACCATCTCCATGTGTCTGTGTGGAAAGTACCTTGCAGTGACTAAGCGTTCATAGAGGTGATTCACTTGTCACTCTGCTTGGGGACTTTAGACTGGTCCTGGCAGCTGCAAAGTTATTTTCATCGGCTTCTGACCCAGGCCCTTCCCGTAGGGCACAGGTGCCTGAGAATGTGCCCCTGTCTCTGCTTGCAAGGTGAGCAGGGGGCCTGGATGGCAAGCTCTCTCTGGACTCCTGGTTGGACTCCTAGAAAGTCTTAGCTGCCAAGTTCCTTGGCAGCCTGGGAGTCAGGGGTCTGAGGCAGCACTCAGGGCTTGAAATGAAATGAAGCTTGTTTACTGAGCGTCTAGGATGTACCGGAAGTTTTCTCTTCATTTGTCTGATTCTTCCTCACAGTAATTCAAAGAAATGTTGTTTTCTTTTGTCATTGAATCTGAGACCCTAACCGAGCAAGAGGCCTGACTTCACACCTGTGTAACCCAAGATCACAGAGATGCTGAGGGGCCATGTGACTCCAATGAAGCATGAGTATCCATCCAGCCTCAGGGATGGGACCTGTCCAAATAACCTGTTCCGGCTGGGTGCACTGGCTCATGCCTGTAATCCTAGCACTTTGTGAGGCCAAGGCGGGTAGATCAGAAGGTCAGGAGTTCGAGACCAGCCTGGCCAATATGGTGAGACCCCATCTCTACTAAAAACACAAAAATTAGCTGGGTGTGGTGGCGCGTGCCTATAGTCCTAGCTACTAGGGAGCCTGAGGCAGGAGAAATGCTTGAACCTGGGAGGCAGAAGTTGCAGTGAGCCAAGATTGTGCCACTGTATTCCAGCCTGGGCAGCAGAGTAAGACGGCATCTCAAAAAACAAAACAAAACAAAATAAAACCGAACCTGTTCCAAAAGTTATTCTGCTTGGTAAGTCTGTTTAGATTTCAGTATTTTATTAAAATTATGTACACATAGAAAAGGGCACCTATAAGGACACAGGTTGATAAATGTTCACAACCTGAACACAGCCTATAATTAACACCCAAATCAAGAAACAGAATATACTCTGTGGGTCACTTGTCCCAGGATGGCTGCCATCAATTCATTTCCTTCAAGTATATTCATGCCCTTTTCCTGGAGAAGGGGAATTCTTCCTCTTTTCCCCTTGAATCTGGACTGGCTTTAATGATTTCTTTGTCCACAGAATGAAGTGGAAATGTTGCTAGGGCTAGATCATAAAAAAACTTGTAGCTTCTCCCTGGGTCTTTTGGAAACTCTCTACAGGAGCTTTGAACTGCTGTATAAGACGTCCAGCTGCTCTGAGACTGCCATGTTGGAGATATCACATACAGGCACTCTCATTGAGAGTTCCAGTGGCACACAGGCTTCTGGGAATCCCTGCCAAAGCAGGAAACTTGTTAGGAGAGTTTTCTTGGATTCTGCAAAGCAGCCCATTTGCCAGTTAAAGACCACTGAGTGACCTCTGTTAAAACCACATGGAGCAAAAGAGTCACCCACCCAAGCCCTGCCCAAATTTCTGACCCACAAAATAATGAGATATAATGAAATGGTTGTTGTTCTAAGCCCCTAAGTTTGGGGTAATTTATTAGGCAGGGATAGATAAGTAAATATAATCCATCAGTGCAGAAGCCCCCCGTTGACCTTTTTGCAGTTATTATGCTCCCTCCAATGGTAACCATGTGTCAACTTCCTCTACCATAGATTGGTTCTGCTTGCTTTTATATCTTCTATCAGTGGAATCATACAATATGTCCTTTTTTTGTGAGTCTGGCTTCTTTGGCTCAATATTATGTTTATGAAATTCTTCCCTAACGTTGCATGTAGCTACAGATTCTCATTCTCATCATTGTAGTCCAATGTGTGACTCTATTGATTTATCCATTCTATTACTGATAGACATTTGAGTTGTTTCCAGTTTTTGGCTATTATGAATAACATTGCTAGGAACATTTCAGTGTGTGTGCATTTCTGTTTGATATATGCATGTATCTCCATATATATATACACACACACACACACACACACACACGGAGAGAAATGTGTGTGTGTGTGTGTGTGTGTGTGTGTGTGTGTGTATAGGTCTGTATATAGGTGTGTGTCCACCTATCTACCTACCACATTTATATATACACACACACAAACATACACCACTAGTGTTATAGGTCTCATATATACTAGTTTGGTGCAAAAGTAATTGCGGCTTTTGCCATTACTTATATATATACACACACACATTACTTACAAAGTTTTAAACACTTTATTCCCTAGCAATTCCTCTCCTGGGGCAGGGTGTGTGTGTGTGTGTGTGTGTGTGTGTGTGTGTGTGTGTGTATAGGTGTATGATATACTTTGGCTAGGTCTCCACCCAAATCTCATCTTGAATTGTATTTCCTATCTTCCACATGTGTAGTGGGAGGGACTTGGTGGAAGGTAATTGAATCATGGGGGTGGTTACCCCCACGCTGCTGTTCTTGTGATAATGAGTTAGTTCTCATGAGATCCGATGGTTTTTTTTTTTTTTTTTGGAGACAAGAGTTTCGCTTTTGTTACCCAGGCTGGAGTGCAATGGCGCGATCTCGGCTCACCGCAACTTCCGCCTCCTGGGTTCAAGCAATTCTCCCGCCTCAGCCTCCCGAGTAGCTGGGACTACAGGCGTGCGCCACCATGCCCAGCTAATTTTTGTATTTTTAGTAGAGACGGGGTTTCACCATGTTGACCAGGATGGTCTCGATTTCTTGACCTCGCGATCCACCTGCCTCGGCCTCCCAAAGTGCTGGGATTATAGGTGTGAGCCACCTTGCCGGGCTATCTGATGGTTTTATAAGGGCCTTTTCCCCCTTTTGCTTGGCACTTCTTCTTCCCGCTGCCATGTGAAGAAGGATGTGTTTGCTTCCCCTTCTACCATGATTGTAAGTTTCCTGAGGCCTCCCTAGCCATGCTGAACTGTGAGTCGATTAAACTTTCCTTTATAAATTACCCAGTCTCAGGTATGTCTTTATTAGCAGCATGAGAACAGACTAATACTATGTATATAGGCATGTGTCTACTTATATACATACCTATATATGCATATATATATATACACACACACACACCTAGTGTTATAGGTCTCACATATATACACACACACACACACACACACATATATATAGGTCTTTTAGGGTGTGTGTACACACACAGACATTACTTATAAAGTTTTAAGTACCTTATTCCCTAGCAATTCCTCTCCTAGAATGTGTGTGTGTGTGTGTGTGTGTGTGTGTGTGTATGTGTGTGTGTGTGTAACAGCTTTTCAAAAATGGTTGTACCTGGTTTATATATTTATCAGCAGTGTTTGATAGTTGCTCTGTATTCTTTTTAAAACTAGCTGTTTGCTGTCTTTCTTTTCTTTTCTTTTTTGAGATGGAGTTTCATTCTTGCAGGCTGGAGAGCAATGGCTCAATCTCAGGTCACTACAACCTCCACCTCTTGGGTTCAAGTGATTCTTTTGCCTCAGCGTCCCGAGTAGCAGGGATTACAGGCATGCACCACCATGCCCGACTAATTTTGTATTTTTAGTAGAGACAGGGTTTCTCCATTTTGGTCAGGCTGGTCTCAAACTCCCAACCTCAGGTGATCTGCCTGCCTCGGCCTCACAAAGTGCTGGGATTACAGACATGAGCCACTGCACCTGCCTGTCTTTTTCATTTTGTGATTGAGGATCTTGTGCAATTAGCTAGCACACCACAAATAACAGGGCTGTTCACCTGCCAACATGGCATCTGAGATATGTAAGCTAAATGCAGAAAAAATGAGCTCCCTTGACCCAGATGGGCTCCTTCCATGAAAGGGAAAGAATATTACAATTGTTTGTTCATGTCCAAGAAGAAGGTAGCTGGTTTCAGCTTTCACTGCCTTATTCTTCTGGAGAATTTCTGTTTTCTAAGTCAGTCTCACTAAAGATGTGATAGAGGAAGTGATTGAGATTCTGACTATTTTCTTCATTCTTGGGCCCCGAGTCATCTCTAGGCCATGGTGCATTTGGAAAAAGGTGAGGTGGAACATGGCGTTTGGGTTTATTTTAGGGCAATCAGATGGCTGGATCATAAAAACCTGTTCGGGGGACTTGAAAATTCACTCTGCCGGATGCTCCATGACTCACACATTTTTGCCTCCTAATTGATGTGACAAGACATCTGGCCACACTAAAGTCAAAATTACAAGGAAAAAAACAAGAGTGTGACTGATGTGGATAGATGTATTGAGCTTATGACATCTGAAGAAAGTATTGTCCTCAGGTGGCTAAATTGTCTTAATTCCAGTCGAATTGCAGATTTTGAAAAATGGCGGAAACGTGGTATGATGGTTAGTTTTTTTATGTCAGCTCAGTTATTTAAGCAAACACTAATCTAGATGTTGCTATGAAGGTATTTTGAAGAGGTGATTAATGTCTACAATCAGTTGGCCTTAAGTAAAGGAAAGAACTGGGCCTCATTTAATCAGTTGAAGGCCTTAAGAACAAAACTTGAATTTTCCTGGAGAACGCAAAATTCTGACTCAAGACTGAAGCATCAGTTCTTGCCTGAGTTTCCAGTCTGCCAGCCTAGTCTATGGATTTCAGATCTGCCAGCCTCACAATTACATGAGGCAATTGAGATATATACATGTGTGTGTATACAAACGCACACATACATACATAAATATATACATATATGTATATATGCATGTGTGTATATACATACACACATAAATGGAGGGGTGGATAGATAGATCAATATATAGATAGATAGATACTAATGGTTTTCTTCCTCTGGAGAGCCTTGACTGATACATATGTTATAAATGAAACAGTCCGGAATTAATTTTCAGATTTTGATCAAAGGTCAGGGTATCCTGTTTCTATGATGCGCTTGGAAAGGGCACCTCAGGGTAGGTATGATTATCAAGCACCTGCCCTGCTCAGCCTGACTCAGTTGTAAGAAAAATGAAGCTGAAAACCACACTGTGGCTACTCATGAAATAATAACTCGTAATAACTCGTAATAACTCTCATGTACAATAGGACACTTTGCCCTTTGACATTTAAGTTTTATTTAAAACTAACTAAATAAACTTGATTAGTAAACTGAAGTTGGCTGGGTGCAGTGACTCATGCCTGTAATCCTAGCACTTTGGGAGGCTGAGGTGTGCGGATCATAACGTCAGGAGTTTGAGACCAGCCTGACCAACATGGTGAAACCCTGTCTACTAAAAATACAAAAATTATCTGGGCGTGGTGGTGCACGCCTGTAATCCCAGCTACTCAGGAGGCTAAGACAGGAGAATCGCTTGAATCCAGGAGACAGAGGCTGCAGTGAGCCAAGATTGTATCACTGCACTCCAGCTTGGGCAACAGAGTGACACTCCATCAAAACAAACAAACAAAAAAACCCTTAAGTTGTATTTTATTTAAAACTTAAGTCTCTGCCAGAGAAGAAAGGAACTTAACTGGTCATCTAATTTTGACATTGACAAAATGAAAGAAGTGTCTCACAGCAGATTTACTCATAGAAATAGAAAGCATCAACATTTTTAAGAGATCCAGAGGACAGGCCCTGTTTTCACAGATGCTGTGATTTACGTCACGGACTCCGATGCTTCTAGCTCACTGCAGAAAACGTGACAATTGTCCTCTGTAATTTTGATACTGAATTCTGGATAAGGTCAGTTTTACCCATTGTTTGCCTTCCTTGGAGAGGTTTTATACGCAAATCCATATCAAAGGGCTTTAAACACCCTGTAATACGCATATGTAACCACATGTGCACACGCGAGTAAGACACTTCTGTAGAAATCAGGAGGACCCTTTTGCAACAGAACCAAGACCAAGGGCCCTTTTTAGAGAGACTTGGGAGGCTCAGTCTACTTCAAAAATATTCTCACTGGTCCCATGGCTCCAGGTGCTTCCCTGTTAATGCATCCTTCTCCTGTAGCCAAGGTGAGATTCTAATATTCAATGGCATCACTTTCCTACTGCAGAACCTACAAAGGCTCCCATTTCCCATTAAATAAAACTCCAACTCCCTAGTCAGGCATACATGGTGTCTCATAATGTAGCCCTACTCCTCTTGTCCTCTGTACCCTCACCATCCCCATCTCAGCCGCAACTCCTCGGGAACACATGGGATGAAGCTCTCCCTTCTCTGAACATGCCAGACTTGCTCTAATGTCCACGTCCATGCTATTGCCCTTTACTTTGCCTTTCTCATCCCTTCTACCTGGCAAAATTTATTTTAAAATCTAGCTCAAGTACACTTCCTCATTAAATCCTTCCAAGATTTCCTGGGAAGTTAAATTTTCTGTTAATGCACTCCTATAGCAGATTTCATGGATTTCATTGATGGCCCTTATTATATAGGATTGATTTTTTTCTTTTTAAACATTAGCTTCCCCCTCTAGACTGTGAGCTCACTGAGGATAGAGGCTGAGTCTTGTTTCTAGTGTGTCCCCATCACCCAGCCCAGAACCTGGCATAGATTGCTGTGGGTACAACTTAGAGTTCTAGTTGAGGTGCAAATGAATTATAAACATATAAAGAGGTACACAACACTGAAAATAAGACAGATGGCTCTATTTCTGAAGGCATTCACACTCTAGAGGATAAACAGATACAAAGTTAATAACACATTAATGTCCAGGTGGAGCATATGATGGCTGATGGCTTTGATGCCTGCTTTTCCTTGGCCAGGCTATTGGGGGAACTCATGCTGGTGTGGAGTTGCCTCTCTGAGACATCCTATGGAGGACGGCTATTCTGGGGACACTGCAGGGTCCATAAAACCAGCCTATGAGCAAGACACCTTTGTGATTTTAAGCCACTGAGATTTTTGGTGGTTTTCTGTTACTGCAGCATAACCTAACCTATGGTAACTAATATCCAGCTCATGAATGGATATTAGTTACTACAGGCGCCATTTTTCTTAAAGACAGGAAAAGGGTCCTGGCTTGAAATGCGGGTTTATGCTTTGGGAAAACAAGTCCTGTTTTGAGATTTCCAGCTGTCCTTCTGCTTTTCAACATGGCAGCCAGAATCTGTATCTCAGAACCAGGAGCTCTGTCCATTCTTGCCTAAGAGAGCACCCACTGGAAGTTCCCCTTTCAGTGTCATTGTGGATGCTATTCAGGGAGGTAGGATCTGGCTGAGGTCTATGTGAAGGGCTGTGCCCTTGACCAGGAGTCCTCCTGTTTTCTGTCCTTGGAAGAAAGGCCAGGAAGCCTCCTGTTTCCTGGACTCCCTCCTGAGCTGAGTGCTCCCAGGCCTGGATTTTGGAAGTAGGCTGAGAACAAGACGTCAAGGTCAACACCCAAGGTGGTGATGAGTAATCTTGCTTTGACCTGGAGTGCCAGTGAAATGGCTCCACTCTCCATTTCTCCCGAGCTACACAAAGCTGGCCCCACTGGGGCATATGTGTGTTTTCTCAAAACGATTCTCTGAGACTGGTTTCATAGTTTCATTTTACATACTGGAAACTGAAGGGCAGAGAGTCTAAGGAATTCAAACCAACGTCATAGCTAGTTGGTGATACAGCCTGAATTCAAAAGAGGTCTTTTGGATTTTCAAGCTTCGGTTATTTCTACTTCCACGCAATTGTAGAAGTGAGTTTCAATGAACCCGTATGGGGAACCTCTCTGTGGCAGGCATTGTGTGAGCACCAGGCATGAAAGCGAGGAAAGCTCAGTATCTACCCTTGATGAAGTTTCCATTTTGTTTGGGGACCCAGGCGCATAAATGAGTGATTATTGCAGAGTCAAAAATGCTACATGGAGAGAATACTGGGGAAGAACCATCAGAGATGGTTTCCTGAAACAGAGGCCACAGGGCTGAGACCTGAAATGTAAGGGGGGATGTTCTAGGCAGTGACAGAGGGGAACAAAGAGCATTCTAAGCAGAGACTCTGGTACGTGCAAAGGCACTGAGGTGTCAGACAGAGGGCCTTGATGGGGGACTGAAAACCTAGTTGGTGTGATAAAGAAGTGGTAGGCAGGGAATTTACAATCATCTGCAAGCAACCTGCAGCTCTCTGAAATTTGCGGGGGCCTTGAATAATTTAGATAATTGCCACACATCTTCCCTTGGCTTGACATCAAAGCCACCTCTCCCCAGAAGCTCCTGAAGTTGCTGAGGATGCTGGCTCAGGGCCATTTATCACCACCCTGGCTGGACTGGTGGCAGGACTGGTGGCTGGCTCGCTGCGAGGCCCATGAGGCAGTGACGGCAGTGCCCTGCAGGTACTAAACGCATTCCAGGTAGGGCAGTGCAACAGCCTGACAACCTCCTGAGGCCTCCACTGAAGGCAACAACAACGCTTTTATAGGAGAAGGTAATTAGCTTTGTTTGGCGAGACTTCCACGGAGTCTACGCTGTCCTAGTTACTTACTATTGTCTCATTCGATCCTCAACCATTCCATGTAGAGGGATTTCTCCTTCTTGTTTTATAGGAGAAACTTGGCATCTCAGGGTTTTGCACACCTTGACCTGGGTTATATGGCTGGGATTCAAAGCCAACCTTTTCGTATCTTTCCCTTACCCAGTCCTGCTTCTGTGAATTCTGGTTGTGGATTTTAATTGGATTCAAAATTGAGAGCAGTCGCCTCTAAAATGGGCATATTGAATATTCCTTACATTTCATACAAAGTGTAACTCATTCTTGAATGCCTTTGGTGGGCCTTGGCTTTTCCTGACCTGCTTTCCTGGGGGTCTGGCAGGCCTGGTCATTTCTGGCAGTCTCTGTGCTGGGTCAGGCCAGGCTGCTTTGGTGGCTCCTTCCTGCCTGAGGAACTACGGGGACAGAAATGGCAACTCTTACTTATTTTTAATCCTGGCCTTTAACCCAAGAAAGTCACCACTGGCTTTTGGAACAGGCTCCCCCCAGAATAAAGGAAGGAGGACATGAACAATTCAAATGGGGAAGTGGTTCAGCAAGGAGGAGAGTGGGGAGGAGCAGGGTTCCTGAGAGTGGCAGGGGCCTCAGGAAGCCCGACTGGAAGAGGAATCCCAGAGGGAAACTCAAAGCATGCAGGAGGCCAGGCAGTGAGCAAGGCCAGGGTGCAAACGTGGATGTGGCTTCTGGGGTGAGGGAGCTGGGAGAGGATGAAGGGGTGGGGGGCCGGGATCGGAACCCCGGGAGTAGGAAGTCAGTGAGGAACGGTGCCTGGGGTGTGTTTTGGTTCTGCTTTCAGAACTACAGCAGTGGTTTGGCTGCAACATTCAAAGACCTGAAAATATGGAAGCAGACTTTGGGGAAGAGGACTCCCGAGAATAGCAGTAGTGAATACGGGAAGTGCTGAGCCCAGGGCTCCACGGAGGAGCTGTGGCTTCTTTCCGGAGCCTGTCAGTCTACAAGAAGAGGACGTCCGGTTCCAAACTGTTCCTGGCCTGCTAGGGTCATCCAGCTGGTTCTCTCTGTCTTTTGCTGAACGTCCTCACTCCAAACTTGCCCACATCAGCTTAATATACTTTGCAAACCTGAAGGGGCCATAAAAGGAAAGTTGCTGTTAATTAGATTAATTGTATATTTATTCAGCATGATTTGTTGAGACCTTATCTGTGCCAAGTCCTGGAATTCAGAGATGAATTGAAACTCTCTCTTGATGCAACGATACAATATGGTGTGACTGGCAGTATAAAGATGCATGTTCCCAGATCTATGGAGCCCAGAGAGGGGAGAGGCTGAGCAGGCTTCGGGAGAGTCAAGGTCATTTTCCCAATGAGTTTGCAAAGATGTGTACATCAACTTGACCAAGAGGAAAGCAAAGGGTAGGCCAGACAGAGAGGCTGCCTGTGCCGAAAGGAGGAAAGGCGATGGAAATGTTTGGCATCTTTGGAAAAGAGCCAGGATCGGCCAAAGATGAGGCCAGCAAGATAAGAGGGGTGGGGGGCGTGAATGCCAGGCTATAGAACTTGAATTTTATTCCGTAGGCACTGAGAACTAAGGAAGGTTTTTATGTAAAAGGTCAATGGAATCTTAATACTGTTTTTCAGGATACCAAATTTAGCATAATTATGATAAATGATAATATTAATTATTATAAATAATAGTGGTGATGAAAATGCAAATAAGAAATCCATCCATCATAGGTCAAAGAGGATGGGCTGCTACTGCTCTCATGATCATATTGCACTATATATGACTCCGTCTTAGTGGACTGAAGCAGGAGATTCTCCTGCTAGCTTTGAAGAAGTAATTGCCATGTGGTGACCTGTGTATGGAGAGGTCCATGCAGCAGGGAACTGTGGGTGTTCTCTAGGACTTGTGGTTGGCCTCCAGCAAACAGCCAATAAAAACAAGCATCCTCTGTCACATATCTGTAAGGAAATGCATTCTCCCAACAACCCAAATGAGCTTGGAAACAAACTCTTCTCCAATTGAGCCTCCAGGTGAGAACACAGCCTGCCTGACAACTTGTGAGACCCTGAGCAGAGCTAAATTATGCCTGGACTCCTGACCCATGGAAACTGTAAATTAAATGTGTATTATTTTAAGCTGCCAGTTTTATGATAATTTGTTATAGAGCAATAGGTAACGAATGCAGATTCCCCTAAATGAGCAGTGCAGGAATCTGGGAGATTCTGTTATAATGTTAAGGATTATAAAGCTGCAGATATGCCTGCTTTATAGGCTGGTATTGTCTGCAGGTACCAACAAAGTGGAATTTAAGAGCAAGTGCTGTCCTACCAGGTGTTCTAGTCCCTAATAGCCCTCCATTGCATGTTGGCAATTGGAGAGTAAACGTCTTCTTCTTCTTTTTTGAGACAGTCTCACTCTGTTGCCCAGGCTGGAGTGCAGTGGTGTGATCTCAGCTCACTGCAACCTCCACCCCGTTTCAAGTGATTCTTGTGCCTCAGTCTCCTGAGTAGCTGGGATTATAGGTGTGCCATGACACCCAGCTAATTTTTGTATTTTTAGTAGAGATGGGGTTTTACCATCTTGGCCAGGCTGGTTTTGAAATCCCTACCTGAAGTGATCTGCCTGCCTTGGCCTCCCAAAGTGCTGGGATTACAGGCATGAGCCACTGTGCCTGGCCTGAGTAAACTTTTTAGAATCTTAGAGGCAGGGCAGTTAAGGAGAAGGGCAAAAGCTCAGTAGTCAGATAGGCCAGATACTGCCATGCAACTTTTACCTATATTTACCTTTGTGTGACTCAGTTTTTTCATCTGTAATATTGGGATAATCTACTTAGATATATTAAGAGGGTTAAAAAAATAAAAAAAAAATCTACCTATTAGATACTATGCTTATCACCTGGGTGATGAAATAATCTGTGCTCTAAGCATGATACAGTTTACCTATATAACAAACCTGCACATGTACCCTGAACCTAAAGTTTTATTTATTTTTTTAAGTTGGTTTAATTGATTATTATTTTTTTCCCATAAATTACTGGGGTACAGGTGGTATTGGGTTACTTGAGTAAGTTCTTTAGCGGTGATTTATGAGATTTTGATGCACCTATAACCTAAGCAGTATATACTGCACCATATTTGTAGTCTTTTATCCTCAATCCCCTCCCACTCTTGCCCCCCAAGTTCCCAAAGTCCATTGTATCATTTTTATTCCTGTGCGTCCTCATAGCTTAGCTCCCACATATCAGTGAGAACATACGATGTTTGGGTTTCCATTCCTGAGTTGCTTCACTTAGAATAATTGTCTCCAGTCTCATCCAGGTCACTGCAAATGCTATTAATTCATTCCTTTTAATGGCTGCATAGTATTCAATCATATATATATCAGAGTTTCTTTATCCACTCATTGACTGATGGGCATTTGGGTTGGTTCCACAATTTTGCAAGTGTGAATCGTGCTGCTGTAAACAAGCGTGTGCAAGTATCTTTTTCGAATAATGGCTTGTTTTCCTCTGCGTAGATACCCAGTAGTGGGATTGCTGGATCAAATGGTAGTTCTACTTTTAGTTCTTTAAGGAATCTCCACACTGTTTTCCACAGTGGCTGTACTAGTTTACATTCCCACCAGCAGTGTAGAAGTGTTCCCTGTTCACCACATCTATGCCAATATCTACTGTTTTTTGATTTTTTGATTATGGCCATTTTTGCAGGAGTAAGGTGGTATTATATTGTGGTTTTGATTTGCATTTCCTTGACCATTAGTGATGTTGAGCATTTTTTCATATGTTTGTTGGCCATTTGTATATCTTCTTTTAAGAATTGTCTATTCATGTCCTTAGCCCACTTTTTGATGGGATTTTTTTTTTTTGTTTTTGTTTTTCCTTACTGATTTGTTTGAGTTCTTTTTAGATTCTGGATATTAGTCCTTTGTCAGATGTACAGATTGTGAAGATTTTCTCCTACTCTGTGGGTTGTCTGTTTACTCTGCTGACAGTTTCTTTTGCTGTGCAAAAGCTCTTTAGTTTAACTAGGCACCAGCTATTTATCTTTGTTTTTATTGTATTTGCTTTTGTGTTTTCAGTTATGAAATTTTTGCCTAAACCAATGTCTACAAGGGTTTTTCCAATGTTATTTTCTAGAATTTTTATAATTTCAGGTCTTAGGTTTACATCCTTAATCCCTCTTGAATTGATTTTTGTATAAGGTGAAAAATGAGTTTCCACTTTCATTCTTTTACATTTGTTGAAAAGGGTGTGCTTTCCCCACTTTATGTTTTTGTTTGCCTTGTCAAAGATCAGTTAGCTGTAAGTATTTGAGATTATTTCTGGGTTCTCTATTCTGTTCCATTGGTGTATGTGTCTATTTTTAGACCAGCACCACACCATTTTGGTGACTATGGCCTTATAGTATAATTTGAAATCTGGGAGTGTGATGCCTCCAGAATTGTTCTTTTTGCTTAGTCTTGCTTTGGCTATTCAAGCTCTTTTTTGCTTCCATATGAAGTTTAGAATTTTTTTTTCTAATTCCGTGGAGAATGATGGTGGTATTTTGATAGGAATTGTGTTAAATCTGTAGATTGCTTTTCGCAGTATGGGCCACTTTCACTATACCCATCCATGAGTATGGGATGTATTTCCATGTGTTCATGTCATCTATGGTTTCTTTCAGCATTGTTTGGTAGTTTTCCTTGTAGAGAGCTTTCAACTCCTTGGTTAGGTATATTCCTAAGTATTTTATTTTTTTGCAGCTATCATAAAAGAGGTTGAGTTCTTGACCTGATTTTCTGCTTGGTGTATAGATACACCGCTGTTGGTGTATAGAAGAGCTACTGATTTATATATATTAATCTTGTATCCAGAAACTTTGCTGAATTTTTTAAATCAGTTCTAGGAGCTTTCTGGAGGAGTCCTCAGGTTTTTCAAGGTAAACGATCATACTGTCAGCAAACAGTGACAGTTGGACTTCCTCTTTACCAATTCGGATGCCCTTTATCTCTTCCTCTTGTCTGATTGCTCTGGCTAGGACTTCCAGTACTATATTGAAGAGGAGTGGTGAGAGTGGGCATACTTGTCTTATTTAGTTCTCAGAGGGAATGTTATCAAAAATATTTGCAGAAATAAAGAAGGTTTTTTTAAATGATAAAGAGATCAATTCAGTTGTAAGACATACCATTTACAAATCTGTATTCATTCACATTAATCTTTAAAATATATAAAATAAAAATTGAGAGAAATAAAAGGTTAAATGAAAAAATAATGGAAATAAAGGATAAATAATGGAGAAATAAAGAATAAGTGAAAAAAAAAAAAAACGAACAAAAAAACAGAGTTTCCACCATTACCACTTGCCATCCATGTTCCAAGAACGTTGTCCTTTTAGTGGAAAGCTGTTATTTGCTTGCAGGTAGTTTATTTGTAAAGAGGCCTCAACAAATATTGTTAGACTTGAGACACAGAGGGGAGGAAAATATCATCAAGCCAGTTACTATTATAAGATATTAGAGCTCAGTCCCATGGAGAGCCCTGGGTGATGGTATGGATTGTGACTGAAGGCTGAGTCAACAGAGAAACAAGAAAGCTAAAATATGCCAGCAGGCTGTTCACAGAAGCATTGATTCTATGCCCTCTGCCTTGCCCTGTGCTTGGGCCAAATAGACTCTTAGGACCAGAAAAAAGAAAATTACATGTGCTCACATTGTGTTAAACAGCCTTTGGTGTGCACAGGCTAATAGTGAAGGCATGTGGGCAGAGCTTCTATAAGGACAATTATAGGGGTAATATCTTGTACGTCTCAGAGTTGTTGTGAGAATAGATGATGTAAGTGCCTGGCGCTTGATATATATCAACTTGTTTTTTTTAAAAAAATCAGACCAGGCATGGTGACTCACAACTGTAATCCCAGGGCTGTAGGAAGCCAAGGCAGACGGATGGCTTGAACCCAGGAGTTTGAGACCAGCCTGGGCAACATGGTGAGACCCTATTTCTATAAAAAAATACAGGAAAATTAGCCAGGCTTGGTGGTGTGCTCCTGTAGTCCAAGCTACGTGGGAAGCCGAGGTGCGAGAACCACTTGAACCTGAGAGACCGAGACTGCAGTGCATAGTGATCATACCTCTGCACTCCAGCCTGTGTGTCAGAGCAAGTTCCTGTCTCAAAAAGAAAAAGAAAAAAAAAAGTCAGTATATTCCTCCGAAGAAAGGCTCCTGGAAATCTTACAAAATGAGGTATTAGGAGCCAAAATTACTTCACGTAGTACTCTCTAGTAAAGGCAGAGAATGCACATGTTGGAGTGGGCCTCTGATCAGTTGCCACGAGCCTTTTGGATCTAATACTTGCCGTCTTCAGACTTCAGTTTCCTCATAAGGTGAGAACAAGGCTGTATCTCAGTGCTCTGGGCCTGCTCACACATTCTGCTCATATGAATGTGAGGGCCACACCAGCCCTCTGGGAAGTAGTCCCTCAAACAGCAGCCCAGTGCAGGGGGAAGGATGCAAACATTATAGACCGACCAGTTTAATCTACTTTTAGGCAGGGTGACTGTAGAAAAGCCTATTTCTTTCTGCCTCAATTGTCACCTCTTTAAAATGGAAACAATAATATTTATTTCTGTGGCTATTTGGAGGATTTCATAAGATAACAAATACAGTGGCATATCATGTTTTGAGGCTATTAGATTCTGTAAAGTCACTGCACACACTGAATTACTGGACTAGTGAGCCATTGCTCCCAGTGGAAATACAGGATTCTGAAAAATCTCTGGTCACATCTTTGTCAACTGATCAATACATAACCATGTTGTATGTGTGTGTGTTTTTTAAAGATACCTTATTTAATATCATTTTGATTCATTAATATTAAACTCATGGCTAAGAACGCTTTAAGCCATACCTGAATGAAGCTTGTCTAATACTTACATTCTCTCTGAAGGCACATCACAGCTCTCTCGCACTTCAACACACCAGATAGCACTTCAGCACTATGTCTGGAGACCATTTCAAACAGCAAAATCTCCAACAAAAGCAAAAATATAAGTGAAAATTATGGCACTACGTAGACTACAGAAAGGACACCTATTTATAGGATGAGAGCTGAAAAAAAAATGTAGAGGGCCAGGAGTGACAGCTGCCACCAGCACTTTGGGAGACCAAGGCAGGCGGATCGCCTGAGGTCAGGAGTTTGAGACCAGCCTGCCCAACATGGTGAAATCTTGTCTCTATTAAAAATACAAAAATTAGCTGGGCATGGTGGCATGCACCTGTAATCTCAGCTACTCGGGAGGTGGAGGCAGAAGAATCTCTTAAACCCGGGAGGAGGAGGTTGCAATGAACTGAGATCACACTATTGTACTGCAGCCTGAGTGATAGAGCAAGACTGTCTCAAAAAGAAGGTGAAAGAAGGTAGAGCATGGCCTTGCTCAGTTGCTCAGCTGGGAATGTGTGCGTCAAGCAACTAATTTATTTGCTGTTCTGTGGTTGCCTGTGAATGGTCACGAAAATGCTGAAACGCTGTACATGTTAATATTGGGGTTATAAACAAATTTAGCAAAGAAGCAAATTTGCAAACATGGAATCTGCAAACAATGATAAATTTACTTAGTAATTGGCCAGTAAAAAACTAGTAGCTTATAATATCATCATCAGGGACAGCATAGAGTCTGGCAAAGATCTGTTAGGGTACACTAGGAATCCAAACTCCAGCTGGTGCAGTAGGAGTGGGAGGGAAATCTGTAAGTGTGGAGCCCCTCAAATCAATGCTCCAGGGAGCCTTGAGTCCCTCTGTCATCTCTCAGCCAGGACTCCAAGGGCTCCCTAACTCCTCAGACTTAACTCTTGGATCTCCTTGACAATTCAGTAGGTGAAAATTCCAGGGCCGCACCAGGAGGTTGCTGCATTTGACGTTGAGGTGTTGGCCCTCTGTATGCCTAGGATAAGTCCCATTTGGCCTAGTCCAACTCAGCCTGGCTCAAAGGTCTGCATGCCATTGCTGGTAAGCACAGGCCTGTATCCTGCCATTGTTCTGGGAATGACCACGGTGGGACCTGCCGGCAGGAGAATAGCACCACAGATAGGGAGTGTTTCCAAACTGCAGGGTCACAGGGGAAAAAGAAACTGACCTGTTCCACATCACACCACCCCCTTCCTGCTCTCCACCCTAGCCCTCCGGTCAGGTGACCAGAGAAGCCCCAGGGGGTCCTTAACCTGGATTTTTGCACTTTCCCAGGAAGCCAGCAGGAAAAGAAAGGGAACTCCCATTTCTCAAGCCTTTCTCTGTGCCAAGCCTGGTGCTTGCCACTTTCCACTTCCTGCCTCGTGGAATCCTCCCAATAACCCTGTGGTGTCCAGACCATCCTGGGTTTTGGATGAGGAAACTGAGGTTCAGAGTGGCCCAATGAGTAGCAATGAATTCAACCCCAATCTAGACATTTGGCAGCATTAACTCAATTTGAGCCACAATGCAGGATTCTGTTGCAGAAACATTTCAAAAAGCGTAAAACATTTGCATAAAAGCAACTTCACAGGGCCCCTATAACAATCATTAAGATAAAATAGAATAATAATAACAAGAACAATAACGACCTCTGAGTGTTTTCTAACTGAATAAACTATACTGTTTTACATAACTTTCCCTCAATTTAACCATTTCTGTGACATTTTGAGTTATGAATTATCATTATACCCATTTTACAGATGAAGTATCTGAGACTCAGAGACGTGAGCTGACTTGCCTGAGGTTAGGGAGGTCATAACTTAGAAAACAGGGGAGCAGAAGACTGGAATCCAGAGCCTCTCTTCTTACTTGTCATGCTACAGGCTGGGGCCAAAGTGCAGCCCCTTTCTCATTCTTAATTCCCCTCCCTCCCTCTCAGTTTCTCTTTCATCTCAGAGTGCAACAGGCAGCAAAGTTTGCCAAGAGCCCCAGTCCCTTCTTCTGCAGGAAGAGGCCAGAGCCTTCTAAGCCAGAGGTGCTGCTAAGCCATGAGCTTGCTGCTAATGCTGCCTCGTGAGCCCCATCTCTTCATCCTCATTAGCTTCGTTCTCTTCCTCATCCCCACTGCTTTCATTCTCATCATGGCTAGATGACTCAAAAGACTCCTACTCTCCCAGCCTCCTTTTGGCTCCAACTTGTTCGTTTTTAGAGTTTCTCGTAAGCTTCAGGACTTCTGTTCTGTTAGGCTTTGCTTCCACAGAGAAGGACAATAAAAGGACCTACAATTTATTGATAAGTTGGATGCTGGGCACTGTGTTAAGCCACCATGCTCAGTGACGAGTATTACTACTACCCTTTTACAGAAAAGGTCACTTGAGAAAGATCAGGTCACTTCCCCAAGATAGCAGTGGATGATTCCAATTGGAATTGGAAACCTGGAAAAGAGTTACTGAGGAATCTTTGGTTTTGGAAGAATATAATCTTCCTTTTCTCCTCTCCATTCCCTTCCTGCCAGTGTATTCATTAGTGTCTTAATGGGGTGGTTTTCTTAGGGAGACTATGAATTTGGAGCTTTCATCTGATGGCCCACCAATCCTTGCAATGGCATCAATGGACTCTTCACACACAGGAGGTACCCAAATTGCATGCACACAGAGTTCTTAAGTATTTCTTGATCATCTCTCACTGCAAGGCCAACACAGGAGCATGCATACAATCCCAGCATCTTCTCTCCTGCCCTGATGTTGGGGGGTGGAGGAGTGAGGGTAACAGTTAAATTGTGGAAGATAAGGCAGATGGATGGGAGGTGCTGAGCTCCTGACTTGGAGCCCTCATTCACGACCTGGCTGATGCAGGCTTCCTCCCACGTGCATCATGCTGACCACATGGCCTTATCATGAAAACAAAGGCTGGAGCCCCATAAGCAGGCCAAATCTCTCCATCCCTCAGGACACTGCTGAACGAGAGGCTGTGGAAAGCCTCGTTTGGCACTGGGAAAGGTAGTCTTGGGGTTTGGAGTCAGAAAGACCAGAGTTCCATGGTCAATGCCACAGTTTATCTGAGTGACCTTGAGTAAGTCACCCAACCTCTCTGAGTTCCAGTTCCCTCACTTATAAAATGGAGAAAATAATGCAGACGCTATAGGTAGGAATTTAGCCAAAGTATGTATTTTGGTAATAAATAAGGTGCTCAATAGATGTCATTCTCCCTCCTTCTCTTTCCCTTCAGAGCAGGATTAGGATGAGAAGAGCTCAAAGAAGTGTTCAAATCCACTTTTCATCAGCCTCTTTAGGACAGAACTAATTCCCTGCCCAGAGGTTCCTGGCCAGAATGACAATAGGCCCAAAGCTGAATTGTCTTCAACTGATCAGAGGCATAGATGAGCTTAGCCCACATTTTGCCTTCCCGAATTAAAATAAAACCTCTCACTAGAGATACTAAGGGAAATCCCTTAGAAGCTAAAGTCAGTGAGAATGAGCACAATACAGAATTTTGCACATAGTTTACTTTTTAATGCATGCTATTATTAAATGTTGAGTAAAAGAATATGTTATCTTGAGTGGGGACTGAGACCAGAGGCCCTGGAGGGGATGCACCTATACAATCAAATTCCTGCTGGCCCTCCTAATAGCTGAGTGAACTCAGGCAAGATATTTAACCTCTTTGTGCATCAATTTCCTGATGTGTTAAACAGTAGTAAGAATGAAATCTACCCCATAAGGCTGTTGTAAAGACCTGAGAAATTATATATAAAAGGCTCGGAATACTGGATAACACATAGAAAGTGCCCAGTAAATATTATTTGTTTACATATTTTATTTTACTGAGGTAGAGACTGAGTCAAAAGAGGCTAGATAGATGCCTCAGGAAAAAAGAGAGAGAAGATTTTACTTACTTAATTAGCATTCTATGCTGTTTTGTTTGGCAGCTGCTCAATTAAAAAAATCTGTAATCTTGATTAGAACTAATAATCAGTGTTAATGATTCTTTATAAATTGTGCCAGGAGTATGGGTTTTAAGGTTTTGCATTTATTAGGATGCAAAATTGTCCCCTTCAACCAATATTCTTATAAGACTGTAAGAACTCAAAGAGACTTTGAATATAGGAGGTTGAGTGGATTGCCACCAGTAAGGCCATGGGCAACTTGCTTCTGCAGAGTGATGCTGATTTGAAGTTTCACAGTGATATAACCTTCATCCATTAATTTGTTAACTCAACCACATTTCATACACAGGCACTTGCGTTAGGCACTGTAGCAGGCCTACAAATGGAGAGAAAAGAAGGCCAGTCCCTGATCCCACAGTGCTTGAAGTCTGCTGGGAAGATAGAAGTGCAAATGGATCACGACTGTGCATTGTGATCAATACCTTAATGGAGACACAGTTGAGAAACTGTGGAGGTGCAAGTAATGGAGTCCCAGGTCCAGCAGGGGAGGCTTCACAGGGTAGTGAAGGTTATGCAGTACATTCATGGCAGTAATACACAGTTATCCTCACCCCATGTTCTCTTACTGCCTCATGCTGGCTTTCCTACTAAGCATACTTCAGTGAAAGGTCCCATATCTGAGGAGCTGAGTTATTGAATATTTATTAGGAGTCAGGTACTGTGTTGGGCACTTCACGTAAATTATCTTATTTAGTTATTGCATTGGCCTTGTGAGGAAAGTGCTTTTATCTCCAGTTTACAGATGGGAAAAGTTAGACTAAAAATGGTTAGATAAATATAGTAAAATCACACAGCTGGTGCAGGGTAATGGCTGAGCTGTGGCTTAAATGCAGGTCTTTCAGGGACTGTATTAGTCTGTTCTCACACTGCTATAAAGAACTACTTGAGACTAGGTAATTTATAAAGAAAAGAGATGTAACTGATCCAGTTCTATAGACTGTACAGGAGGCATGGCTGGAGGGAGCTCAGGAAACTTACAATCATGGCAGAAGGGCAAAGGGGAAGCAAGCATGTCCTCACATGGTGGCAGGAGAGAGAGTAAGCAAGGCAGAAGTGCTACGTACTTTTAAACAACCAGATCTTGTGAAACTCACTCACAATCACAAGAAAAGCAAGGGGGAAATCTTCCCCCATGACCCAGTTACCTTCCACCATCCAGGTTCCTCCCCTAACACCGGGGATTACAATTCAACATGAGATTTGGGTGGGACACAGAACCAAACCACATAATTCTGCCCCTGGTCCCTCCTAAATCTCATGTCTTTCTCACATTTCAAACCAATCATGCCTTTACAACAGTCCCCCAACGTCTTAACTCATTCCAGCATTAACTCAAAAGTCCATGTTCAAAGTCTCATCCAAGACAAGGCAAGTTCCTTTCACCTCTGAACTTATAAAATAAAAAAACAAATTAGTTACTTTCAAGATACAGTGAGGGTACAGGCATTACCTGTTGGAACACAAGAGAAATCAGGGTTTTTAGTATATTTGGCAGAAGACAGTCCTAGAGAAATCAGCCAAATTAAAGGGGCTACAGGCTGCATGCAAGTCTGAAACCCAGGAGGGCAGTCATTAAATCTGAGAGCTCTGAAATAATCTCCTTTGACTTATGCCTCACATCTCACATCCAGGGCATGCGGATGCAAGTGGTGGGGTCCCATGGCCTTGGGAAGCTTCACACCTGTGGTTCAGCAGAGTACAGTCTCCCTCAGCTGCTTTCATGGGCTGGCATTGAGTGCCTAAAGCTTTTCCAGTCACATGGTGCAGGCTGCTGGTGGATCTACCATTCTGGGGTCTGGAGGATTGTGTTGCTCTTCCCACAGCCCCACTAGTGCTCCAGTGGAGACTCTGTGTAGGGGCTCCAAGCCTACATTTTCCCTTCACATTTCTCTAGTAGAGGTTCTCCATGAGGGCTCTGCCTCTGCAGCAGACTTTTTCCTGAATATCTAGGCATTTCTATACATCCTGTGAAATCTAGGCAGAGGCTTCCAAACCTCAGCTTTTGCAGTCTGTGCACCTGCAGGCTTAATACCGTGTGGAAGCCACAAAGGCTTGGGGCTTGCACCCTCTGAATCAATGGCCTGACCTGTATATTGGCCCCTTTTAGCCATAGCAGGAGCTGAAATGGCTGGGATACAGGGTGCTATGTTCTGAGGCTGTATAGAGCAGCAGGGCCTTGGACCTGGCCCATGAAAACATTTTTCCCTCCTAGATCTCTGGGCCTGTGATGGGAGGGGATGCTATGAAGGTCTCTGAAATGCCTTGGAGGCATTTTCCCCATTGTCTTGGCTATCAACATTTGGCTCCTGTTATGCAAATTTCTGTAGCCATCTTGAATTTCTCCCCAGAAATGTTTTTTTCTTTTCTACCAAATAATCAGGCTGCAAACTTTCTAAACTTTTATGTTCTGCTTCCCTTTTAAATATAAGTTCTGTTTGCATATGCAAGTGAGTGTAGGCTTTTAGAAGCACCCAGGCCACATCTTGTATGCTTTGCTGATTAGAAATTTCTTCTGAAAGATACCTTAAATCAGCTCTCTCAAGTTCAAAGATACCTTAAATCATCTCTCTCAAGTTCAAAGTACCACAGATCCCTAGAGCAGGGGCACAATTCTGCCAGTCTCTTTGCTAAATCAAAGCAAGAGTGACCTTCACTCCAGTTCCAAGTAAGTTCCTTATCTCTGTCTGAGACCATCTCAGCCTAGACTTCATTGTCCATTTAACTGTCAAACTGCATTTTGGCCAAAACCATTTAACAATTCTCTAGGAAGTTCTAAGCTTTCCCTCATCTTGTCTATTTCTGAGCCTTCCCAATGGTTCCAAACTCTGCCCATTACCCAGGTCCAAAGTCATTTCTACATTTTCCAGCATGTTTACAGTAATACCCCACTCTTGGTACCAATTTTCTGTATTAGTCCATTCTCACACTGCTATAAAGAACTAACCTAAGACTGGGTAATTTATTGAGGAAAGAGATTTAATTGATTTACAGTTCCACAAACAATACAGGAGGCATGTCTAGGGAGGCCTCAGGCAACTTATGATCATAGCTGAAGGGTGGAAGGGAAGTAAATATGCCTTCACATGGCAACAGGAGAGAGAGAGAGAAGGGGGAAGTGCTACACACTTAAATAACCAGTTCTCATGAAAACTCATGCACTACTATGAGAACAGCAAGGGAGAAACTCACCCCTATGATCCAATCACCTTCCACCAGGTCCCTCCCTCAACACTGGAGATTACAATTCAATATGAGATTTGAGTCGGGACACAGAGCCAAAGCATATCAGGATCCAATCCCTGTGCCAGCATAGCTAATCAACAAGCTCCAATATGTGTTCACTGAGTCTATAATTCCATCTGAAGTAGAACCTTTACCCAGATACCCTGTCTGAAATGCCTGGGATTTAAGGTTATGTGATATGGAGAAAAGAGTTTAGGATTTGAAATGGTTTTCATTGTCCTACTGCCTTCTAGCCTTGGGGTGTTTACCATCTAGAGCCTAAGCTTAATCCTACGAACAAATGGGTCTAGTGACATGCATATCTTTTCTTGGGGTCTTATGAGCTTCCACGAAAGAAGAGAGAATTCTAAGAGAGTATTTTGTAAAAGTAAAATTTATGTTAAAGTATGTTATTGGAGAAGTGTATTGGACGGGCAACGGAAAGTATCCTAGCTAGTTTAGGCAGAAAAACAATTTAATGTAAGGTAAAGGATGTGTACAAAATTACTGGAAGTTCTAGAAAATAAGCTCTAGATTAAAAGAGAATTTTGAAATCGTTTTAAACATTTAGTTATTATTGGTTTTTTGAGACATGGTCTCACTCCATTGCTCAGGTTGGTGTGCAGTAGTACGATCACGGCTCACTGCATTCTCAGCCTCCTGGGCTCAGGTGATCTCCCACCTCAGCCTCTCAAATAGCTGAGACTACAGGTCCAAACCACCACACTCAGCTAATTTTTAAAAATTTCTTGTAAAAAAATGGGGATTTCATCATGATGCCCAGGCTGGTCTCAAATTTCAGAGGTCAACAATCCACCTGACTGGCCCTCCCAAAGTTGGTTTATAGGCATAAGCCACTATGCCTCGCCTCATTTAATTATCTATAATCAGGAATGGACTGAAGAGGCTGGAAAAGACGCTAGGCAAATTGATTCAAATGCTTATATGCAGTGATTTGGCAGAGTACTTACCTTTGGCTCTGCCAGATGGCCCCTTCTCCAAAGATGAAACCAGGAATGCTTTGACCTCTACCCTTCCTCACCCTATTGAGAGTTTGGAGGAGTGAGCAGTGGGGTGGGACTAGGAAGACTGGGACATCAAGAGCTTTCATAACACAAGGCTTGGCAAAGCTAGAAACCCTAGGCAGTCAGGAAGAGCACCACAACTGTGAAAGTCAGCAGAGGAGAGCAGTGAATAGGATTAAGAGTTCAAGAGGGACAGCAGGTGGAGAGCACATAGAGGATGGAGCTACTCCATGCACTCTAAGATCAGCCCTGTTTGCAGCTGACTTTCAGTGACTGCCATAAGTGTGATACGTGGATGGGTCAGTGCAGCTGAAAGGATAGGACTTGGGACGTAAACAGAGGCCATAGGTTAAAACAAACAATGCCATCATTTTCAGGAAGATCTCTGTGAAATAAAACGTATCATACCACCCTCTCCAGGACATTAAGATATATACTTCTAATACTTTCCTCATTACCATTCTATGCTTACATATTCACTTTCAAGCAATGACCAGTTTGAGGAATTTTAAGTTACTAAATTTTCAGCTAAATGTAATTCATCTTAAACAGATATCCACAAAAGATAAAAATGAAATTATGGGCTGGGTGCAGTGGCTCATGCTTGTAATTCCAGCATTTTGGGAGGCTAAGGTGGGAAGATCCTTTGAACTTAGGAGTTCAAGATCAGCCCGGGCAACATAGTGAGAACATATCTCTACAAATAATAAAAAAAAATTTAGCTGAGCATGGTGGTACGTGCCTATGGTCCCAGTACTTGGGAGGCTTAAATGGGAGGATCACTTGAACCCAGGCAGTTGAGGCTGCAGTGAGCCATGATCATGCCACTGCACTCCAGCTTGGGTGACAGAGTGAAACTCTATGAAAAAATAAAAATAAAAAAATAAAAAAGCCAAGTGCAGTGGCTCACACCTGTAATCATAGCACTTTGGGAGGCCAAGGTGGGAAAATTGCTTGAGCCCAGGAGTTCAAGACCAGCTAGTGAGATCCTGTCTCTATTAAAACAAAAAGAAAGAAAAAAGAAAATGAATTTTTTTTTCTAACTTCATCATAATCATTAAAGATTTATAATTAGAAATTAATCTCCCAGTTACTTTTCTTGTAAAGGCAGATATGAAATTTTTCTTGAGTCTTTGCAGTTCTTTTCTTATAAGCTGAGGATATATTCTTTTATAGTCACGTCAAGGCCATCACCACTGGTTGTCATGGAGATGGTTAAGACGCTATGGCAAGTGCCCCTTTAGCATGGCTGCTTTCCTAAGGACCGAATGGCTGGTGGTGTCTGTAGGGATGTAAGAAGAAAGAGGAGTCATTAAAAATGCTGAACATAACAAGCACGAGCAAAATTACTTCTAAATTATTAGAAGAGATTTCATAATTTTATTTACCGTGAATGAAATAGGCACTGTCTCAATAAGTGATCATGTGTGGGGTGTCCCTGTGAGGAAGCCAGGTTATGGTCCTGATTCTAGTAGAGATGGTCCAGCACACCTGGCAGCCTGGATCGTCTTTACTGGTATAAATAGGAAGGGGCTGATGGGGCTGAGACTGTGGTCTAGGGAGGATGCCCAGACTGTAGTGACACTGCTGTTGCCTCTGTCCCAGTTAAGATTAGAGCCAAGGGCATCTCGAGAGCACTTTCTCCAAAACTCATTTCACAATGAGGAAAAGTGAGGCCCAGAGAGTTTCTGGGAATTTTTTCCCCTGGTTTTGCATTCTGAATGTATAAAATTTTGAAAAAGTAAGTAATTGACTTGAACATAAAGGTCCTAAATATACAAATCCAAATGGTAAATGAACAGATAGGAAAATATTTAGCTTCACTGATAAAGAAATGCTAATAAAAAACTGCTGTACAATTTCTTTCCTTTTTTAAACAAATTTACTGCTAATATTAGAAGTAGAGAAAGTAAAGAGATTTCGGCCCTCTCATTCTTGCAGGGACCACATGAATTGACTGGTGCAATCTTTCTGAAGGGCATTTTGGCAATACTTGTCAATATGTGTCAAGAACTGTAAAAATGTACATACAGTTTTTGACACAGCAGCTAGAATTTTAGAAATTTATCTTGTAAGCATATTATAGATGCATACAATTAGCCAGAGGTTGTTCATGTTTTAGATACAAGATATGTGTTCCAAAGCATGGGACTATTGTTACATAGCGTATTCATAAAATGGGATACTCGTCACTGTTAAAATATCTGGGTTCATATTTCTTTTTTCTTATTTTATTTTGGGGGTTTTCCAGTGAGCGGTAACACTTTATCTTTCAGATTTATTTCCAAACTTTCTTTCGCATCATTTGCATTGGAAAGAGCAATGAGCTTTGGTGGCACAAGATGCAGATTGAAAGCCCTCCTTCTACCTCTCTCTAGGGGTATGTCTTCTTAAATCATTTCCCCTCTCTGAGCCTTTGTTTCCTCACCTGTAAAATGAAGTCAGAAATAATACCCAAGTTGGAGGGATATGGTGAGGATTCCTGAGCTCACATATGAGAAAGAACCTCATAAATTCTCACACCACCCAGAACTCATGTTTATGGTAATTTCTTCTGAATACAGTTGATATAACTGTATTCAGAGCCCTCCCCTTGCTATATGTGGGATTATTCTCAGAGGGTGCGCCTGCTGCTCTTAGGTCTGTGGCAGAACAAAATTCCTGAGCAACCCAGACCTCTGTACCCCTGATCCAGAGTCTAACACAACTTTGGCACCCAGGGAGCCTGGACAACAGATGACAGTGAGAATATCCCGTGACCAAGCCATTTACAGCCACTAAATAGGGACTAAGACTAGACCCTCAGCAGTGAGGGGAGTCACCTCGGATATCAACACTCAGCTCCAAAACTTGAGGGGCATGGCCACGATTACTGTCATAGCTATGTGTTTCTTGTAATATCTGCTACATTTGAAAAAATAAATCACTTTTTAAAACTAAACAGAATTCATTTACAAAGGAAGCTTTTATTATCACTCTAATAAACAAAAATAGTGTATTTGGTAAAACAGGTCAACCAAAATACATGCGTGATGATAGCAAAATAATTATATTAAATTTTAGCTAAACATTCTTGCTTTCTGAAGTCTTGTCCTAAGGAGTGTTCTCTGTTAAAGAGAAAAGAAGCAAATGTTAGAAAGCTGTTAAAGACAGGGCAGCTCTGATATGAGAATTTCTCCTTGACATATAATTCGAAGGATAAAAAGAGAGTTAAAACATGATTACCCTTTTTACTAGTGATTTTCTTTTAAGCCTGTGATTTCTAAAGTCTTTTCTCATAGGGTTTCTACAACTGCTTTGTATCTTTTCTTTGGGAAATATTAACAAGGTTAAAACCTCCCACCCCCTGCCTGTCCATCTTATAGATGTGAAAACTGGGGCCCAAACAAGAGAGGCAATCAGTGAGTCAGCGGTTGGGCTGGGATGAAAACTTGGGGCTTCCGACTCCCAGTTCCATGTGCCTTTTACCAAACAAACACTGCAGTGGATCTTTCAAGAAGGCTCAGTTTTGAATTATAAACAACATGAATAAAGTGAAGCTCTGAATTACTAAGTCTTTTGTTTTGGAAAAATTATAGCTGCTTTTTTTGCATTTCTGGTTCTGCATTCAGAAAAAATGGCAAAAAACAAAACAAAACAAAAACGAACAAACAAAAAACCCCACCAAAAACCCATGCCTCCTTCAAAGAACATGTATTTTCAATTATAGCCTTTCTTTGAAATGACCTATTTTTAAGCATGGATTTTAACATGTAATGAGAACAACACAGATAATGCTGTTTCATCTAGTATGTCTCACTGTCCAATTCAAATTCAATATTGTCATTATTGCTGTACTGGCATCGCACTTTCTATGTGTGCGTTTCTGTATGTATCTTACATTGGCGGGGTGTTTTCATACACGTCCACCCACTTGCTAGTCACCCTAACCACATGAGGAAGATTCTATGTTGAACTCTTCAGGAGTACAGCTAAGGATGCTGAGAATCTAGAACAGCAGCTTGGGCAGGGTCCCATGAATGGGAAGGAGAGAGATGGAGACCAGGACTCAAGCCAAAGCCAGAATCTTTTCATTCCTTGGCATTGCCTCTTCCCTTCCTTGCCACCAATTTCTACTACTGTCTATATGCACTGGGAACAGCTGCGTTGGGACCGAATGATGGGAGGGAAAGAGTCATGAATTGAAAATTACTAAGGGCCCCCAGTTGAGTCTTTGGACTGAAAGGATTTATCTGGGGTAGTTTTAAGAACAGAAAGAGCTGAAAGAAAGGAGGCTATGACAGATCTCAGATGCTCATTAGGAGGAGACCATCAGCAGTTTCTTCTTTCAAAGTGCAGCTATGGTTTGCAAAATCCTCCATGATCACTAAGCCTCTTCCTCTGGGCAATTTTTCCTGATTGCTCAAACAAAGTCATGTCTCTGAGTTATGGTCCCCTGGTGTCCTGTTGTTTTCTAATAATCTTAATATATTTACATTACTTATTGGAGTGATTTTTTTTTTTTTTTTTCTTAATACCTGACTCTTCCACTTTACTGGAAGAGTCCAAGCAACCAGGATGGTTATTTGTTCATTGCCACTGTAGCCTCGTGCCTAGCACTGCGCCTGAGATGTAGATGGTGGTTAGTTAGTATTTACTGACTGAATTTAATACCCCGTGAGAAAGGTAGGGGTGTTACTCTGAGACACATGCCATCACAAGGTCATGGAGGCTGTGTAGTGCGTACATTTTCAAAGTGTCATCTGGGGACCCCGCGAGTCTCCAACAATCTTGCAGGGGTTCCTTGAGGTAAAAACTATTTTTGTGACAAAATACTAAGATGTCATTTGCTTTTTTCACTCCCATTCTCTCATGAGCTTGGAGTTGAGTTTTCTGGAGGCCGTTTGATGTGAGATAATGTACTCTGATGACAAATGGAATATGTGCTTGTCTATTCTTGAGCTTTAAATGTTTCAGTTTTAATTTCTAATATGGTGATTGATATAACCCATAGAAACAAAAGCTCTTTGGGATCCTTAATACTTTTAAAGACTGTGAAGGGATCCTGAGACCCAAATGTTTGAGGACTGCTGACATAGCACGAGCACGCCTCAAGTCCAAAGGCTTGGGTTCAAATCTGGGATTTGTGTGTTCTTAGTTGAGCTACATAAGCTCTTCGTGGCTTAGTGTTCTCATCGGCAAAACAGGGTAACTATAAAACTAATCACATATGGGGCTGGGCATGGTGGCTCATGCCTGTAATCACACCGGCACTTTAGGAAGCCGAGGAAGGCAGATCACCTGAGCTCTGGAGTTCGAGACCAGCCTGGCCAACATGGTGAAACCCGTTCCTACTAAAAGTACAAAAAAAAAAAAATTAACCAGGAGTGGTGGCAGGTGCCTATAATCCCAGGTATTTGGGAGGCTGAGGTGGGAGAATCTCTTAAACCTAGGAGGTGGAGGTTGCAGTGAGCCGAGATCGCACCACTGCACTCCAGCCTGGGTGACAGAGTGAGATACTGTGGTCTCGAAAACAAACAAACAAACACCAAAAAACTAATCCCATTGCATGTAAGGTTGTTGAGAGGATTAAATAGGAGTTGATTCCTATCAAAAGTAACTAGAACACTGTCTGGTACACAGTGTTCTTTGAAGATAGCTAGCATAGAGGCCCAGAGACATTGAGACCTATTCGAGGTCATACTGGAGTGGGTGGCAGAGCCCTGAGCTGTTGATTGGTAGGATGGAGGGTTCGTTTAGCTCCTTCTATGGCTGAACCGGGTGGTGAGAGGGGGAGGGGGCTTTCTCCCACAGCTGGACCAGGAAGCCAGGAAAAAGGAGGTGTGATTGGTGACTGCACAAGCAACCAATCCCTTCCTGTGGGGCCTGAAAGAGGTGCTAAGTGGGAAGACGAGAGCCCCAAGGACAGAGACTTGGCCAGCCCGCCTGAGAAGGGAAGGGTTCTGGCACCTGCCTTTGTGAACGCAGCAGCGCTGGCCCTGGTCAGAGAGAAGCTTCGATTCCTGGAAATGTGCATCAGCACATTTGTTACTGTCTTATCAGCAAAGTGCACAGGCAGCCAGCGAGGGACAAATCCTGTTCCTCGTGACGAAATGCCCTTCTGGTCAAATATGAGAAATGTTTAAGGAATTAGTTCCTAGCCCTGGTGTGAAAACAGATGTTGGATTCTCTTTTTTTCCTTTCCCCTCTGACATAGTTTGGGAAGATGGGGCAGGAGTCAAACATTTGAGCCCTGGCGTGATGTCAGGAGAGAAGCTTCCCGGTCAGGCTGCAGGAATTGGGAGAGCCTCCATCCACTCCCCTGTCTGCAAAAGAAGAAACCGAGGTCCGCTTTGAGAGGGAAGGAGGTGCCCAAGGTCACACAGTTTGGCTAGGGCTCTCCTTGGCTAATTAATGCCTGATATAAGATTGGCAATAGTCACAAAATTAGGACTGACAATCTTGAATGGGTCCATAAAAAATGAACTTGGAAAAAATGATGACAAGGGCAAAGGCTTACTTGATAATTTATTTTTTATTCTTTTAAATAATCAAAATATCCCTTTTTTTTTTCTCAAAAATAATGTTTATAAGGGAATAGAAGCACTTACTGAGGGTATTAAGCCCCCACATCTGCCAGGTTGAAGGATTGACTCATGGAAATAGGTCAGGCTTTGGCATCAAGAAGAATGAGGGTTAAAAATCCTGGATATGTCAATCAATTGCTGTGTGATCTTGGGCAAGTTTATGAGCCTCAGTTTCTCCTTTATAAAATGGGGATAATGATGCTTTCTTAAGAAGAATGTTGTGAAGAAAGTAGAATTATGGCTGGGCATGGTGGTTTATGCCTGTAATCCAGCATTTTGGGAGGCCGAGTGAGTGGATCATTTGAAGTCAGAAGTTTGAGACCAGCCAGCCTGGCCAACATGGTGAAACCCTGTCTCTACCAAAAATAGAAAAAGTTAGCTGGGTGTGGTGGTGCATGCCTGTAGTCTCAGCTCCTGGGGAGGCCGAGGCAGAAGAATCGCTTGAACCCGGGAGGTGGAGGTGGCAGTAAGACAAGATCGTGACAGTGGAATTCAGCCTGGGCAACAGAGTAACACACACACGCACACGCACACGCACACGCACACGCACAAAAGAAGGAAAAAGTAAAAGTAGAATTACTGTTAGAAGCTGACTATTTAAAATACATCTATATGCCAAACCCTATGCCATATTCTTTCATGGATTACATACATTGGATTCTCCAAAGAACTAAATAACTATAAGTCCCATGCTATTGATAAGGAAATGGGGACCTAGTGAGGTTAAGTATCTGCTCACTTAAGGTCACTGAGGCAGTAAGAATCAGAGGTGGGATTTGACCCACACCATCTGATTCCACAGCCTCCATTAACCCATGTAAGTTGCCTAAGATGACAGCAGCACATGTAAGCCAATACTGGTGCCATGATCTGAATGTTTGTGGCCTCCCTTCCCCCCCAGATTTATATGTTAAAATTGCACCTACAAGGTGATGGCATTAGGAAATTAGACCTTTAGGAAGTGATAAGGTCATGGGACAGAGTCCCCATGAATGGGATTAGTGCCCGTATAAAAGAGGTCGCAGAGAGCTAGGCTCCATCTATGAACCAGGAAGCAGACCCTCACCAGACATGGATCTTGGACTTCCCAGCTTCCAGAACTATGAGAAATAAATTTCTGTTGTTGATAACCCTCTCTGTGGGATTGTGTTAGCAGCCCAAACAAACTAAGACAATTGGTGTTATTTAAAAAATCATATTTCATTTCACTTGGCTTATATAGCATCACAAAGGCCTTATCACTCTGAGATCATCATTGAAAAGAAGCCAGGAAAGTAGTACCATGAAATATCCAAAGACAAAATCCAAAGTCTCTTTGGTGTGTGGGATGAGGAGCTGATACTGTGGCTCTAACCTAGGAATGCCACCTGGAGGGGTTTGAGAAAAATAAGTAAAGTCTCCTGAGTTAATTTCTGTATCATAAAATTAATGATCGCAATCCTATATTGAACCCCTATTATGGATATTCCCAGGTGAATGAAACTACCTTATTACTGTGCTTTGAGCAGGAATTACACAACCCAGTGGAGAAACATTTGTTATCTCATGCTGGTCACAAGGTTAGGTTGACGTTAATATAAGTGCCTTGATTAAAACAAATGGATCATTACACAATAAACATCTTTGTTCTTGTTAATGGTTGCATCCTTTTTCAGTATGTGTGGCTCATAGGAAAGAAGTCACAGCAGGGTCCCTCCATGATGACAAAGTTGGGAGTCACTCAGCTGAGAGTTGTATCCATTTCAGGTTGTTATTTGAAAAATACATATTTATTCATTTATTTTTATAGAGATGTGGTTTTGCTATGCTGCCCAGGCTAATCCTAACACACCTCTGGGCTCAAGTAATCCTCCCACCTCAGCCTCCCAAGTAGCTGGGACCACAGTCCCAGCCTCCCAAGTAGCTGGGACTACAGGCACAAGCCCCTGGGTCCAGCTTATTTCAAAGCTGTTTTCTTTTCTTTTCTTTTCTTTTCTTTTCTTTTTTTTTTTAAGACTGAGTCTTGCTCTGTTGCCCAGGCTGGAGTGCAGTGATGTGATCTCAGCTCACTGCAACCTCCGTCTCCTAGGTTCAAGTGATTATCCTCCCTCTGCCTCCTGAGTAGTTGGGACTACAGGCACATGCCACCATGCCCAGATAATTTTTTGTGATTTTAGTAGAGATGGGATTTCATCATATTAGCCAGGATAGTCTCGATCTCCTGACCTCATGATCTGCCTGCCTTAGCCTCCCAAAGTGCTGGGATTACAGGCAGGAGCCAATGTACCCAGCTTCAAGGTTGTTTTCTGAGCAGAGACTGTCCACATTGGCACGGAAGTTCAGAAAACGATGAATGACCCATTGATCTCTGATGTCTACAAAACTCCTGATTACTAAAAAGAAATGGAAGTATATCTGCTCCACTGCATGATTAAAGGAACAGGTGGAGCCAAGAGAGTAGACAGGACTTGTTCAGGATCACCAGGGAAATCCAGGCAGGTGTGGGGCTTCTGAGACCTTGCTCTTGTCACAGTGGTTTTCAGATGTCTTGATGAGTTCTACAGAAGGGTTTTCTGAGCCCTTTGGATAGGAATCCCTTGTTATTCAATAACCTGTGAAAGCTTCCCTGAGAAAATGACTTAAACTAAAAATAAATAAATAAATAAATAAATAAATAAATATAACAACACCCAGAAAATTATACCACAGATATACAGCTCAATGAATTTTTATGAACTCATTCAACCAGCCCCCAGATCATAAAATAGGACATTACTAGCAATACAGAACCAACCCCCCCCCCGCCACACATACACACACACAACCATCTCATGCAAGTTTCTAGTAACTACCACACCTCTAAGGGATTATTATAGTCCTGACTTCTAACACCAATATGGTTTGGATGTTTGTCCCCTCCAAATCTTATGTTGAAATGTGGTCCCCAATGTTGGTGGTGGGGCCTGGTGGCAGGTGTTTAGATCAAGGGAGCAGATCCCTCATGAGTGGTTTAGCACCATCCCCTTGGTGATAAGGGAGTAGTTCTCACTCTGAGTTCACACGAGATCTGGTTGTTTAAAAGAGAGTGGCAACTTCCCCCTGACCTCTTGCTCCCACTCACACCATTTGACACCAACTGCTCCCCCTTCTGCTATGATTGTAAGCTTCCTGAGGCCCTCGTCAGAAGCCAAGCAGATGGTGGTGCCATGCTTATACAGCTTGCAGAACTGTGAGCTACTTTTCTCTATGAAGTATCCAGCCTCTGGTATTTCTTTATAACAATGTAAGAACATCCTGATACAAACACTATAGATTGCCTGATTTTGATCTTTTTGTAAATGAAGCCTCATGAGGTATACATGAGGTAAAGCTGTCTGACTTCTTCATGATATTGTTTGGCTGTGTCCCCACCCAAATCTCATCTTGAATTGTACTCCCATAATTCCCACGTGTTGTCGGAGAGGCCCAGTAGGAGATCATTTGAATCATGGGGGCAGTTTCCCTCATACAGTTCTTATGGTAGTGAATAAGTCACATGAGATCTGATGGTTTTATCAGGGGTTTTGCATCTTCCCCATTTACTCTTGCCACCACCATGTAAGAAGTGCCTTTTGCCTCCTGCCATGATTCTGAGTCCTCCTGAGCCATAACTGTAAGTCCAATTAGCCTTTTTTTTCTTCCCAGTCTTGGGTATGTCTTCATCAGCAGTGTGAAAACAGACTAACACAGCTCAACATTATGTTTGTGGTATTATTCATATTTTTACATGGAATTTTAAATTGTACATTTCACTGCTGGATAGTATTCTATTCTAAAGAATTCATCATTTAGTCTAATGTTGATAGATGTTTGGTTACCATGCATAATGCTGTTGTGAGTGTTCTAATGTGTGTCTTTTTGTGCATGTGTGACCACATTTCTATTGGGTGGATACAGGAGTGGAATTGCTTGGAGAGGTAAATTTGAACTGAATTTAACTTTCCAAAAAGGATAGGGGGAAGCTATTGCAGCAGAGGGCAGCGTCTATGCACAGGCATGTAGTACAAAAGGGTGAGAAACATCTGGGGGGCAGAGTGACTCAGTGGGTTGGGCATATGGTGCCCATGAAGCCTGAGCAATGGGATGCTCTCTCTGCTGGGATAACCCGCCTTTCCCTCCTCATCTCTACCTGGCTAAGTTCTTTGTTCTTCAGTCATTTCTAGATCAGCTTTGAGTTCACCATTTCCTGGAACTTTCAGCTGTCTTGGATTAGTTGCCTCTGTATGGGTAGTTACCTCCTCTGAGTTTATATAGTCTGCTGTGATTCTAGTTAACACAGCATTGCCTCCCCCACACTGCCCTTGTCTGTAGACTCATCCTTCTTCTCATTAGACTGTGAGTTCCTTGAAGGGCAGAGCAGGGTTGGCTCAGTGTCATCTGTTTGTACCTTGGACCCACTCTGCCCTGTCTCTGCCCTGTTCTCTGTCTAGGAAGCTGACCTCTGTGGACTGCATCAAGAGGCACACCCTGTCCTTTGCTTCTGACTTTGGCCAAACAAGAAGCCTTTTCAGAAAACCAGAGGTAGAGATGAGAGTGAAAGCAGGTGATCTTTCCCGAAGTACCTAGTCTGCAGGGTTATCTTGAGTTGGCTGCATTCCCAACAGAAGGTTATAGCTTCTCTCCAGGTAGATGCTGTCCCTCTTTAGGTCTAGAGGTACAAAAGTCTCAAAGTTTCTAGGCTCAAAGCAATGCACTATCTTTGCGGTTCTCCTACCATTCAACCACTGCTGCTCAAACTGTCTTAATTTGTATGTGCCAGCTGCTAGGACCCTAACTGAGGCACGCATTTTATTCATCTCCATATCCACCTAGCACACTGCTTGGTACAAGCTAGGGATCAAGGAAGGTTTATTGATTAAATAAATAGGGAAATGTGAGAGGCTGAAGATGTAGAAGCTGACCAGTAGCCAATAGTGAAGAACCTTGAATGTCCTTTTGTGAAGTTTAGAGTTTCATTTTTAAGACCAGGTGTTACAACTTCAAGTATTGCAGAGGTCAGGCAATGCAGGTGAAATTGCGGCATACTGGGAAGTGAGTGCTGTCGCTTTGACACTTCTGCTACTCAGCACCAGCACATTAAATGCTCTGCAAGAATTTTGACCCAGAAAGGCCAGATCTTCTGATTTTTTCAGAAATCAGAATTTTAAGTGGACTGACTGCTAAGTTTTAAGCGTTGTCAATATTTAACATTTAAAAATACCTCATACTGGCAAACAAACATGTGGCTGCCAATTTGTAAGTCTCTGTAGCCAGTAGGGACCCACTGAACAGCGTGAAGACAGGCAGTGAGATAGTCAGATATCACACAATGCCATGAAAAAGATATCCCCAGTGGATGAGCTGCAGAGACCAAGAGCCTTTGATCTCTGTTTCTGAAGTGGTTTGAATGTGCTGAGAGGTACTTACACTGAGAACACGAATCTTTCTCCACGACAGATAGTTTTTTAAAATCAGTTTTTAATTCCAAAAATAGCGTTTGGTGGATTTCTCTACTTCAGTCAGGTTCCCAGCCACTTTCTCTATTTCTGCTTCAAGCTAGGAGCTCTGAGTTCTTTTGGGTTTTATCAAATTATACACTGTGCAAAGGCATCATTTCGCCAACAGATGGACTTAATGTGCATGAAAATACATGCCTTTTAAAGAAACTAAATTAGTAGTTCCACTTCTTTTCCCTTTTATTAAAGACAGAGTTCTAGGAGAGCTCTCTGCTATAAAGTCAGACTTTATAGACATCAGCAAAGTGAGATTTATTTGGATAAAAATCGAGCTGAACATCAGAGAAGTCTTTTGCAACAGTGAACCTGCAGGTTCAAGTAGAGATTATGAGGATGCTGGCCCCTGGACCCCGCCTAGTTTAAAAGACAGAAGAGGGAAAAGAAAAGCTTTTAAATCTAACTCTTTAAGAGTTGAAGTTTCTCTTGAAATAATGAGTTGATTGCTTCCTTCCATAAGAGGCAAAATAGCTCAAAGACTGTGGAAGTTAAATGAAGCAGGAATGGAGTCAAAAGACCTGGGTTCTAGTCCCAGCTTTATCACTAACGCATCCTAGCTTATCTCACAAGTCCTCTCTCCTCTCAGACTCCCTGCTTTCTCGTTTAGGATGTGGAATCTGTCTACCCCATAGCGTTATAGTCAGAGAAGTAAAATAAATGGTGTAAAGAAAAGCACCTTTATTTCTATGCTTTTATTGTTTATGCATCTATTTGTTTATTATATGACCAATAATGAGTTTATTCTCACTGTGAATTTCAGACAATATGCCATCAATGCAAACGCTCTGTTTGGTTTCCCTTTGTTCCAATCCAGAATGATTAGCAGTAACTATTAGCAGTTTGATATGTATGTGTTCTTGAGTCTTTGTATAAAATCATATACATATAGACACACAGCGCTCTTTATCACATAAATAAAATTATGCTATACATACCACATATTTTGTTCTACTACATAAAACTTCTATGTCAGAATATACAAATCAGCCACATTCTGTTGGAGGGTTTCACGGATGCCATAGTTTGGAGGCACCATGATCCTTTTAACCGTTCCCTATGAATGGGTAATATGGTGCTTCTTGTATTTCACTGTTACCAGAAAATGCAGTGGATGCTTTTTCGTACCCATGTGAAATTATTTCCCTGGGGTAGGTATTAAGAACTAAAACTACTTGATCAAAGAGAATACACATTTAAAATTTTTATAGATACTACCAAATTGCCCTCTATACAGTCTGCTGATATGTAATCCTACAAGCAGTATTTAAGAACATTCCTTTCACCTCTCCCTTCCTGACACTGGATAGTATTAGTCTTTTGATTTTTACCAGTCTGATGAGTGAAAAATAGAATTTTGCTGTCATTTTAATTAGCACTTTCCAGATAACTAGCAAGGCCGGTAACTTTTCAGACCTTTACTGGCTATCTCTAAATATGAATATCTTGCTACATGTTAGAATAGCTAACATAAAAAGCATGGTTGTAGTAGAAAGAATGGTGTATGTGGGAGAGATATTGGCTCACATTCTAGCTCTTGCATTCACAGGTTTGGTGGCTTTTGGCAAGTTACTTCACCTTTTTAGGCTTTAGTGTTCCCATGTGTAAAATGGGAAATATATTGTGATAGACTGAATTTTTGTGTCCTCCAAAGTTCATATGTTGAAGCCTTGACACTCAATGTGATGGTATTTGGAGATAGGGCCTTTAGGAGGTAATTAGGTATAGATGAATGAAGCCATGTACAAACCAGGAAGACTGCTCTCACTTGAAACCAAATTGGCTGGCACCTTGATCTTGGATTTCCCAGCCTCCAGAGCTATGAGAAACAACTTTCTGTTGTTGAAGTCTCCCAGACTAAAACATTTTGTTATGGTACCCTGATCCAAGTAAGACACATGTTATACCAGCATTTCCTAGACTGAGGATTGTTATGAGAATTAAATGTGAATGTGTATGGAAAATGTTTTATGATAGTGTATTAGTCTGAGTTCTCTAGAAAGAGCTGATGGTACAGTGCAGTCTGAGTCCAGAGGTCTGAGACGGAGGAGAGCTGATGGTATAAGTTCCAGTCCAAGTCTGAGTCTGAAGGCAGAAGTCCTGTGTTCCAGCTTGAAGGCAATCAGGCAGATTTTGTTCTGTTCAATTCAGGGCTTTGACAGGTTGGATGAGTCCTAAGTGCAATCTGTTTTACTTAGCCTACTAATTCAAATATTAGTCTTATCTAGAAGATCCCTCACAGATAGACCCAGAGTAATGTTTAACCAAATATCTTGGTACCCTATCGTCCAGTTGAGTTGACTCATGAGATGAGCCATCACATCTGGACAAAGATATGGATTTTGTTGTTGTTCATTTAACCTGCTGGGGAAAGAGTGATTTCTAATCCTCATCCTCTCATCATTTTCCCCTTATTTAGTATGCGCTGATAGCCGATGACTATGTAGCTGCTGAAAAAGTACATTACTATTAAAAGTTGAGTCAAACATTTTCTGTTTTGTCTTTATTCGTGGTAATGATTATTTTGTATGGGGAAGAAAAATGATTATTTTGTCCAAGATGGATTTGGACAAAATCTCCAGATATGAGTGCCTTTGTTTGTTCTTCTTCCTAACGCACAAGTATCTGACCCATCACTTCCTCTGTAAAGAGACCCCAGAAGTTCCCTTCAAAAAGCAATGTACACGTAGTCTCCTATTGGCTCATGGGTATATCTCGTTCTAGACACTCTCTTCCTTCAGACTAGCTTGCCGATCCTCACTTGGCCTCTCTCTTGAAAGCTTCTTGAGGCTGAGGAGTTATCTTATTCATCTTTGCAATTCCCAGAGGGACTATTATTAGTCAGCCAGTAGGGGCTCCATAATTATTGGCCGAATTCTGACAATTTGGAAGTGGACACTCTGCCAGGCCTAGCTGTGTGTATTTCCTCCTCTGAATCTAAACAAATGAGATGTTAGAGCAGTGACTCTAAGCAGTTCCAAAACTGTAGCTGCATAGAGAATCACCTGCAAAGTTTGTAAAATTCTCAGTGCCCAGGATGTACCCAGGACCAATTAAGGACCAATTAAGTCAGAATCTTGGAGAGTTAGACTCAGGCATTCTTGCTTTTTAAAGCTCCTCAGTTGATTCTAACTTGCATCCTCTGCCGTAGAGGTTAGATTGGTTCTTCTTCAGGCTATGGGTTATCAGCCTAAGATTTTGCATACTGGATACTAGATAATCTGTTTCTATAATAATGTCCTTAGAAGGAAAACGTTGTAAAACTTTGTAATTTTTTTTTCTGTTCTCCAACCTTCTATTCTGAAAAACTTTGTAATTTTATAAAGAAGAGTCAACTTATAATAGCAATAGTAATTTTACTGCAGTCCAAAGTTCAAAAGTTATATTTCAGAAATGAGGCCTTAATCCAAAGGAGAACAATATTTGGCAGAAGAAGGCTGTAAAAATTTACCAGCAAGCAAGTAAATAAAAAACCTAAGAGTCATAGAGCATATGGCAATAAAGAAATGTTAGCCGAGTTGCCTTTTACCAAAGACTAGCCCTCAAACCAACATTGCTATTAATCTGGCACTATCTGGGGAAGCTGGCCTGGTGGCTTATCACAGATTAGATTGTGCAAAAATGGTATCAGCCTGCTGTTGAGCCAGAAGGCAGCTAGAGGAGGTATGGAAGAGGAAGAAGGAAGATACCTCCTAGTAAAATCCTGCTCTGGCTCCCTCAAAGTGATTGAATTCATTTAGAAAGAGTATTCAAACTCCTGTTTGAATTACTGAAATTACATTCTGCATTTGTATTACCTTTGAACTATATGGTCTGCGCTTGTACATGAATACACATTTCATTCTTACCAGAACAGTGTAAGTGGTGCACAAAACTAACTCAACTGTTTTAAATTCACTTCTTGATATGTGAACATTCTACCAATGCTGTCTACCTTTGGCTCACTGATGAGTAAGGATGGTCTGAAAGGAAACCAGGCTAAGTAGTTGCCTGAAACGGGGAAGTAACACAAGCAAGAAAACATATGACATGGCTTGTTGGCCATTTGAAGTAAGTTCTGCTTCCGATAAAAAGTATGATCACTTAGGACAACCAGTGCCCCCAACCCCTGACCCCCAGGCATACCCAGTTCTAGAAGTAGCACTCTTACTTTGTACTTGTTTGAGCCTCACTGAACTTCTACATCTGTTGGTCTGCTTGAATTTTGTGTTCATGAGGCATGGTTGGCACTCCATGTGAACATGTCAGCAAGGAACAGGGGGGCACACAGATTGCCTGAATCTATTCTGGTAACCTGAATGTTCCCATGTTCCATCAGACTTTGCTTACAAAACACACATTCAAAGCTCAAACTATTAAGAATTTCAAGATGGTGCCAAGAAAGCATTAAACCAAACATGGATCTCTTCTGGGTGTGGGTTCTCTGGAGCTGCATAGGCTACACTGCTCTGAAGCTGGCCCTGGGTACAGCGAAGGAAAATGAACTGCAGATGAAGCAACTGCAGCATTTCAGAAATGATTTGGGATATTGTGTGATATTCATACCTAATAGACTCATACTCCATTTCTGGGGATGTATCTCAATGTTCTAATTAAAGATTTACTTCCAAAGTTGTTCATGATAGAATTGCCACGAGAGAAGTGAATAACTAGATATAACCTAAATATATATTTTAAAAAATTAATTAAATAAATATTTCCTTGATAAGAGTATTATGCATCCAGTAAAACCCATGGAGATTGTGTCAGTGCATGATGATATTGTTAGGCTTTGTGTCCCCACCCAAATCTCATCTTGAATTATAATCCCTGTAATTCCCATTATCCTCACATTTTAAGGGAGAGACTTGAGAGAGGTGGAGTTAACTGGATCATGGGGGCAGTTTCCCCATGCTGTTCTTATGATGGTGAGATCTGATGGTTTTATAAGGGGCTCTTTACCCTGTGCTCAGCACTCCTTCTTGCTGTCTTGTGAAGAAGGTACCTTGCTTCTCCCTTGCCTTCTGCCATGAGTGTAAGTTTCCTGAGGCTTCCCCAGCCATGTGAAATGTGAGTCAGTTAAATCTCTTTTCTTTATAAATTACTCAGTCTTGGGCAGTTTTTTATAGCAGTATGAAAATGGACAAATACACACGGGAAAATATGTCTGCTTAAATGTTAGTGGAAAAACAAAAACAGGTACTATTTCTTGCTACATGCTCTTATTTCTGATTTCATGTATATGTATTTGAACCAATGTTATATATTATATATGTAAAATATATATCTGTATCTTTAAGTAAATGTTAATCCAATACTTCAGAGTCTTTGGATATTAGATTATAGGTACTTTCCTTTATTCTTTATTTTTGTTTCTACTTATTCCAAACTTTACTGTATGAGAATTTATTCCTTAACTACATTTTGCTTATTTGTTACAGCCTGATCTTTCTGATGCTCCACAATGCTTTAGGGCTTCAGGATAATAAAGCCATCAGTCGATTTCACCTTTTATAGAGTTGATAATATGTGGCATTTTTAGCATTTTTCTCAAAGCAAAATTGTGATTGAATAATCTGGCACGGGAGAAGGGTTCAGGAGGGTTCACTGAAGAGATGAGGCATTTTTTTCTGCCTGGACTTTCATTGCCCTGTGTATTAGTCCATTTTCATGCCACTGATAAAGACCTACCAGGGACTGAGAAGAAAAAGACGTTTAATCGTACTTAGAGTTCCACATGGCTGGGGAGGCCTCAGAATCGTGACGAGAGAAGTACTTCTTACATCCAGGCAGTAAGAGAAAATGAGGAAGAAGCACAAGTGGAAACCCCTGATAAACCCATCAGATCTTGTGGGACTTATTCACTATTATGAGAATAGCACAGAAAAGGCCAGCCTCCATGATTCAATTACCTTCCTCTGGGTCCTTCAGAATTCTGGGAGATACAATTAACGTTGAGATTTGAATGGGGACACAAGCAGACCACATTACCCTGCATTAGGCTAGAGTTAATTGAATATGTTTTATGATGAGACTGCTGAACTTCAACCAAAAGGACCTAAGTTTAAAACCAGCTCTACCTTGTTCTCTTTGTTTTGTCTACCTTTTTTTTTTTGGTGATGAAAAACACATGATATAAATTTTACCATTTTTATATGCACAGTTCAGTAATGTTAAGTGTATTTACATTTTTGTGAAACATCCACTAGGCTTATATTTAAGCCTTTTTGAGGTATAATTGATCTATAAAAAATCTGTACATATTTAATGTATACAATTTGATGGTTTAGATTGTGTGCATCCACCCATGAAACCACTATCACAATCAAAGTAATAAACATCCATCACTGTATTAGTCTGTTTTCATGCTGCTGATAAAGACTTACCTGAGACTGGAAAGAAAAAGAGGCTTAATTGGACTTATAGTTCCACATGGCTGGGGAGGCTTCAGAATCATGGCAGGAGGTAAAAGGCACTTCCTAGATGGTGGCAGCAAGAGAAAGTGAGGAAGAAGCAAAAGTGGAAACCCCTGATAAACCCATCAGATCTCATGAGACTGTTTCACTGTCACGAGAATAGCAGGGGAAGACTGGCCCCCATGATTCAATTACCTCCCCCTGGGTCCCTCCCACAACATGTGGGAATTCTAAGAGAGACAATTCAAGATGAGATTTGGGTGGGGACACAGCCAAACCATATCAATCACGTCCAAAAGTTTTCTTGTGTCCTCTATGCTTTTTTTTTTAATTAAGAAAATATGGAATGCTTCATGAATTTGCATGTCATCCCTGAGTAGGGACCAGGCTGATCTCTGTATCATTCCTATTTTAGTGTATGTGCTGCTGAAGCAAGCGTTCCAACCTTTTTTTTTTTTGTGGTAAGAGCACTTAACGTGAGATTTACCTTCTCGACAAAATGTTTAAGTTTACAATACAGTATTGTTAACTATAGGCACTGTGTTGCACAGCAGATCCCTAGAACTTATTTATGTTGCATATAAAATGTTGCAGCCGTTATGGAAAACGATATGGAGATTCCTCAAAAAATTAAAAAATAAAACTATCATAGTACCAGTAGCCTCACTTCTGGCTATATATCCAAAACGTTCGAAATCAGGATCTTGAAGAGATATTTGCCCTCCTATGTTTATTGCAGCATTATTCACTGTCTTAGTTTATTTTCTGCTGCTATAGCAAAATACCACAGACTACATATTTTATAAAGGAAAGACATTTACTTCTCACAGTTCTGGAGACTGCGAATTCCAAGAGCATGGTGCCAGTGTCTGGCCAGGGTTATCATATGGTAGGAGGTATAACATAGTGAGTGAACATACAAGACAGAGAGAGAAATGAGCTGAACCCATCTTTTTTACCAGGTCTCCTTTGACAACTAACCCACTCTCATGATAACACTATTAATTCATACATGAGGGCAGAGACCTCATGACCTCATCATCTCTTAAAGGTCTTGCCTTTCAATACTGTTACAACAACAGTTAAATTTCAACAAGAATTTTGGCAGGTACATTCAAACCATAGCACTCATAGTGGCCAATATATGGAAATGACCTTAATGTCTGTTGATAAATGAATGGATAAAGAAAATATGGTAAATGCACACAATGGAATATTTTTCAGCCAGTAAAAAAAGAAAGAAATCTTTCATATGCAACAACATGGATAAACCTGTAAGACATTATGCCAAGTGAAATAAAGCAATCACAGGACAGATATTGTATCATTCCAGCTCTAACTCTTATTAGCTGTGTGATTTTTGAACCTAAGTTATTACAGCTGTAAAATAGGAATGATACTCCTGCCATAAGAAGGTTACTGAGACTACACCATCAGAACATTGAACTACGCACTGTGTTTGCACTGAATCTGTCTTAGAAAAGTCATTCTGTGAAATGTTGGTTGTTGGTTGCACCACAAAGCCTCCTACTCCATATTCCTCTGGGGATTAGCAGGCCAAGGTTTGGCCATTGAAATGGCAAATTGGTTTCCAAATATATTGTTTCCAGGAAAATTATCTTTTCAAAACAGTTTATGGTGTTTCATGTCTCGCAAACCACAGAGTTTATTGTTCATCATTTCTGTTTCACAAGAAGTGCTCTTTTTCTTTTTTAATATTTTAATGTATTCCAAGAAAAATGAAAGATGTTTCCATCACAGTTAAAAAAAAATCATCTTTGAATTCTAGAGGTGGTCAAACTTAATGAGATACAGGCAGCTAGAAAACTTTTATTCAACATTGTAATAAGAGTAATTCTGCTATGGTAATGTTTGTTCTGCATTCAGTGATTGAATCATTCACTTGCACACTCAGCATCTGCTGAGTGTCTATAGCTGAGTATAAGGGTGGAGTGATGAATACGATGAATAAGGTATGATTCCTCTGCCCTCTCTTCCCTGAACCTTTTTTCTCCAGAGGGCAGGCTTGTAAACTAACAAAGAATTATAGGAGCTGCACCTGGGGGTACCAACTCTGGCTGGAGAAGTTGAGGATGATTTCCATGGGATGGACCTCAGCTCTCCCAAAAGCCCTTCAGAGCCCTTACTCCTACAACACCTTCATTTTGATGTGGTGTAGATACAGCCTGGCTCCACCCTCAGGGCATGCACTGCTGGTCAGAGAGCCAGGTGATTTAAAAATATTCTTTTCACCACTGTCAAGAGTAGGGCCTAAAGCTTGGACAGGAGGCAAAATGAAAATGTTAGCAAAGCAAAGTCTGGGAATTCCAGATCCTGGGTCTTTATGTACCCATTGTAACTGAGAAGAGCCTTTGGCAAATGTACAAATGGATTCACTATGATAGTTTTGTTTTTTAATTTTTTGAGGAATTTCCATATTGTTTTCCATAATGGCTGCAACATTTTATATGTAACATTTTATATGCAACATGAATAAGTTCTAGGGAAATAAGACCTTTGTTTGTGAGTACAAGTTGAGTATCCCTTACCTGAAATGCGTGGGATCAGAAATGTTTTGAATTTTAGTCTTTTTTCAGATTTAGAAATATTCGCATATATGTAATGAGATATCTCAGGGATAGAATACAAATCGAAACACAAAATTCATTTATATTTCATATACACCTTCTGCAAATAGCCTGAAGGTAATTTTATACAATATTTCAATAATTATGTGTATAAAACGAAGTTTGTGTACATTGAACTGCCAGAAAGCAAAAGTGTCACTATCTCATACTGGTTCTCAGAAAATTTTGGATTTCTGAGCATTTCAGATTTTTGGATTTTCAGATTAGGGCATTCAACCCGTGTTTTTAAGAGATTGCTCTATGAAGGGAGTAGTCATTTTCTGATCATCTAGATCAGAATCACTTGTGGATGCTTGCTAAAAAGCAAATTCCAGGCCAGGTGTGGTGGCTCATGCCTGTAATCCCAGCAATTTGGGAGGCTGAGACGGGCAGATCACTTGAGGTCAGGATTTCGAGACCAGCCTGGCCAACATGGTGAAATCTCATCTCTACTAAAAATACAAAAATTAGCTGGTCATGGCGGGTGCCTACTAAAAATACAAAAATTAGCTGGTCATGGTGGGTGCCTACTAAAAATACAAAAATTAGCTGGTCATGGCAGGTGCCTATAATCCCAGCTACTCGGGAAGCCGAGGAAAGAGGATCGCTTGAACCTAGGAGGTGGAAGTTACAGTGAGCCAAGATAGCGCCACTGCACTCCAGCCTGGAGGCAGAGTGAGACTCCCTCTCAGGGAAAAAAAAAAAAGCGAATTCCTGTTCTTCAGAATAACTGACTTGCAATCTCTAGGATTGGGACCTGGCGATATGTTTTTGACCAGTTTCCTGGTTATTTTTGCTTACAACCTAAGATTTATGAATCACCTGTACAAGAGAAAGAACATATAGCTCAAAGTCAACACTACTGGTTCTATGACTTGGGCACATCAAATACTTTTTGAGCTTCAGTTTTCATGCTGTAAAATGGGGCTTGAGAACAGTATTTCCCTTGCAATGTGGTTGGGAGATTGAAATAAAATTATGTGGGTGATCTCACCTCGTAATAATAAAATGCCTTGCAGTGTTAAGTCATTGTTATTAAATTTCAAGACAGTGCATTTTCTTTTCAAAGAGCTTTTAACTGAATGAAAGTCCCTTTGTAAATTTGTTAAGGGGTATATCGAATAGTCTTTAAGGCTTCTGGTCCTAGTTCTAACTTTGGAGATAATGTCAACATCATCAATTTGCACTGAATATAATGTGGGTTTCATATACAATGACAAAGACTACCTTGGATTTCCTTGTGGGTCTATTCTAGGAAAAGATATGTAAATAAATAATTTCAATGCAATTTGAAAATAATTATAGTGGTCATAATAAAAATATTTAAATTAACAGTTATTATAATTAACATATTTTGGGCATTATGATGTTCCTGGAACTTTGCTAAGTGATTATATTTTCTCATCTAAGCCTCGTTATTACCCTATAAGATGGGCATTATTATTTGCATTTTACAGATAATAAAACTGTGGCCCAAAGAGGTAGAATGACTTACTCGAGGGCACATAGTCATAATTAGAAGAGCTCAGATCCAAATCCAAGTCTGGGTTGGGTGTGGTGGTTCACACCTGTAATTGTAGCAGTTTGGGAGGTAAGGCAGGAGGATCGCTTGAGGTCAAGAGTTCGAGACTAGTCTGGGCAACATAGTGAGACCATGTCTCTAAAACAAAAGACCAAAAAAACTCTTAAAACCTATCTGTCTGATTCTATCTTTCTCTTCTTTCTATTGGTCTACAGAGTTTCCAGCAAACTGTTAGGTTTGCATTTGCAGTTGTGAGACCTAAGTCTCTAGGCTGAAAGAATCCTCTTAAAGCAGTCACTTTCAAAATCTTGACAGCAGTCCACAGTGAGAACTTGATCTTACATCATGACCCGATGCACGTATACATATACACAAAGGTACAAATGTGTGTGTATGTATACCTGTCACAAAAAAATCACTCATCTTTTCTATGCCGGTTTTTCGTTTCTTCCTTTCGTTTCCTAAAAAATGTTTGTGGTGACTCTGTTGATGTGATTACGTTTTAATGGGTCTGACTCATGGTTTGAAAATCCCACCGTAAGGAATATTAAGACCAGTCTCTCTTTTACAGATGTGAAGACTCTGACTAGAGAGGGCAAACCGTCTGGGAAGAGTCTCAGTGGTGATCAGCGGAAAAGCAGCTCACAACTCCATCTACCACATGGGTAGCCTAGAGTTTGGCATTTTTTGTTTTTTTCCCTAGTCATAGGTTCTAAAATGACAGTCCTGTTAACAGGAAGAACAATCATTTTGCGGTCTAGCTGGCCTTGATTCAAATCTGAATTCTACCCTGTCTAGCTACATGACTTGATGTATGACTTTATCTCTCTGAGCCTCTTTTCCTCTCTGGACAAGGGAGGTAACAATATCAATGAGGAGGTTTGGGAAGGTGAATTGATATTAAGGCCCAGTGCCTGGCATACATTATGTGCTTAACACAGGGGCGACACCACAGGTAACTAGGGGAAATGTTAAATACGGGACAGTGAAGACTGAAAGCCACCTGTTAGGTGGTCGTGGATGCAGTCTTATTAGTTTCCAGAATCCAGTGCAGCCTTAAGATTTGAGATGTGGAGATAACATCTGTATAAGATTAGCAGTGTGCTTCAGTGGGGGAAAATGTTGGCCTTTGATCTAAACAGATGTGGCTATGAATCTCAACTCCAGAACCTTCTAGCCTCAATCAACCTGTTTCTTCATCTATAAACTGAAATATTAAAACTTCCTTCATAGAAGTATTGTGGGATTCACCAAGATATTTTCCTCTTCCCTTCACAACATGACTTAGAAATTTTATGGATCACTTTGATTTTACATTTTTATTATAGAAATGTTTGAACATACAAGAAAGTAAAAAGCATCCATATACTGATCAATATACACCAAGCGTCCTGAATTATGGACCTGTTTGCACTGAGTAGTTTAGTCTGTCCCCACAGTTAGCTAACACAGTGCCTAGCATATAGTAAGCATTCAAGAAATATTTGCTGGTTGAATGAATGGATAGAGGAATGAAGAATGACAAACCTCACTTCTGTCAACAATTACTTATGCCAGGAACCCAAACTCAAATGACTTCAGGGGCCAGACAGTTAGTGTAATTGGGTGAATTATGCTGGGGTATGACAATAAGGAGTAAAGGAGATTGTCATGAGGATGTGTGCCTTCTAAAGGGACTTGAACTGAAATAAATTTTAACTTCACTCTATGAAGGTCCACTCTCAAAAACCTGTGGGCTGTGTGTGATCTCTAATGCCTGTTACATGATTTGCACCATGCTAGGCATTGAGATAAAGATATATCATGGAACAGTGAACGGTAAATTGGTGAGTCCCACAGACCCAATCACCTGCTAAGTTGCTTTGGTTAACTAAGCCTCAATGTTCTATCTGCAAATACAGGTTGAGACTGAATTTGCAGGCTTGCTTAAGAGATTGTGGTAGGCAGCCTCTAAGATGACCCTCAGTGATTCCCCACCTCCTGTTACTCACACCCTTGTGTGATCTCTTCTCCTTGAGTGTCGGCTCAATTTAGAGACTTGCTTCTAATGAATAGCATATGTACTGTGGCTTCTTTGTTGAGTGTTCTTGCCATCTCTTGGATTGTTCACTCTGGGGGAAGCCCTGTCCTGAGAGAGCCCTCTGGAGAGGCTCATGTGAGTGAGCTGGGGAATGGATTTTCTAAGACCTGCCAATAAACATATGTGTGAGCCCAAATGCAGATCCTCATCCAGCTGAGTCCTTAGATGACACCACAGTCGCAACCCACGCCTTGACTGCAACCTCATGAGAGACCTTGAGGTTGCAGTCACATTCTCAACCCATAGAAACTGTGAGATGAGAAATGCTTGTTGTTTAAGATTGCTAAGTTTTGATACAATTTGTTACTTGGCAACAGAAAACTAATATAGGAACCAAGTAAAATGATATATATATGAAAGCATGTAACTCAGTGCTAAAGACATAGTAAGTGCTTAATAAACATTTACTTGTTATATGTGATAACAGCCACTTAACAAGAAATCTTGATACCCTATAAACAAATGCTATGGCAAAAAAACGTACATGGAGTGTAGGGACCTGAAGGAGGGAGTTTCCAATACTGGAATCAGAAAAATTCACAGAAGAAATGCATATTGGATTGTATAAGATGATTAAGAATATAAGGCAGAGAAGTGGAATAAGAGTGTGCCTTGTAGGGGGAACAGCCAACACATAAGTAGTGAAAGGAACAGCAAGTGTGGATGATGTGGATGGTGTGGAGGTTACAGGGCAGGAGATGAGACACAAGTCAGACCACAGAGGATGCTTATTCAGTAAATGGGCTTTGTATTTGATTGACATTTCATTTTAGGATGCTCACTAGAATTGCATAGTCAGAGAGTAGGAGAGACCACAGAAGTAAGGTCATTCTTTGCCCACCTCCACCGTCTTTTTCAGATAGTCCTCAAGAGAAAGTTAACTAAGATATTCACTGACGGCTGGGCATGGTGGCTTAAGCCTGTAATCCTAGTTCTTGGGAGGCTGAGGTGGGAGGATCGCTTGAGCCTAGGACTTCAAGATCAGCCCGGGCAACATAGTGAGACCGCATATCTACAAAAAAAAATACAAAAATTAACTGGGTGTGGTGGCATATTCTTGTAGTCCCAGCTACTCTGGAGGCTGAGGTGGAAGGATTACTTGAGCCTGGGAGGCAGAATTTGCAGTGAGCTGACATTGTGCCACTGCACTCTAGCCTGTGTGACAGAGTGAGATCCTGTCTTAATAATAATAATAATAATAATAATAATTTACTAAGGTATCTGCCTAAGTCCCTTGTCAATTATCTTAGTGTTAAATAGACAAGGCATGCAGCTGAGGAGGTTCATTTGACCCAGGTCATCTGGTATGAAAGTCTATACCTTGCACTTTTGCTGGTGCTGCTTTTGTTATGTAATAAAATCATGCTCCTCTTGAGCAGCTGGAATTTCCTTTAATCTAACAGGCACTATGAATCACACATCCCTGATAAGTGCTTCCTACTTAGCCTGTGGAAAACTCAAGTTAATTTGTGTCCCAACTTCCTGCTCTACCTTGCTGAGAATCAGTCCTCCTCTGGCTTCGTGTAACTGTTCTAACTTAATTTTGCCATTCCCATTACCTTTTAAGACTATTTTCATTGTACTGTCTTGTAGATTTTTTAAATAGATACTTCAAGTTTTGGGGGGAGTAGGATGTGGTAAACATAAATGTATATAAAGAGTCCTATTAATTCTGTGGAAATGAAAATGAGGAAAAGAAAGAATGAATCCTCACCACCCTCCGCAAATACTTGAATTCTTACGTTCTCAGGAAATACTACAAGAAGGAATGAGAGGCTTTGGGAGAAGATGGAGAGTTACTTTTGGCACATGCACGTTTGAGGTCTTCTGGAAACAGAGCTGTCCAATGCTGAATTGGTTATGCAAGTAAGGAGCTCAGGAGTGAGGTGGATTCTGGAGAGGAAGTTTAGAAGTTCCCACGCCAGTTGGTGAAGTCAGTGGAGGAAAGAGACAGTTCTTTAAGAGTGGTGGCCCAGCCTCAAATGACAGCAATAGAAAGAGAAAAGATGTATGATCCTTTAAGAACGGAGAAGTTATCCCATGACTGATGGCATGCACATGTACGTTATCCATTCACCATGCAGCTCATAAATGAATTACATAAGACCACATTGACACCTAATTTTAAATCATATGAATAGACATGAAGTGCCCATTTACACTCAGCATAGAAATGTTTTCCAGGATACATACTTTTAATCGATTCATTTCCTTTTCTTATTGAGTTTATAGATCATTTATTTCCCTGTGGTTTGAAAACAAAAATACAATAGTGTTTGGAGAAGTGATGGTCTGCTATAAAAGTTAGATGGTCTGTACTAATGGGGAAATTTTGATTGCTTCTGGGTTGATCTTTTCCATGCCTGGCACATGCAAGATGAAGCTAATTCATATTAAGAAATATAATGTGTTCTCTTTTTATTTTATTGAAATGCTTTAAAAAGTAAAATCAGAGCTCGCTTAATATTTTCCAAGTAAAACACCATCAAGTGTAAATATTTCCAAGGACCTCCAAGTTCCCTGTTAAGTGCCCTATATATTTACATGAAAAGGGATTTTTAAGTTTCCTCTATTCCCTATTCCACACCCCCTCACTCAGTTGCTGGTTAATTAACCAATCATAAAGAAAAGATGAAAGTATATGAACCTCAAATCTTTGTGTTCTGGAAAAAAATGTAATCACAGAATAATGAAAATAAATTTCCACTAATGAAAACCAGGAAAAATGACCACTGGAGATAGTGAAAACAGTTGGATCAAACAGGTAAAAACTTCACAGAAAATTAGCCATGCATTGGTCTGGCTTGCTTCTGTGTCTCCTTTAAGGCCTGTGTCTTGGGTGGGTGATGATTTGTGGGAACAGGGGGAGCTCTTTTCTTCAGAGTACACTGTTGAAATGTTCTTTCAACTTTGTTGGCTAACAGGTTGTTTAATATGCCTTTTTCACCTGGCTTCCATCTCTTTACACACATACTAAAAATCTCTGCCTTCTGCTGCATTCCACCATCTTGAAACAGCCTATCCCTTATTCAGTCAGCATAGACACTGCATCCTCCCTGACATTGCAGAACAGGTAGATGAGGTGTAGAGTTGTATGACTTACTTGACTTGGAGGGGGAACTGGACTTGTTTCATTTTAAATGGTGCTTGTGGTAGTCTATGGCAGGCAAAACTTTCATCCTCTTTCTAGGTATTAGGATGGGATAAATCCTCCAGCCTTCTTTGCAGTTAGGTTGGGGCTTGCGTCAGAGTTCTTGCCAATGGAATGTGCACAGAAACGATGTCCACTAGTGGTTCTCACGCTATCTTGTGTATAATGAGTCATCCCATCACTCAGGGGTCTTGTTGAAATGTGGATTCTGATTCAGTAGGTCTTGGGTGAGGCCCATGATTCTGCTTTCTAGTAAGTTCTTAGTTAATACCAGTGTTGCTGGATTTATGGGCAACACTTCAAGTAGTAAGAATGTGCACCAGTTCCAACCTGGCCATGAAATATCACGTGCAGTCTTCCAAGATTTTTCAACCTGCAGTCTTCCAGGATTTTTCAACCTTATCTGCACAGCTACAAGCAAAGCACTTGGAATGGCAGAGTGCTTCCCTCGATGGATGGAAGGAGGCTGGATCCCTGTGTCACTGACTGGAAGAGCCCGGCTAAGCAAAGCTGCTAGCTCATGAAAGACTGCGAGGGGAGTAAGAGGTAACGTTTTATTGTGTTAACTCGTCAATGTCAGGGTTTACTTGTTACTACAATGTGGCTTCCTCGAACACTTCCTCTTATCAACTACCTTTTCTGAATCTTTCCTTGACTCATGATTTTGAGTTGACTTAGTAAACTCACCAAACACCAACTGGGCACCAAGCATATTAATAGGTACTAGAGAATATAAAAAGATGAAGGGGGTGGAGTCATCTTTCTTAAGGAGCTGGGAGAGGAGATAAGAAATGGGATCAAATAATGAACAACAAGTTTCAAAGGGATCAGAGTCCAATAAGACTGCTGCCTGAGCTCTTCAGAGAGAAATGGACATCAGGCTTTCTAGGATTGTTGTACTAACATCAGCCTTGAAAGATGAGTGGAGTTTGAATTTATAATGATTAGGATAAGAGCACATTGGAGGAGTTAAAGTTAGAAAATGGCAGGAAGGTACGCAGGGAAGTGTGGGAGATGTCATTGGGATCCAGTATATGGTGAAGAATAGGAGTAATGGTACATCCAACAGAAATGAAGGTCATGGTTGTATCACAGAATACTTGGAATGGCAATTTAAGGAGCAGGGATTTATCCTGAGGATAGAAGGGAACTCTTGGCTTTAAGTAGGAGTGGAATCTCACTGGATATAATGAGGAGGTATGTGTGGCTCTGTCGCAATAGTTCAGGTATAAAAGACTGAGGTCCAGCAAACAAACACAGAAACAGAAAACCAAACACTACATGTTCTTATTCATAAATGGGAGCCGAACAATGAGAACACACGGACATAGGAAAGGGAACATCACACACTGGGGCCTGTCGCGGGGGTGGGGGAGAAGGGAAGGGAGAACATTAGGACAAATACCTAATGCATGTGGGACTTAAAACCTAGATGACAGGTCAATAGGTGCAGCAAACCACCATGGCACATGGATACCTAGGTAACAAACCTGCACATTTAGCACATGTATCCCAGAAGTAAAAATAAAAAAAAAAAAAAAAAAAAAAAAAAGAGGCTGAGGTCTGAGCATAAAGATGAAAAAGGGAAATCTGACAACATTGTGAAAAAGCTAGAGAAGCACCTCCCCATTCCACTCTACCTCCTGTTCAGAAACCAGGGTGCTGCCTTTCTGAGATGTTGTGTCTTGACATGTAACCACTGTGTCTTAGTTATATGTAACAACGTCAGTAAGCCATGGAGATAGGCCTCAGACCCCTGGCTTGTTGCTCCGAGCTCACTATGTTTCCACTTGAATATGAGGTTGGCGCTGTGTTGTAGGTGCCCTCTGAAATTGTACTTGGTGAGCTGGATCTAAGTACAGCGTAATTCACATCTTGCAATGTGAGCACGCTTGCAAATTTAACTTCAATCGTTTTGAGTCACTCCACTTGGGAAATTTATTGGAATTCTATTGCACTATGACCCGCCAACAGTAAGTTTAAGACACACTTTAAAAAGACATTGGCTACTCTAAAGATGCTTCAACCAAACCTGCTGCTATTGCTTTGGCATCTGTA
>NW_016107559.1:1776650-1784899 GCF_001604975.1 Cebus imitator | reverse complement strand
TCTTTCTTTTCTTTTCTTTTCTTTCTCTCTCCCTCCTTCCTTCCTTCCTTTCTTCCTTTTTTTTTTCTTTTTTGAGATAGGGTCTCAGTCTCTCACTGAGGCTGGAGTGTAAAAGGGAGAACTTTCTGCAACAGTTGTCAGATAGAAATTTTTTGAATCTTACATCTGCCACTTCCTAACCATGTGATCTGGAACAAATAATTTAACGTCCTGGAGCCAAAGTTTTTATAGTTTAAAGTGGGGAAGGTGATTACATGCCAAAATTATATGAAGGTTCCATGAGATGACGGTGATGAAGTTCTAAGCACAGTGCATTGCTCCCAGTGCTGACAGTCCAATCAGCATCCATGCTGGGATCTCGATCCTGGGTGTACTAATGAGAGCAAGGTTAGCTGCTATAACAAACAAATCCAAAAGTTTCAGTGACCTTCAAGTAATGAAACATTATTTTTCACTCACCAAGCTGTTGATATGGGTGTTTCTGGTTGCCAGAAAGCCTTTCACGTGGTGAGTCAGAAACCCAGCCTCCTTCTTCCTGTGGCTTCTTTCTCACCTAAGATGTAAAAAGACAGGATGGAGAAGGCATGCCTTGGACCAGAAGTGAGACACATCACTTTGGCTCATTGGTGTAAATTAGTCACATGACCACCCAGGAGAAGGAAGAGGTGCTGGGAAATGTAATCACTGACATGGCAGCAGCAGCTACTTCCCAGTGACAATTCTACACTATGGAAGGAAAGCAGTTAGCGGTCTCTACCACAGGAGGGGGAATACTGCGGCAGGATGGAGATAGGGGCCAGGAAGCTGGGTTTATAGTGGTGAAAACAACATGTCAGATTCACATTTCTTTCCTCTCTGTCTCTTGTAGAGCTTAATCCAGCAGATCCTGTCCCACTTGGAACCTGGCTATGAGTGAGAAAACATCTGTGGTTGGAAAATGGGGCTGGTGATTCAGGCCTGTTTGGGACTTGAAGAAGATGCTCTTAAACGCTTTGCTCAACAAACACCTCCCTTCTGCAAGGAGGTGAGAGGTCATCTGTCTGTCTGCTCTGACACTTTCACCCAGTGAACTTCAGGGCTTAAGACACTTTCCCCATAAATTGGAGTGAGCTCGGCACAAACTGTCCTTGAATTTGACCATCACTGACTCACCGAAGGTCTGAGTAGAGGAGAAGGCAAAAGCAGACAAACAGGCACTGAGGACTTTGCCATCCCAGACCTGTGTCATGTAAACAGACTGTCTGCTTCACAGCCAAGGAATGAGCCCTGGACGTGGGTCGGAACTGGAGTCTTAACGGCTAATACCCAGAGTGTTTGACTGTGGACGACTGTGTTCAAAGGGGCAGGCTGCCCACTACTAGGTCACGGAGGAGAAGCAGGATGTGGAGAAAGAGTGTGGTTTTGGAATCAGACACAACTGGTCCCCGCCACTTACTCAGACTTGTGACCCTGGATGAAAAAGTCTCTTATTCTTTCTAAGGCTCAGTTTCCCCAACTGTAAAACTGACATAACACTATGGACCTCAAACAGCTTTACAAGCAAAACAATTTATAAAACAATTTATTCAGGCACATAGCACAGTGCTAGCACATTGATATATAAGTAATAGTTTTTTCTCTGTTCCTTCTACATGGAAGGAGAGGCATCTGTTGTCTCTTCAAGCTAATTAACTTGAAAATAATCAATAGCGACCATTTCTTAAATTCCTCATATGAGACATTTAGTTTTTGCAACAACTGCAAGACAGACAGTATTATTCCCATTTTACAGATATGGGCATTGAGGCTCAGGAATTACACCAGATATAGTGACTTTGGTCTTTTCAGTGCCCTGTCACTGAAGGGAAAAAGATAACAAGATCAAAAGGAACAGTGGGAAGAACACATTTCAAACATAGGAGGCTGGAGGCCTAGTCTCTAACCCCAGCCTAGCCTTGGTTAGTAGCATTTTCCTCTTGCTATAGCTCTGGCAGACACCGGCTGGGTGCCCTCCCCCCTGCTTTATTCATTTGTATATTCATTGAGCAATTTATCTATTGCTAGTTCCTTAGCAAGCATTTACTGTGAGCTTCCTTCTATTATTACTATTATTATTATTCATTTTAGAGGCAGGATTATGCCCTTATGTTGCCTAGGCTGGGGTGCAGTGGCTATTTACAGGTATGATTCCACTGCTGATCAGCATGGGAGTTTTGACCTGGGCCCATTCACCCCCCCCTTAGGCAACCTGTGATGCCCCACTCCCAGGGAGTCACTGTATTGATGCTGAACATAGTGTGGGCACCCGACTGGCACGGCACACTACAGCCCAGAACTCCTGGGCTCAAGTGATCCTTCCTCCACGCCTTCTCAGCAGCTGGGACTACAGGTGCATGCCATTGTGCTCAGCTACCGTGAACTTCCTGTGTCCTCAAATCCTGCTACTCAAAACATGATTCCTAAGCCAGAAGCATCAGCATCACTGGGAGCTTAATAGAAATGCTGATTCTCAGGCCCAACCTCAGACTAACTGAACTAGAGAATCTGCATTTTAACAAGATCCCCAGGTGATTCACAGCATATGTAAAAGATTGAAAATCGCTATCCTTGATGCTTTTCTTTCCTTTTTTTGAGTCACTCTGTCACCCAGGCTGGAGTGCAGTGGTATGATCTCTGCTCACTTGAACCTCTGCCTCCGAGGTTTCAAGTGATTCTCCTGCCTCAGTCTCCCAAGTAGCTGGGGTTACAGGTGCCTGCCACCACGCCAGCTAATTTTTGCATTTTTAGTAGAGATGGGGTTTCACCATGTTGCCCAGGCTGGTCTTGAACTCCTGATCTCAGGTGATCCACCCACCTCGGCCTCCCAAAGTGCTGAGATTACAGGTGTGAGCCACTGCACCCGGCCTCCTTCATGCTTTTCTATCTTGGTGAAAAACTTACTGGGAGAATTCCCAGTACTCATACCTTCCTTATTGTGAGTAGAAAAAAGCTCAAAAAGTCAAAGTGTTTTTTCAATTCTCTCACTCAACAATAATTAACACTCCTGTGATCAACTCTGTGGGGATTTCTCCTCAACAACAAGCAAACAATCATTTCTGTAGCAGACACCAGCTGGGTGCCCTCCAATCCAGTTCAATTCTGATGGGAGGTAGTGTCAGATTCTGCAGGTTGGGGGCTCAGTCCTATAAGACTGCCCCCAACTTGTGATACCAGTCAAAAGCCCCAGATTGTTTTAGCTGTGCTTCTGACTGAGCAGCTATAAGTCAGGGATCTCCTGAACCCCTTTTTGTGTGTGATTAATTTGCTGGAGCAGAGCTTACAGAACTCATAATGTTTACTGGTTTATTATTATATTAGTTTGTTTTCATCCTGCTAGTAAAGACGTGCCCGAGACTGGGTAATTTATAAAGGAAAGAAATTTAATGGACTCATAGTTCAGTTACACGTGGCTGGGGAGGTGTCACAATCATGGCAGAAAGCAAAGGGGAAGCAAGGCATATCTTACATGGTGGCAGGCAAGAGAGACAGCATGTTCAGGGAAACTGCCCTTTAGAAAACCACCAGATCTCATGAGACTTATTCACTTTCACGAGAACAGAACAGGTAAAACCAGCCTGCATGATTCAATTACCTCTCACCAGGTTCATCCCATGAAATGTGGGGATTATTAAAAGGTAAGATTTGGATGGGGATACAGCTCAACCATATCAATTATGATGGATATTACAAAGGATACAGATGAAGAGATGCATAGGTCAAGGCATGGGGGAAAGGGCATGGAGCTTCCATGCCCTGTGTGAGGTACCAACCTCCAGGAACCTCCACGTGTTCAGCTGTCCAGAAGCTCTCTGGACTATGCCCTTTTAGGTTTTTATGGAGGCTTTATTATGTAGGCATGATCGATTGATTAAACTATTGGCCATTGGTGATCAACTTGACCTTTGGCCCTTCTCCCCGCACCAGAGGTTAGGGGTGGGGCTGAAAGTTTCAACCCTCTAATCGTGTCTTGGTGACTGCCCTCATTTTGAAGTTACCTAGGGCTTGCAAGGTATCAGTCAACTCATTAGCATATACAAATACCTCATTTTGTAGATTCCAAGGATTTTAGGAGTTGTATGCCAGAAACAGAATGAAAGATTAAATACATATTTTACAATATTACATTAATCCACACAAGGAACAATGCGGCACCTCTAGAACAGATATTTTTTCTGCACTTCAGTGCACCTGTGATCATCTAGATGTGAGATGTCCAATCTTTTGGCTTCTCTGGGCCACATTAGAAGAAAAATTGTCTTGGGACACACACAAAACACACTAAGCCTAATGATAGCTGATGAGCTACAAAAAAAAAAAAAATAAATAAAAAAGGCAAAGAAAAAATCTCATAATATTTTAGAAAAGTTTACAAATTTGTGTTGGGCTGCATTCAAAGCCATCTTGGGCTGCATGTGGCCCACGGGCCCCAGGTTGGAAAAGCTTGGTCTAGAGCCTGGGTGACCACTCCTCCCTAGTGGTGCATATGTGGTATACACCTCTAGGCCTTAACAGAATGGTAAGTGCAGCAAAGAAGTCTTTGGTCTTAGAAAGTGTTTAGGGGCCCTAATCTTTTCATCAGCTGCACCTCACTTGTGGCCTGGGGATTCATTTGGAGGCAGAGTAGCAGTGCCTCAGCCCTGAGCCCTCTATACTTGGTGTCCAAGATATTTCTTGTTGTATCACCATATCACCACGATTAACCCACAGTGAACCTTAGCACCACAGTGATTACGTGACCTTGGGATAACTCTGCCTCATCTACCCAACTGTGCCCAGGCACCACTTGTGGGGATTCCAGAGTCCTGAAATATGGAAAATGGGAAAATCTGTGTCTTACTTCTTGCCTCATTTGGAAGCAACTGGTTATTTAAAAGGCAGCAACTCAAGATTCAGCAGAGGAGATAGGGCCTGGCATGTATTAACTATGCTCCCATGAGCACTCGGGAAACCTTGCCATTATTTACAATTAGGGAGCATCTGCCACATGCCAGGCAGAGGAAGAGGGTCAGCACAGTGACTTGTTTCATTCTTATGATATCTTCAGGTAGGTAGCATGATTTCCATTTTCAGAAGAGGGAACAGAGGCTCAGAGAGACTATGTGACTTGCCCATGTCACATAGGCAACCAATGGTAGTGCAGGACTACATCCATACATTTTTCAAAACTTGGCATGGGGATTTTAATAAAAGAAATCATGCATTTTTTACAATCAGAATGGATACTTACATTCAAATAAAGGACACTTTCATTCATGGGCTTTGGGAATGTAGGATGTTATTCCCCTGCTACTTCCAAGGGAACTGCAGGAGAGGGTATAGAGGATGAGCAAAGTTAGTCACGAATGGGTGCAGAGACAATCTTGGATATGTTCTGCTCCCGTTCCTGATGTATCACAGCCATCCTGCTCCTTGACTTCCCCACTTCAGCTTGAATGAGCTCACCGTGAACCAAGAAAGTGGCAGGTCCTGGATGAAATGCACTGCCTTAGTGTCTGTTCTTCCTTCAGCTTTCAGGCCCGTGAGTGTCAGTTGCAGAGCACGTCTGCACTGATTCCCTGGCATGTGGCACAGGCAGCCCAACCAACCACTAGGCAGGCTTTGTTGCTGCCAGAGTTTTGAGCTGGGCTCTGCTACCCTCAGGAGCCCAGTTTGGAAGCTTGGAGCCTCATGTAGGAGAAGAGTCATTCTGTGGCCCTAAGCTTCAGAGGGAAGTGTTGACATCTTGGTAATTAACACAAAAAAGCTGTTACTCCCTATATAATCTTCCTTTGGAAGCAGAGAGTGGAGTCAATGTAAACTGAAATTTAAATTAGGATCTCTGCTCCTCCTCTGATTAGTTCAGTGATTTTTGTCAAAGTCAGGCAACCTCTCTGAATCTCAGGTGAATTTTTTTCAGTGGAATGTTCAAATGAGAGATGCTATCAATGTCTTAGTACAGGCCTTCACGCCAAACGGGCATTCAATAAATAATTGCAGTTGGTATCCCATTTTGCTGCATGAAGTATACTGGAATATAAACATATATTCATTACAACAGTTTCAGTTGTAAGTAACAAAACTCAACTTAAAATTAATATAAACATAAACAAACGAATACGATTTTATGTACTCGGCAAGAACAACTTTAGATCAGCTGAATTCAGGGATTCCAATGGTGACATCAGGGCTCAGCTTCCCTTCACCCCTCAGTTCAGAGTCTCTCTGGGTATTGGCTGTATCCTGTACCTAGGCTCTGGCTACCCACAGCTCCAGATTCACGTTTTCCAGCTTATTAACTCCTAATGCCCATTTACCAATACAGGGGAGATTTTGATTGGCCGTGATTAGATTACCCAGCTACAGCTGGACCAATCACTGTTGCTAGAGGCATTGAGCACTGACATTGGCTAATCTAGAGTCACATGACCAACTCTGTGATGAGAAAAGGGATGTTGGGAGATGTGGAGATTGGCAGCTCAGCTGGGAAGACACAGAATGAAGATGAGCGTCCTTGAAGGCGTTTAGGATGCTGGGCAGACGAAAACAAAACAGTATCTACCTCAAGAGCCTCAGAGAAAGGTATTTGCTCCTGACTCTTCCCTAGGTCACCCTGTGAGTCAGTGCTAGTCCTAGTAAAGTTGTTTCTAAAGTCATTAAAGAGAATTCTGTTGGCTTAGAAATACATATAGCTTCCAATCAAAGTAAAATAACTTGCAGAAGAGTTGCTGTTGAGCTGTGTGAATCTGAATTGTAAGTAGGATCCCCAGGCAAAGTCTGTGACTTTGGCTTAAAACACATGGAACTCAGGGCTGGGTGTCACCTGGACATCTCCTGCTCTAGCTGCTTTTAGACTAATGCCGTGCACATCAGGATTGAATGGCACAAGGGAACTGTTCTGCCCGTATTTTGAATGCCTCTTTTATTATTTTCCTCCAAAACTTTTCTGAAGTAGTAACACCCAAAGCTTACCTTATGTCACATGGATAGTTCTTTGACTCTGTAAGCTATAAACTTGCCAGCTATTTCTTGGCAGACATTTGCACATTGTGCTAGCTTGAGGTTGAGAAGGTCAGGATTTGCCTTTGCAAACTGATAAGGATATTTCTGTTTCGATACCTGTCAGTCCTTTGCAGTGGTAAGAACCACAGTCTTCCTTCTGAGCTTTTTTCCTAGTAGTTATTTGTTTCACAAATACTTGTTGAACACCTGTTTTGTGTAACAGGCTGTGTTAGAAGATGAAGCCCGCACGTGTCAGCCAGGTGTGAGCTGTCCTTCATCGCCTTGCTCTGCTTCTTCAGCCCCTCCTCCCTTTTCCCACCCCTGCCAATGTAGAGAGGGCTTCCAGCACCTCTTTCCTTAGGAGTTCTAAAGGGAGATGGAGGAAGGAGATTACTTTGCACACCTTAGCAAACAATTTAACAACATTTTCGTCTTTCAAGGTTGGTTCTGGGACATGGCCACATGCTAGAGTCATGAGTTTCCTGCTTTCTCTTTTCCTCTGACTTGCTGGCCTCAGTTTCTTCCATCCTTGTATCCACTTTCCTTCCCTATTCCCACATATTCGGCACTCTTTTCTATGAAGTAGATCAATTAATCTATATCTGAGCTTTAACCTCCACTCTTATACATGCAAAAGGCATTGTAATGCTTAGAAGACTGAAGAACCTCCAGATTCCAGAATGTAGACTCCTTATAAAGCAATGTTAATGTGTTAGTTATCGGGCCCCATTTAGCACCCAAAGGCCATGACAGCATTGCTCAAATGTGTACTGAGAATTCCTGCTCCAAGATGCTGGTTAAGAATTAAAATTCTCGGCCAGGTGCAGTGGCTCACACCTGTAATTCTAGCACTTTGGGAGGCCAAGGTGGGAGGATCACTTGAGATCAGGAGTTCAGATCAGTATGGCCAACATGGTGAAACTCTGTCTCTACTAAAAATAGAAAAATTAGCCAGGCATGGTGGCTCACGCCTGTAGTTCCAGCTACTCAGGGTGCTGAGGCGTGATAATTGCTTGAACCTGGGAGGCAGAGGTTGCAGTGAGCAGGGACTCCAGCCTGGATGACAAAGCAAGACTCTGTCTTAAATAAATACGTACATACGTATGCCGGGCGCGGTGGCTCAAGCCTGTAATCCCAGCACTTTGGGAGGCTGAGGCGGGTGGATCACGAGGTCAAGAGATCGAGACCATCCTGGTCAACAAGGTGAAACCCCGTCTCTACTAAAAATACAAAAAATTAGCTGGGCATGGTGG
>NW_016107559.1:1685286-1776606 GCF_001604975.1 Cebus imitator | reverse complement strand
CTGAGGCAGGAGAATTGCCTGAACCCAGGAGGAGGAGGTTGCGGTGAGCCGAGATCGTGCCATTGCACTCCAGCCTGGGTAACAAGAGCGAAACTCCGTCTCAAAAAAAAAAAAAATAAATAAAAAATAAATAAATACGTACATACGTAGAAGAAAATTCTGGAGCTCTACCCCAGGTAAACAGAATGAGAATCTCTTTGGGGAAGGGTAGTTGTTCTCAACTCTGTCTGGATATAGGATACACCTGGAGAGCTTTTGACTTCGTCTTTGTCTTTGTTTTTTAATTGTTCCCAAGTGAATGAAATATGGAGCCAGGATGTTCAGTCTGGATTCTAGAGGCACCTGCATTTTTTTTTTTTTTTTTTTTAACAAGCATCGCAGGTGACTCTTACACAGCTAAGGTTTGCATTATGGAAATTTAGAGGCTAAAAGATAATTTTCTGCTGGAGTTAGGGGAAGGTGGAGTGAGGAGAAAATTTCCTAGAGGAGGTGAATTGTTTTGGGGGTGAAACTGGGAAAAATGAGTGGAGTTTCATAGTTGTGGGGAAAGGGGAACATGGACAGTTTAAATCATCACATGTTTAAACTCCAGGTTATTTAAAACAGAGCTAGTTATTTAAAACAGAGTCCAGCTTTGAAAGTAGATCCAACTCTACTTTCAAATAGTTACTTGCCTGTAAGCCTTTAAAATACGAGTCCTTCCCATGACCAGACACCCTTTTCCTCCCTCCCAAGGAGACAAATTGACAGGTATAGTCACTAAGGGTCGTGGATTTTTCTAAAATTTCTGCCCCACTGATGCAGTCAGTCATGAAAATATTCCAGAAATCCCAATGTTTAAATCTTCAAATTCTATTTCCATGGTGACATCTGACATTGGAAAGTGATACAGAGGTCTGTTGACAACAGCAAGTTTCAGCTGAGCAATTAAGACCTCCATTTCCCACGTGGCTAATAACAGCAGCCCTCATCAGCGTGTGCTGGGACAGGCATGCCACGAAGCCAGCTGAGGCCAAGCCTGATAACAGTCAGTCAATACTGAGATCAGGCCGCTGATTGCTGTTTTCAGCTTAATGCTGTTTGTTTAACTAACACCAGTGAGAGTCCTATTAAGGGCTGTTAACTCTCTGAAATGCTGTTTGTTGAGCTTGCCAAAGGGATAAGTGATGCTATGTTTACTCTCTTGTTCTCAAGGCTGATGGAGAAGCCTAAAACATAGTTTCGAAGTGGTTTGCTCTAATGAAGATACTAGTGAGTTCCACAAACAAGCCAATGGTTTGAGAACAGTCATGAAGGCAAAAAACGTTTGCAAATGTTTGTTGGGTTGTAATGGATTTGCTTGATGATAAGCACAAACCATACACACACACACACACACCCCTCACTCATACACGCACATTTCACTGTGTCCAAATACACTCTTCAGATCTGTGCTCTTTTATTTTCAGCTCTGAGTTTGTATAGTGCTTTCTTTCCCAACCATGTGAGTGAATTCTACATGCTTGTGTTCAAAAGGAAAGAAATTCATCAGATGGCAGGAGACACGAGTGAATGAGGGTCTGCTTTCCCCAAACTCGTGTGCCCTCTAACATAAGCAAATGCTGGCTTTCCTGGGGAGCTAGCTTTCTTCAGGAGCCTTGTCCACTGTGACCCCAAATGGTTATGCCCACGGAACTTGCTAGTTACTGGGTTGAGGGTACCTCTCCCTTAGTGAAATATACATGTTTCCTCTATGCCTGTGAGCTGCCTGCAATAGCATTCTTACTGCCTTGACATTAGATTACCTATGGCCTCTTGTGGAATTCTAAGACTTAACCAGTAGACTTCTGCATGTTTTGGAAGCCCTAGAACCAAAGCTGGAGAGGGAAGATAAGAAGATGGTAGTTAGGTGCATTGGCACATGCCTGTAATCCCAGCACTCTGGGAGGCCGAGGTGGGAGGATCCCTTGAGGCCAGGAGTTCAAGACCAGCCTGGGCAGCATAGTAAGATCTGTCTCTACAGAAAAAAAAAAAAAAAAAGAAGGTAATAAATAGTCATATAATTTATTGCCCAAACCAAAACCTTTTGCAAGTGAAGGGGTATGCAATAAATAATTATGCCAGAACTATAAATAAGGACTGCTCTGGGTGGGACATTTGGTCTTCCTGGTAATAAACAGGTTAATATTTATTGAGCCCTTACTGTAAGCTAGGAATTTAACTCATGCTTTAGAATCCTCTTCTCTTTAATCCTCACAGTAACCTTATTCAGCAGATAGTTTTATTCCCATTTTAAAGATGAACAAATGAGGATTCAAGGTGTAACTCACATCAAGTTACTCTTCAGTCACACCCTGGTGAGAGCAGACGTGAACAGGGATTTGGACTAATGTGTGTCTTATTCCAAAGTGCACATGCATTGCACTATTGGCATGATTTCTCATCTTGTAATTAAGTGACTTTTTTCTTTTTTTCCAAACTGGGTCCTAAGGAGACCTAGGGAGCTGGTTAGCTGCCATGTGCTCTCCCGAAGGCAAGGAGGAGACCAGTGAGGAGCACCTTCTAAAGAAGGCTCCATCTTTAGGCACAATATACTGGCCAACTGGATGGGAGTTCATTTTGGGGAGGGCGGGGTTTCTACTATTGAAAGAAAGAATAAAGGGAAGAAAGACAGGAAAAGAAGCAGGAAGAAGAGAAGGAGAGAAGGAAGAATGTGAGGAATAAAAAGAAATAAAGAAGAAAGGAAAGGGAGGCAGGAAAGGGAGGAAGGGAGGAAGACAAAGAGTGAGAAAAGACCATTGTTCTCATTGAAGCCCCTTGGTTTAAAATAGAAAAACTGAGTTTCAGAGAAAGTTTCCTATCCAAAGTTGCATAACAAGTCATAAATAGAGGAAACAATGGTCTGCAAAGTCCAGGTTTTTGTTTTTCAGTCCTTTTTTCCCCCCATACTTTGTTCTGCAGCAAACATGTGTTGAGAAAACATGTTGCTGGTGGGACCTATTTCCATATTTCACCTCATTTTGACATTGGCAGTGACTAGCTGGTCCTTAGGCAAGCTCGTTCAAAGGGAGATAAAACTGTTTTAAATATTGAGCAGGAGAAGCTGTCACAGATTTCAGATATACTATGGAAGGGGTTTTAAAGAAAGACAAGTATGTGCATGTTGGATTTGAGTCTGAAATGTAGCATTATTGAAATGCTTTCTTCTTTTTCCTTTTTATCACCATAGTTCTGAACTATTCAAAGAACATTAAATGATACTAATTTCAGGTTGGAAAGTGGAAAAAGCTACAATCACTGTTCAGTAAACTAGGATCAGGGACTGGAGAAGTGAACTACAGAATATTGGTGGAGAGAACTCACAAAAATAAAACCATAGCAGAGACTTAAACAGCCATCACCCCTCACTACTCACAGAAGCTTCCTAATAGCTGGTTAACTTAAGTGAGAGACTTCTCTAAGACAGGAGTAAATTCTGGGGCTGGGCTTCTTGGAGAGGGACAAGGGGGAAAATCCCAACAGACAAAGCTCTGGGCTCCAGCCCAAGCTTCCTTAGAACTGCTCCACTTTAATCTTCTCATCTTGTGAAATATTTACTGTGTATTAGGGACTTTTCCAAACATTGTACACGTACTAATTTATTTAATCTTTACAACCCCGTGAGGTTGACATTGTTATTATCCTCAAGGTCAAATGGCTAATAAATTGTAGAGCGGGAACTGAGACCAAGGCAATTCAATTCTGAGTATATGTCCTCAACTGCATGCCACACTCACTCTGAAATGTCCAAGCATCATCTGGAGGCAGTGCTGTAGACTCAGGGCATGCGCTAAAGGCCGTCTACGTCACTTCACGATGTTGCTCATGTTGGACAGCAGATTATGCCATTTAGCCATGGGATGTGGCACTGGGGTAGCAGTGGGCATGGTGTTTCCTTCTGCTTGAAATTCTTTTCTTTGGCTGGGCACGGTGTCTAACACCTGTAATCCCAACACTTTGGGAGGCCAAGTGGTAGCATTGCTTGAGCTCGAGTTTCAGACAAGCCTGGGCAACATGGCAAGACCTAGTCTCTACTAAAAATAAAAATAAAATCAGCCAGGCATGAAGGCGCACACCTGTATGTCCCAGCTACTTGGAAGGCTGAGGTGGGAGGATCACTTGAGCCCAGAAGATGGAGACTGCAGTGAGCTGTGATTGCGCCACTGCACTCTAACCTGGGAGACAGAATGAGGCCCAGTCTAAAAAAAAAAAAAAAAAAGTTTTTTGTTAATTCTTGCTCCTAAGCCTTGACCGTGGTATTTTTGGGAGGTAAGAAGAAAAGAAGTGTTCAGAGAGGGTGTTGATAAGCCCATTCTCCACAAATTCCTCTAGACTCTTTAGCAGATGTTGCAGTTTGAGTTAGATGGTTATGAGATGCCTGATTTCTGCTGTTTATCTGCTTTGAACTTTGTGGGTGATGCTTTTCTCTGAGCTCTTGGTAGGGCATACAAACACTGACTTCCTGAGTATGTAAACCTGGTTAAACTTTCCAAACCAGGAATATGATCCCTGAAAAATCTGTTTTACTCTGCTGTAATCATGCATTTCAGGAAATTCAGAAGCCGACAGAGAAAGATATTTGAGAATGGGAACAGATGTCAACCTTTTGCATTTTCAGAGTAGTGACATAAAATGTTCATTTTACTCTGGAAATTAGCCCACAATGGGTGCTCAATGTTGGAATTAAAAAAAAAAAAATTAGTAGTCACAAACTCAAGTATTTCTGAATGTTTTGATTGGCTGCTGACTTTAAGGACTATATTGAACACACCAGCTATTTGCAAAAAACAAACATTAAAAACAAATCTTAATAATGTCCTTAGAGTTTTAACATTTCCATTTGTCTACTGTTTATTTTTTTCAAACTTTGTGGATCATTTGTGATATATAAGACACTTCACAGACCAGGGGCCAGGTATTTAAAGCCCTCACTATTTGATTTGCAACTGGCCTTACTTCCGTTTTACATCTATTTAGTTAAATCTATGTTGCCTGAAAATAACAGAAAATCCCACCAACAGTGGAACAAACAATTAAGAAATGTATTTGTCTCATGCAACAAGAAGTTCAAGGTAGACAGTTTAGGGCTAGTATGGCATCTTGTGTATACCACCAGCAACCCTGGTTCCTTTTTTCATGCTCTGCCATTCACAGACTGTAACTTTCTTCATAGAAGTGGAGAGGGCTCCTGCACTTCCAGGCATGGCTTCTGCCTGGACTAAAAGAAAGGTGGAGTGATGGGCAAAGGACTTTCTCATAGCAGGGCTTTGGGAAAGAATGTCTTGGACAAGAACTTCCACCAGATCTCATTGGTCAGAGTACTGTGCCACCTGTGAACCTCTAGTTGTAAAAGCCAGGAAGATCCATGTGTTTTTAGTTGGGACCATTGTCACTCAGAACAAAGTTGAGTTTTCTGTGACAGCAAGAAGGCCAGGCATGGTGGCTCATGCCTGTAATCCCAGCACTTTGGGAGGCCAAGGCAGGTGGATCACCTGAGGTCAGGAGTTTGAGGCCAGCCTGGCCAACATGGTGAAACCTCATCTCTATAAAAATGCAAAAAAAGGATTAGCTGGGCATGATGGTGGGTGCCTGTAATCCCATATACTCAGGAGGCTAAAGAGGGAAAATTGCTTGAACCCAGTAGGCGGAGGTTGCAGTGAGCCAAGATCATGCCATTGCACTCCAGCTTGGATAACAGAGTGAGACTCCATTGAAAGAAAGAGAAGGAAGGAAGGAGAGAGAAGGAAGGGAGGGAGGAAAGGAGTAAGGGAAGGAAAGGGAGGGAGGGAGGGAGGGAAGGAAGGAAAGGAAGGAAGGAAAATAAGAAAGAAACAAGGGCAAAAGAGAAAAAGAAGGAAATGGCAGTGAGAAAGGTCATTACCAGTGTCTGCTGCACACACCTGTGCTGCCAAAATAAATGGCTTGCGGTGCCCTGTTCGTATCTACAGACCCCGCTTTCACATTTCTGCCTATACTCTTCTGTCATCTGAAGTATTTTCCCCTCCATTCTTATATTCTTTCTATTTCTACAATTTCAAATTCCCCCCATCTCTGAGGTACCTTTTTTCCTCAGCACCTTTCCTGACATCCTTGTTATCCCATTGGACAGCGGTCTCCATCTTCCTGCATTCCCACTGCCCTTTACCATCTGAGAGCCTGAGGGCGTGGCTTACCTCCAGCCATCCCTACAGTTTGGATTTGCAACTGGCCTTGTATTCTGCAAAGCAGGGTAGAGGGCTAATTTTCCCTAGAGAAGCAACCCTCGTCCCATGTGTTTTGTCCAGGAGAGACAGTAAAGGAGCGGGGGTAGATATTTATACATTACAACTAAGACACAAAAGGAGGCATTTTTGTTTTTTATTGCTGGGGAGACTGTGCTAACTAGTTCACTTGGGACAGTCCTGATTTATACCTGCTATTCTGGAGAAATTATTAATAGTGCTTCTTTTTACCCTCAGAAGTGTCCCAGTTTAAATAATAAATTCTGGGTTTACTCTATCGATAAATGGCTTTATCTTGCACTGGAACCTCCACTCCCATTCCCTGGGGGATGGGCGGGAAGGATAAGCTTGCCAGTTAAAGGTAACTGTCTCTCTGGTTTAAAACACTTTCATCTGGGCTAACTCACAGTCAATTAGATAGTACTTGGCTTATCCTAGATCCAAACTCTGTCAGAGCTGTGTCTCCCTTCCCATCTCAGGATCTCCTTTTTTCCAAAATGTGCCTGGGAGCAAATCTCTTGGTCAAGGCACCAATGTCAGCCATTAAAACTTGTCTGCTATGCCAATAATTGGAGTTCACAGCTATATAAAGAGTTTTGGTATTACACTTTACTCCTCCTATCTATGGTTTGTTATAGGGAGTTGGGGGTGACATTTGACCTCCTTCTCTCCCCATCTTCCTTTGTTTTTGTCTTGTGAGCATCTTCTGTGTCTCCTCCTTTACCTGATAGCTTGTAGGAAACTCTCAATCCCAAGTCCACTAGACTTGAGTTTGAGTAGGTAATGGAGAAGTATGGAATGTAGAAAACCATTTTTTCCTTTCAATAAAGTTCAATTTCTTGGGTTTTTTGATTTCATAAGGAATATGTGCCTCTGGGGAAACAGGGAAAATCATGAACCACGATGTGTAGGGCGAGAAAGGGAGAAAAAACCAATTCTATATTTTCCCCCAAAGGATGACCCCTGTTATAACTACTTATATGAGTTTTATTTATATATTTATAAATATATAAGACCATGTTGGCCAGGGTGGTCTGGAACTCCTGACCTTGTGATCCACCCACCTCGACCTCCCAAAGTGCTGGGATTACAGGCATGAGCCACTGGGCCCAGTTATGAAGTCACATATTTATCAAGTGGCCTTTGATAAAAAACTTATAAATGTAGAAATAAAAACTCAATCATGTATCATCAGTGGACTTTGAAGCTGAGAATCAGACTTCATCTTTTCAAGGAATCTGGATCCCTTGGGAGCTAGGGAGATGGTTTGCCTTAGTTTATTTGTGTGACCAAGGGGAGAGACAAAAGACCTCTCTTTCCAGAAATTCCAGTTCCTAGAGTTCTGGGACTACAGGGAAGGAAAAGAAGAAGAACTAGTGGGCTATTTGCTCTTGCAGAGCTGGTCTTAGTGCTCTTCTGGGAATGTGGTCTGTGGGCAGTACAGCAAGTTCTGTCACCTGAGAACATGCAGACTCTGTGTTCCATAGGAGAATGAACAAATGATTGCATCTGTCTTGTAAACCTGTTTCCTTAAAGCCTGACATTTGGTACAGAGTAGTTGCTCATTAAATATTGAATGATCAAATGAGTGAATGAAATAATGCATTTCTGAGCAGTTCTCAAAGCTGACATCCAGTGAGTAGGGTTGGGGACAGAGGTACTTATATTCTTAGTAATATGTACTGTATTTGCCTATGTGTTACTTAGCTTAACTACAGAAACAGAGAGAGAGAAAGAGTAAGAGCATGCACGAGAGAGAATTGCACATGATACATGATTCTTATTGACTAGATAAGGAAACTGAGAATTTGAGTGACTAAGTTTCTTGTTCAAGGTCACAATGAGGCACATCTCAGGCTCATATTTAGGCTTGTCTGGCTGGAAAGCCAGCACTCCGTGTCCCTAATCTGTTGTGATAAGTGATACCTCTGTTGTGGAAGGGGAAGTCAATAGTCAGAGTAGAAAAATCAGCATGCATGAAGATGGAAGACGGGGGGTGAAGTGGGATGTAACCAGACAGCCTGTGAAAGGGCGGTCATTGCATTTTCTAATTGCTTTGAAATCTAGGCTTACAATTCTTGAGAATTGAGTTTTATTTTTTTGAGGCTATTGAACCTGCAGTTCAAGTTTGAGTCCCCTCAAGATCTGTCACTGATGTTTTGACAGATATCTGGACGTTTCTTGGCTGTCTGTTACACATCTAGAAGTGCTAGACTATTCCACGTACATTCTATTATTCTATCCTCACAAGGACCCCGTGAGATGTTTTATCTCCATTTTATAAATCCAGGAACTGAGTTTCAAACAAATAAATGATTTCACTTGAGGTCATATGCTGTAATTGGCAGTGCCAGTGTATGAATCAAGAAATGTCTGTCAATTAAATGTTCCTTTTTTATTTTTATTTTTTATTGACATATCATAGTTGTACATATTTCTGGAGCAATGTGATATTTTGTTACATGTGTACAATGTATAATAATCAAATAAAGGTAATTAGGATATCCATCACCTCAAACATTTTTCTTTTTGTTTTTGCTTTGTTTGAGAGAGGGTCTCACTCTGTCTCCCAGGCTGGAGTGCAGTGGCATGATCACTGCAGCCTCTACCTCCTGGGCTCAGGCAATTCTCTCACCTCGGCTTCCCAAGTAGCTGAGACCATAGGTGTATGACACCACATCTGGCTACTTTTTTAAAACTATTTGTTGAGACAGGGTCTGTTTATTTTGCCCAGGCTGATCTTGAACTCCTGGGCTCAAGTGATCTTCCAGCTTCTGCCTCCCAAGCACTGGGATTACAGCTGTAAGCCACAGCACCTAGTCAGCATTTATCTTTTCTTTGTGTTCAGAACATTACAATTCTTCTCTTCTAGCTATTCTGAAATATATAATAAATAACTGCTAACTGTAATTTCCTTATTCCACTATGAAATGCTAGAACTTATTCTTTCAATCTAACTGTATTTCTGTACCTATTAACCAACTTCTCTTCCCCCTCCCCATCCCTGCTTCCCTTTCCAGTCTCTGGTAATTACTGTTCTACTCTCTACCTTCGTTAGATACACTCTTGTGTTTTTTAGCTCACACATCAGTGAGAACACACAATATTTGTTTTTCTGTGCCTGGCTTATTTCACTTAACATAACTAACTCGAGTACTATCCATGTTGCTGCAAAAGACAGACTTATTTTTTTTAAGCCTGAATAATACACCATTGTGTATATGTACCAATTTTTCTTCCTTTTATTTTTTTATTTTATTTTATTTTATTTTTTTTTTTTGAGACAAAGTCTCACTCTGTTGCCCAGGCTGGAGTGCAGTGGCAAAAATCTCAGCTCACCATAACCTCCACCTCCTGGGTTCAAGCAGTTTTCCTCTCTCAGCCTCCCGAGTAGCTAGGACTACAGGCGCATGTCACCATGACTGGCTAATTTTCGTATTTTTAGTAGAGATGGGGTTTTACTGTGTTGGCCAGTCTGGTCTCAAACTCCTGGCCTCGTGATCCATCTGCCTTGGCCTCCCAAAGTGTTGGAATTACAGGCGTGAGCCACCGCGCCCAGCCACTGTATTTTCTGTATTCATTCATCTGTTGATAGATACTTGGGAGTTGATCTATATCTTAGTTATTGTGAATAGTGCTGCAGTAAACATGATGGGGGAAGTACAGATATCTCTTTCATATACTGATTCTCTTTGGAGATACATCCAGCAGTGGATGTGTTAATTGTTTTGTTTGCTAGGCAGGAGCTTTTTAGCAGATACAGTTCCTTGTCTATTTTTGTTTTTGTTGTCTGCGCTTTTGAGGCCTTATGCCAAAAAAAAATTCACCCAGACAAAGGTCCTATAGCATTTCTCCAATGTTTTCTTCTAATAGTTTCATATTTTTGGGTCTTGAATTTATGTGTAATCAATTTTGAGTTTATTTTTGCATACAGTGGAAGATAGAAATCTAGTTTTATTCTTCTGCATATGAGTATCCAGTTTTCCCAGGGTCATTTATTGAAGACACTGTCATTTCCCCAATGTATGTTCTTGGTGCCTTTGTCAAAAATTAGTTGACTGTGTGTGAATTTGTTTATTGTTTCTCTATCCTGTTTCTTCGATCTATGTGTCTGTTTTTATGACAGTACCTTACTGTTTTGGTTATGATAGCTTTATACTACAATTTGAAATCAGATAGGATGATGCCTCCAGATTTGTTCTCTTTGCTCAGGATTGGCTTAGCTATTTGAGGTCTTTCCTAGTTCAACATAAATTTTAGAAAAATTCCATTTGACCCAGCAATCCCATTACTGGGTATATACCCAAAGGATTATAAATTGTTCTGTTATAAAGATACATGCACACGAATGTTCATTGCAGCACTGTTTACAATAACAAAGACCTGGAACCAACCCAAACGCCCATCAATGATAGACTGGACAAGGAAAATGTGGCACATATACACCATGGAATACTATGCAGCCATAAAAAAACGATGAGTTCGTGTCCTTTGTAGGGACATGGATGAATCTGGAAACCATTATTCTCAGCAAACTGATATAAGAACAGAAAATCAAACACCGCATGCCCTCACGCATAGGCAGATATTGAACAATGAGAACACATGGACACAGGGAGGGGAGCATCACACACTGGGGTCTGTTGGAGGGGGCAAGGGAGGGACAGCAGGGGGATAGGGAGGTTGGGGAAGGATAACATGGGGAGAAATGCCAGATATAGGTGACGGGGGATGGAGGCAGCAAACCACATTGCCATGTGTATACCTATGCAACAGTCCTGCATGATCTGCATATGTACACCAGAACCTAAAGTACAATTAAAAAAAACAAAGAAATTTTAGAATTATTTGTTCTATTACTACAAAGAATGTCACTGGTATTTTAATAGGGATTACAATAAATAGGTAGATTGTTTTGGGTAGTATAGACATTTAACCAATATGAATTTTTTCAATTCATGAATGTAGGATATCTTTACATTATTTCCTGTCCTCTTCAATTTCTCTAATCAATGAGAGATCTTTTACTTTTTTGGTTAAGCTTATTCCTAGGGTTTTGTGTGTGTGTGTGGAGGGAGGCAGCTATTGTAAATGGCATTGCTTTCTTGATTTCTTTTTCAGATTGATTGCTGTTAGTGTATGGGAACACTACTGATTTTTGTATGTTGATTTTTGTGTCCTGTAACTTCACTAAATTCATTTATCAGTTCTAAGAGTTTTTGGTGGAGTCTAAAGGTTTTTCCAAATATAAGATTGTGTCATCTGCAAACAAGAATAATCTGACTTCCTCCTTTACAATTTGGATGCCCTTTATTTATTTCTGTTGCCAAATTACTCTGGCGAGGACTTCTAGTACTATGTTAAATAAAAGTGGTAAAAGTTAGGAATCCTTGCCACGGTCCAGATCTTAGTGGAGATGCTTTCAGTTTTTTCCCATTCAGTATGATATTAGCTATAGGCTTGTCTCATCTGGTCTTTATTGTGTTGAGGTATTTCTTTCATACCCTGTTTGTAGAGAGCTTTTATCATAAAGCAACGCTGGATTTTATTGAAATTTTTAGCATCTATTGAAATAATCATAAGCATTTTTTTTAAATCCTTGATTCTGTTGTTGTGATGAAGTGTTCTTTTTACTTCTCAGCTTGATGACATTGCAGTTTATATAAAAAAAAAAAAAAAAAGTGAGAGAGAATTAAAAAAAGAAAGTCTAGAAGCCCAACTAATTCTTTGAGAAGCAGACAAACTGTGCCAGAAGTAATCTAGCTCTGACTTCTAGAAGAAACCCATCATCATCTGTGGAATAAAAACACTAACATCCTTGTGGCTAATCAATGTTATTTTAGTTTTCAAGGCTTCTTCTCACATGTTCATTCAGCAAATATTTATTGAGTACCTGCTTTGTGCTCAAGATTCTCTAGGCCTCAAGAAAATAGCTAAGACAGGCTGGGCCCAATGACTCATGCCTGTAATTCCACCACTTTTGGAGGCCAAGATGGGCAGATCACTTGAGTCAGGAGTTCGAGACCAGCCTGGGCAACACGGCAAAACCCCGTTTCTACAGAAAGTTAGCTGGGCATGTTAATATGCACCAGTGGTTTCAACTACTTGGGAGGCTGAAGTGGAAGGATTGCTTGAGCCTGGGAAGTGGAAGTTGCAATGAGCTAAGATAGCACTACTGTACTATTGCCTGTATGACAGAGTGAGAACTTGTTTAAAAAACAAAACAAAACAAAGCAAAACAAAAACAACTCTTATTTGTTTCCTGGAGGGAGAGAAAGACGGTAACAACTTTTATTCTATTTTATTAAACAGCTATATTGAGATAAACTTCACATACTAGAAATTCCACCTTTTGAAAGTATATAATTCAGAGATTTTTAGTATATTGCAAAGTTGTGCAACTATCACCACTACCTGATTCCAGATCAATTTCAAATGGTTATTTAATTTATCAGGAATGACAAGGTCACTGAAGACAAATACATGGGGTAAGGTGAAGACATTGCTAGTTTGTCTTCAGTGATCAGAGAAGGCTTGCCAGATAGTGATATTGGAGCAGAAACCTGAATGCAGTGAGGGAGTGAGACCTGGATATCCAGGGAAAGAATGATCCTTGGAGAAAACAGTGTCAGATCCTGAGGTGAGGCAGGAGCACATCAGTGTTCAGGGAAGAGCAAAGAGATCAGTGAGAGGCTGGGTGTATAGTTCACGCCTGTAATTCCAGCACTTTGGGAAGTTGAAGTGGGTGGATTTCTTGAGTCCAGGAGTTCGAGACCAGCCTGGACAACACGGTGAAACCCTGTCTCTACCAAAAACATGAAAAATTACCCAGGCATGATGGTGCATGCCTGTGGTCCCAGCTATTCAAGAAGCTGAAATAGAAGGATCACCTGAGCCCAGGAGGCTGAGTTTGCAGTGAGCAGAGATGGTGCGCTGCACTTCAGCCTGGGAGACAGAATGAGACCCTGTCTCAAAAACAAAAACAAACAAAAACAGAGATCAGTGAGAAGAGTCAAGAGCCCAGGAGGGGTGATGATCCTATCCGAGTGTTATAAGGGATCCTATGTTGAAGCACCTGGTATAATGCCTGGTACACAGTACATGAAAGCTGTGATTATTATTGCTGTTCTCATCTAAGGGCACCAGGCACTTTGCTTCCTAAACACCAAGGCTCTATTTCACCTTTGCATCTCCCTGCAGACAAGACCAATAATATGGGCTTAATGTGAAAAGTCGTTGAACATCCATTGAGTGAAAGAAGCTTGTTTAGTCTTTAATAACCTTTGTTTGCTATAGGAATGAGCAGAAATATATATGCCCAGATGGACTGATAAACCACAAAGGCCAATTAAGTCTTCCTACCAAAGGGGCATTATTTTCTCGAAGGCTTTTAAAATTTCTATTTCCTTGAGAGTTAGGAGGTGGGATGAAGAGATTTTTTTCTTTTTTTCTTGGCCCCTTGTTGAAGGCAGCTCTGTGACGGGGTTTCTTTATAGTTGGGCAAAGGGATGTCTGGGTCAAAGCGACAGCCAACGTGTGCTGCTCTTACAACACATTACATAAATAGCTCCGCGTAATTGCTACCATCCATCAATTTGGGAAGACCCATGGTGAGAGATGCTGCCAGTTTCTTGGAATGAAGACTAAAGCTCCAAATAGCCCATACAGTCATACTTACTAATCAATGCCAGTTTTTCTAAGGGAGGGTAAAATTGGTCTAGTCACCAATTCAGCCTTGGAAAGGATTCCCTTGTGTGTCCTTCACGTGGATTTGCAAGCCTGTTTGCTCATTGCTCTCTTTACATTTTTTTCTTTGAATCTCTCTTTTTGTCATAGTATTTGTTGCTCTGCGTTTTCCTGTGTTGCAAGCTGAAGCCTTTGTTGAACTGGCTAAGGATGGTCAGCTTTCTGATGGGTTTAGGTTAATCTGACCACCGTAGGCAGCAGGACAGAACGTCTCAGCTCCACGTGCTGTTGGGAGTTCTCATTGACCAGCTTCTCTGTCTGCATGGGTTGTGTTAACCTGATTCTGTCTCAATTTCTAATTCATTCTGGATTGGAAAAAGAGTAACCATGAGTCAAAAAACAAGTGGAAAAAAGAAAAAACATGTTAGACGTGCAGTGTTCCAATGTGAAATCTCTCAATAGTCACCACATCTTGCTCTTCAACTCTGTCATTCTAAGTCAGTGGGCCATAAGCACTGTGCCACAGGCAGGGTAGTATAGATCCCATTTCTGCAGGGCTAATGGCAATGTATCTGACACGAAGAGGCAGAATAATCTTATCGAGTTGATGTTGAAGTAATGAAGTCACATTCTTGTTGATTGAAAATAAAATCAAACAGGAAATTCCCACAGCTAAGGCCCTTCTGAGCAGTGCCATATGGACAGTGGTTTGCCCTGCAGTAACTTGGAGGGACTCTGCAAACTCCTGGAACGTAGGAACCTTGTTTACTTCCCATGAGAATGGACCATAGAGTCTTTTTAGCGGAGGTAACAGCGGAGGGTGTATATGTTCAGCAGATCCATGTTACAGACACAGCCAACAACTTTCCACCCCCAGCTCATGGTCCGGTTTTCTTTCTTTGTGAGAAGTGTACCCTTGATGCGAAAAGCCCCTTTCCATCAGAATGCCCCTTGAGGCATAAGCCCCTATCAAAGGATGAGATGGGGAGACTGTGAGGTTCCTTTGGCTTCATGTTCCATTTTCTATCTGAATCCTCTAGTAATGTTTGAGTGAATGCTCCATGTTCTCCATAATGTTATAGCCTATTATACTAGTCAGAATTTTTCTTTTGTGGATAATTAATAGGAAATAAAAGAAGTCAAGCGTGATTTGGTGTTTGCAGAAATCCTTAGAAGTTCTTTAAGAGCAAAAAATAAGACTTGCTTAAAACCCTCAAGCCAGGGGACATGGTTCTTTTTCATGGACAATTGCTACTGAGAAAAATGCAATAAAACATGTCATGCTTCTGGGTCAATAGACACTAGGCATTTATATTTCCTTTTTTTGTTTTGAAGTGAACATAAACTCAAGGGTTTATTGTCTTTATCATAAAACAAAAGATGCGACTTAGAACTGGATCACTTAGCCCTTTTTCTTTAGCCCTCCCAGTTCAAAATGCTTGCATCTCTTCACAGCCAGCACTCTTAGATTTGCAGCTAATTTAAGGCACTCAAGCCTCAGCACAGTCTTCTTTCTACTTTTAGCCTTTTTTCCTGGAAATGGGCTCTGTCTGCCCGTGATAGCCACTTGGCTTCCTATTGTAGCACCTCTTTCCCTGGGCATACAGAGAATCTTTGCCCATCTCATTCTGTATCACTTTGTGAATTGGTGCTTGCCACACTTGTTACAGGAAGTCTGGTGGGTTTTAGGATTATTCACCATATTTGTGAAAGTGCTATGGGCAGAGAAGTGCATTTAAATTTTTTTTTTAAGTGCATTTAAATTTTATTGGGAAAAACAGGATCAAGAAAAGGTAGTTTTACCTTTTCTGGATGCTGGCATAATTAAAGAGATGGTCAGGTCAGCCAAGCACGGTGGCTCACGCCTGTAATCCCAGCACTTTGGGAGGCTGAGGTGGGTGGATCACAAGGTCAGGAGTTTAAGACCATCCTGGCCAACCGGGTGAAACTCCGTCTCTACTAAAAATATAAAAATTAGCCTGGCGTGGGGGAGGGTACCTGTAGTCCCAGCTACTTGGGAGACTGAGGCAGGAGAATCGCTTGAACTCAGGAGGCGGAGGTTGCAATGAGCTGAGATCACGCCACTGTACTCCAGCCTGGGCAACAGAGCGAGACTCCCTCTCAAAAAAAAGGAAAGATGGTCAGGTCAGGTCGTTCACTCTCCACTCCTGGCAGGTAGCATATAATAATGGCCATACAATAATGAGAAAGAGAGTATGTAATATTTGAATAGTACTCTATACTCTGAAACTGCATTCACTTTGATCCTCCTAATAAGCCTGTGAGGTTGGTTAGGCAGGCATTACAAAGAGAAGGAAACTGAGGATCACAGAGAAAGTGGAAAGCGACTTTTTCAAGATCTCATAGTTAAGTGGTGACCTTGAAACGGGTTTCCTTGTTCTCTGGCTGTCACCCTCTCTGCTGAAAGAGGGGTTGTGAGGAGGGGAAGAATATTTCCTCCTAATTTTAATTGTTTCAGTGGTTGACTGAACCTCAAGAGAGACTCCCTTTATTTTGGCTCCCAGGAGTCTGAGTTACTGTTTGCCCAAAACAGGCTTAAAAACCAAACAAACATAAAAACAGAGGCTGGGCACGGTGGCTCATGCCTGTAATACCAGCGCTTTGGGAGGCCAAGACAATCAGATCACTTGAGGAAGGGAGTTCAAGACCAGCCTGGCCATCATGGTGAAACCCTGTTTCTACTAAAAATACAAAAATTAGCTGGGTGTGGTGGCTCTTGCCTGTAATCCCAGCTACTTGGGAGGCTGAGGCAGGAGAATCACTTGAACCCAGGAGGTGGAGGCTGTAGTGAGCCAAGATCATACCATTGCACTCTAGCCTGGGTGAGACTCTGTCTCAGACACACACACACACACACGCGCGCGCGCGCGCGCATATACACACACACACAATTCTAGCTGGCTTTGCCAGGCCCACTGCTTTGGGGCCAGTGAAGAAGTGTGCTCACCTCCTGTGCTTGTACAGGTTTCCCTGGAGCAGGCCCTGACCACATCTCCATCACCACTTATCTCAAGCTGGTCCCATGCTACCACTTTCTATGGTGAGGACTTCTGTCCTTGGGGCTGCCCCCAATAGTGCCCAGCCTTGGAGTCCTTTTCTTTCCTGCTTTGCTAACACTGTCCTTAAAAACATCACTTTCAGCTGAGACCTAGGGCTAAAGCTGGGAGATTGAAAAAATGCAGACTACCGGGGCGTTACTCATTTCTCCGGCTCTGATCTGCTGTTGTACCAGGGGTCTAGTCAGGCCTGTGTCTGCCTCCTTGAATAGCCCAGAGAATTCATCTAAACAGCCTTCCTACAGCAGCTCCCCACTCCAGGTGGCCCGATAGGAGTTTCAGACCAGTGTTGTCTCCCGGGACATTGACACAGCAGCCAAGTTTATTGGTGCTGGGGCAGCCACAGTTGGTGTGGCTGGTTCAGGGGCTGGCATTGGAACGGTATTTGGCAGCTTGATCATTGGCTTTGCCAGGAACCACCTCTCAAGTAGCAGCTCTTCTCCTTTGCCCTGTCTGAGGCCATGGGGCTCTTCTATTTGATGGTCGCCTTCCTTATCCTCTTTGCCATGTGAGGCTCTGTGGGGTCACCTGCCTGTCCCTGCTGTGGCGACCCCATACCATTCCTAGTGCTGGGGTGGGCTAAGCTTTACCATTAAACACAATGTTTTTGTTTTTTGGTTTTTTTTAGAGAAACAAAAAAATCCACATCACTTTCTCTCTGCTGGGAAAAGTGCCTTTGGGACTTTTCACCATTGTGTCTGCCATCTAAGCCTGTGTCATCGTCATCTCTCACCTGAACCTTTCTTTCGGGGGGCACTTCACTCCCTTTTTCTCTCTACACCCCATCTTCTCAACTCTCCAGCATCTTTCTAAAGCATGGATCTGCCTAATGATCCCCACCTGGAAAAGTCAAGCTCTATGGAAGCCAGCATTTGGGACTCTCAGTGACCTGGTCCAAATCAGTGGCCAGCCTCACCCCTCTGTCTCCCACTATTGACTTGAATGAGCCTTCAACTCCAGCCATACTCTCCTGTTCACTGCCTTCATCATCTTGTTTGAACTTGTCTACCTCTAGGATTTTGCTCATACTACTGTATCTCCAAGTGGAGCAATTTAATAAATCAATTTTCAAGGATTATCACCAATGCTGTCACCTCCAAGAAAACTTCCAGTCTTAACTCCTCCAGAAAGGATCTCCCTTCACCATTAACAGTTACTGCCAAGGCCTGCCTTGTTTGCGATATTTCCTCGTCTATCTGCCTTCACTGAGCCGTGAGTGCCCTGAAGCTCGTGACAGGACCTTGGTCATCTTTGTGTCCCTGAATCTGGTATAAAATAGACACACAAAGGTTTCCTTTCGATTGATTCTGGCACCATGTCAATTATAGTTCAATGGCTCAAATATGCCTCTTCTCCAGGGCTGGATTATCAAAGAATGCAGGAATATCCATAGCAAACCAGTCAGTATCTACTTGCATGGGTAGTAAGAAGATGACAAAGCAGATAAATAGATGCTGGGCTTGGAGTTCTTGCCCTTTGTAGAACCTGGACTGTTAGGCTGGCCCAACAGCCCTGAAACACTGGTGGGAGGAAAAGTGAAAAAGTGGGCAAACCTGAAGGAGCTGGCAAAGGTAGAATTGGGCTGACACTGCCCCCCAAACACCCACTTTTTGGCACCATTATTCTTCCTAGAAGGGAAAGAGGTAGGCTTGGGCTCAAACTATTTTCAAGTCCTGTTTTGTCCCTTGAGCAGCAACCCTGGGCAAGTCTCTTGGCTCCTCTGAGTGTTGGGGTTCATTAGGGCTCCCTCACAGTTTTATTGGGAGAGTGGTCCTTAAAAACCTGGACTGGGCAGGGCTGGTGGCTCACACTTGTAATCCCAGTATTTTGGGAGGCTGAGATGGGCAGATCACCTGAGATCAGGAGCTCAAGACCAGCCTGGCTAATGTGGTGAAACCCCGTTTCTACTAAAAATATAAAAAATTAACTGGTCATCGTGGCACATGCCTGTAATCCTAGCTACTCAGGAGGCTAAGGCAAGAGAATTGAACCCAGGAGGTGAAGGTTGCAGTGAGCTGAGATTGCACCATTGCACTCCACCTTGGGCAACAAGAATGAAACTCCATCTCAAAAAAAAAAAAAAAAAGGACTGCAACTCTAAGCTGTTGAGAAACAATGAAAACATTTGAGATAGAAAATGAGTTCAGTAACTTGGTAGTAGCAAGGTCAGACAATTTCAAGGGATGTTTACCTAAGACAAGTGAAAACATATGCTCGTAAAAGACACATGAAAGAGTATTTTCAGCAGCTTTATTCATGGTAGCATGAAACTGGAAACAACCCAAATGTCTATTAGCAGGAGCATGGACAAACCAACTATTGTATATTCATACCATGGAATACTACACAGCAATGAAAAAGAAGAAACTACTGAGATAGAAAACAGCGTGGATCAAACTACAGAAATGTTGAGTGAAAGAAGCCAGACCAAAATGAAGAAAAGAATATTGCATGATTCCATTTATATAAAATTGAGGTCATACAAGTTAAGATTTTGGTGAGAGATATTAGAGCATTGGTTACTTATGGGGTGGGATTGGAATTGACCGAAAGAGGCATGAGTAAATGTTCTGGGCTGATGACAGTATTCTAATTCTTGATTGAGATATTTACTTCAAGAGTGTTTATGTTTGTGAAAACTCATCTAATTATATATTTAAGTATGTGCAGTTTAGTTGTCAATTAAAATAGCTCTTGAGAAAAGATTTATTTTATAATTTAATTTTATTTATTTATTTATTTTTGAGACGGAGCCTCTCTCTGTTGCCCAGGCTAGAGTGCAGTGGCATGATCTCGGATCACTGCAATCTTTGCCTCCTGGGTTCAAGCGATTCTCCTGCCTCAGTCTCTCAAGTAGCTGGGATTATTGGCACCCACCACTGCACCCAGCTAATTTTTTGTATTTTTAGTAGAGATGGGGTTTCACTATGTTGGCCAGGCTAATCTCAAACTCCTGACCTCAGGTGATCCACCCTCCTTGGCCTCCCAAAGTGCTGGGATTACCAGCGTGAGCCACTATGCCTGGCCTAATTTTTGTTTTTAGAGACAGGGTCTTGCTTTGTTGCCTAGGAGGGAGTGCAGTGGCACAATTTTGGCTCACTGCAGCCTCGACCTCCTGGGCTCAAGTGATCCTCTCACCTCAGCCTCCTGAGTATCTGGGACTACAGGCACACACCACCATGTCCGGCTAACAGATTCATTTTAGACCAGACTTGTAAGTAAGCTTGTGGCATTGGGAATTGGTGAACTTGACAGTCAATGCCAAGCAACAGCAAAAGCAACTTATCTGCAACCTAGGTTCCCAAGAGGAGGAGATATTTGGAATGAGCTATGTAAAAACAGAAACCCACCAGATGGAACAAGGTGTAGAATTTACTTCACGAAGGAGAAAAAGAAGATCATAGGCTGCAGGTTGGAAAGAGAAGCATCTGAACCTTGCAAATGAGTTGATGTGGCAGGAAAGAGAGTCTGTGAAGGAGCAGGGGATAATACAAAGGTAGCATGGGTGACCACCCACAGGGATGGCTTAAGTGGCCAGGGGATGGTGGTCCCTCACTTGGTGGTATAACAAGGCAGAGGGATATGCAGGCCTGGATCTCAGAAGAGAAGCCTGGAGACATAGTTTGGGGAGCGTGGCCAGCATAAAGGAGGTGGTGAAAACATTTGAGAATGGACAAGCTGACCCAGAAAATTAGAAAAACATATAATACATGTGGTATCATCTCTTGATCTTACCAGAAAGAATGAAGTAGTGATGGCTGGGTGTGGTGGCTCACCACTTCGGGAGGCCAAGGCGGGCAGATCACTGAGGTCAGGAGATCAAGACCAGCCTGAACAACATGGTGAAACCCCGTCTCCACTAAAAATACAAAAATTAGCTGAGCATGGTGGTGGGCGCTTGTAAGTCCAGCTACTAGGGAAGCTGAGGCAGGAGAGTCACTTGAACCTGGAAATTGGAGGTAGCAATGAGCCAAGATCACACCACTGCACTCCAGCCTGGGTGACAGTGAGACTCCGTCTCAAAAAAGAAAGTAGTGACTTGACCTCTCAGCTTGGCTAGACTTTGACTTGGGCTCAGTAGCTAAAGATGAACATGAAGCTGGTTTCAGGTACAGAAGAATGGAGTTAAAGATCATTCTTTCTTCCTTGACATGTCCAGGGAAAGTAAACCTGGGAGCCTCTCTCTCTCAACTATACAATGCTGCCTTTGTTCAATATTTCTCCATTGACAGAACCCCACACACTATCTTGTTAAGACCAAATGGAAATGAAGCCATTCCTCAGCTTATGAAAAAAAGTTCCAGAAAAGGAATTACAACCTATGATGAACAAACTTGGTGCTGTTTGTCTCCTGATGACTATTACCTAACTTCTCTATGCCTCACTTTTTTCATTTGTAGAAATAGATTACTACTGCCATAGGATTATTATGAGGAGTCAATGAATGATATTTAGAAAGGACCTAGAATGGTCTTTGGTACATAGTAAGTGCTATACAAATGTTTTTCAAATAAATGTATTTGTTAAGTGAAAGGTGGAATTCTCAATGGAAAGAGCTGTAAAAAAAGAACTTGCCAAGTGTTCTAATGGTTCACTGGCAGAAGATCAGTTCCCAAGGAAGATCAAATTAATCATTTTGCTCAATTTGTATTTTGGAATAGTTTTAGATTTACGTAAAAGTTGCAAAGAAACTCAGAATTTCTCACCAAAATAATTTTTGGAATGTATACCCAGTACTAATCATGTGCAAAATAGTAAACCAAGCTGAGTGCAAGGGTCTGGGCAAATAAGGAAAACCATAGAGTAATGACTCATCTCATCCTTCCTACCTGTTGATCATGGGGGAAAAGTAGAGTTTATGTATTTGTTTGCTATTAACAGCCTGCTAGTTACTCGGCACTGTGATAGGAACTGAGGATATAGCGGTCAAATTCTTACATCTGTGGAAGAATGTTCCTGTAACTGTGCCAGGCACTAGGAAGCAACAGTGAAGGTTACTGTCCATGTAGGTCATCGATATAAAAGCAGAAAGAGAGAAAGATGCATGTCAAGCTCTATGGGAGCTTCAAGGAAGGGGGATCATGTCCACTCGGGAAGAAGCTTCATGGGTGGGACAACTTTTGAAAGATTGAAAAGTGTGTAATTGGGGAGTCTTATCCCCTTATAATAAGGGCTTTTGAAAAAGATATGTAGACTTTTCAGTGCAGCATGGAAAAAAAAAAAAGATAAAGTGTTTCGATGTTAAACCTGCAACTTTGGCGACAGTGCCATTGACTGGAGAGCAAAGGGATGAAATAAAATTATTTCTTCGCAACTGCTTTCTAGAGAGAGAGAATAATATATATAGAGAGAATTGGGGCAGGAGAAGAAGAGAGAGGAAAGAAGAAAAATTAGCTTCTGTTTTCCGCTTAGGGAGGAGCAGTGTCTGAAGGATTTCTAGAAGCCTGGATTAGGCTTCAAACGTTTCACGACTCAAATCATCTATGCTTGCTGATTTCCAAGTTCTTCCTGAAAGAGCACAGTCACTTGTTCCTTAAAACAACCCAAAGAATGTTGCAATATACCCAAATCAGAAACCACGTTATTTTTAGTTACTTTCTCCTCTTCCTCCTGTGAGTGACTTCTTTTATCAGATGAAGCATATAACCTGTGTGGCCTGTTGACATTGTATCCCTGGAGAAGGTGGTTGCCTGTTACCCAGGAGTTGGGTGGGGTCTTCTTTTCTATGACTTGCATCTCCCACCCCAACCCCCATTATTATCTACTCTTGTTAACTTTCTCAGGCTCAGATACTATGAGCTTTTAGAGGACAAATAACTTGTCTGGTCACCTCTGCATCCCAGCACAGGCCTGACACAGTAGGTATTCAATTCTTCACAAATATTTCAGTAGAAGGATGGTGGAAGCATCAATTATGCCAGAATTGTTGTGGTGAGATCCTCAGATGTGTTGCTTCTACAAATACTTTTAAGAACAACTTATTCTAAGGTAGTTTCACTATGAAAACAAAGACCCAATGGACCTTCTGGGCCCCATCCTGTTCACTGAAATTTCTCAGCCCAATTATGCTCACTATATTCAGAACTAAATTCATAATCTTTAACCCATTTCCCTAAACCAGGTCCTATTTTTTTTTTTTTAAATGGCACCACCTTGTTCAGACACCCACATTAGAACTGAGCAAGATTCTCAACTTTTCTGCTCTTTCACGCCCCACATGAATTGGTTACTGACTCTGAATGCTGCTGCTTCACCATTTCTCTGAAACATATAATCCTTCATCATCCTGCTATAAATTGTTCTCATGTCTCCCCTTGAGCCTCTGATTCTAATCTTCCAGCTCTGATCTGTTCCTCAACATGGTGCTGCTTATATGCAGAGTTGACCACGTGTCTCTCTGGCTTAAACCCCTCTGGGAGTATCTTTTGCTTTCATCCAAGTCCAGAACTGAGAATCTCCATGCTTCTTAACACAACTCACACACTTCTCTACAGTGCTCCACCCATCCCCCCATCCTCCAGTCTATTTGTTTGTCATAACAAATGTGTTTGTGTTTCCTAAAAACATTTGCCTCTTTCTCATCTATGCAGGATGCGTCTTTTCAAAGCTCTGGGTAAGAGGCAGCTTAGTGAGATTTGGCACTCAGCTTATTCTGATAGTCCCACCACTGTTGGTATAATTGACCCCCAAAGCCCAAACTGAATGAATCCACTGCTCACTTTATTGAAATACCGTGGAAGTCAATGCAGGCAGTGTGAACTCTGTGAGTTTTGTTTAAATACTGATACGGTTTGGCTGTGTCCCCACTCAAATCTCATCTTGAATTGTATCTCCCATAATCCCCACAAGTCATGGGAGGGACCTGGCGGGAAGTAATTGAATCATGGGGGTGGGTTTTTCTCATACTGTTCTCATGGTAGTGAGTAAGTCTCATGAGATCCAATGTTTTTCAAAAGGGCAGGTCTCTGAACATTCTCTCTTTCCTGCTGCCATGTAAGATGTGCCTTTGCTCTTCCTTCGCAGTCTACCATAATTGTGAGGCCTCCCCAGCCATGCTGAACTGAGTCAATTAAACCTCTTTCCTTTATAAATTATCCAGTCTCAGGTATGTCTTTATTAGCAGCATGAGAAGGGACTAATACAATTACATTGCCCACATACACCTAGCTCCTTAAGTTCTCATTTGAACTGGTTTTAATGTCTTATTAATTGAAGAGTTGATTAAAATTGTTGATACTTGTTTGCTTTGCCTTATATATGTAGGAAAGTCATGTTTTGTTTGGTTTTGCTTCTTAAAGCAGAGATGGAGTTTTGCTATGTTGCCCAGGCTTGTCTTGAACTCTTGGAGTCAAGGGATCCACCAACCTTGGCCTCCTAAAGTGCCGACATGACAGCAGTGAGCCACCATGTGCTCTTCCTTTCTTCCTTTTTTTTTTGGAAAGTCATGTTTCTAACCCTTCAAAAATTATATTTTAATGACAGTCTTTAATAACAATTATACTTTTAATGAGATACATACTCCTAAAAGTGGGAGTGACCTGTCTTTTCAGATTTTTCAAGCTTAGCCTAGTCTTGTGTCTTCCATCTGGTAGAAACAATTTATCTGCCTCGCCATGGGCAACCTCCTATCTCACAAGTTATTATCTTCTTTTTCCCTGTGGCACGTTGAATTTAACCTATTTATAACATGATTGAATGGCATTCTAGGTATTTATATTTGGGCCCTGGCCCCAGTGAAAGGACTAAACCTTCTAAGGACAAGAACTATGCCTTTCTTTCATCATTATATCCCCTCAAGTTCCTATAGACCCTAGCTGTACAGACTTTAGAATTAATGAATGGTGGATAAATGAATGAATAAATGAATTGAGCAAGAAATACAAAGATGAATAAATTCAGTCTACTTGGTCGAGAGACAAATATATGCTGTCATTCCTTTTGCCTGGTGTCCAGAAAAGCCTTCTGGATCCATTGTTATATATGCAAGCATTTTCCTTTTCATGGGGATGGCTGTTTGATGATTGACATTGTTTAAATAACTCCAGCTAATCAGTTTTGCCCATGGGATTTGGAAACCCTGAACTATGTTGTTTGGAATAGGTTATAGCATTATGTTAAATACAGTGCAGGTCAAATATTATTACTAACATATCTCGTAAGAAACCAGATGTTGCCAAGGTTTAGTTCCCTTAATTCAAGTAATATTCAACATAAAATTATATTTTGTCCAGTGGTTTTGAATAGAGTTTTAGAATTTGTTTTAATGGGATTAATTCATTATTTTAATTATTACCTTGATTCTCAGAAAACTCCTTCTGTGTTCCCAACTGGGGATGGGGACTTCTCACTTTGCTCCCAGCTTCTGTCTTTCTCTTTATCTAGGCAAACAGTCTCTGTCATTATGCCTCCCCATTATCCTGGGTGGAAGTTGTTCTGGTGGCAGAAACCATGCCTGGCTCATTGAAGATCCCTAGCACCCAACACAGTCCAATACTATGTAGGTTTTCACTGAAGGTTTGCTGCATAAAGGGGCAGAGAGCAGAGATCATGGGCTCTGGGTCAAACCTCAGTCTGTTAAAGAATCATTTCCAAACAAGGATAACATTGTGACTTTCCTTCTCCTCCTCTTCTTCCTCCTCACTCTTCCTCCTCCCCCCTTCTTCTCTCTCCTCCTATTCCTCCTTTTTCTCCCTTTTCTCCTTCTCCTCTTTTTTTCTCCTTCTTCTCCTCCTCCTCCTCCTTCTGTTTTCTCTCTGTCTCTCTTTTTTTTTTTTTTTTTTTTTTTTAATAGAGATGGGGACTCACTATGTTGCCCAGACTGGTCTCAAACTCCTGGTCTCAAGTGATCCTCCCACCTTGGCCTCCCAAAGTGCTGGGATTACAGGTGTGAGCTACCATTCTTGGCTTAACATCATGACTTTCCCATGAGTAGAAGTTAAACATGTGTTAAAGGTTTTATTTAACTTATTAATTAATGAGATAATGAGGCAGGTATTATAACCAGTTCAAAAAATAATCTGAAGAACTAGCACATGTATACATGAGGAATATTGAAATGAATATGCAAATAAAAACAAAACTAGCTTCGTTTACAGCAGAAGAGGAGTCAATGGAAACCTTTGTGGATAAAACAGAATTTACATATCCATAAACAAGAATTATTTTGCATCGCTATCAGTTATCTGCAATTTCCAGAGTTGTAAAATAGCTCCCATGGAATCAGAATCAGATAACTTAGAAGGTGTTCTCTAGACAATATAGAGTTTCCCATTATAGCACAAAATTCCCGTTTCAGTTCAAATCTCACCTGAGCTCACCTGAGGGAAGGGCATCTGGGTAGAGATAATAGCACCAGGAAAGGCCTGGAGGCATGAAACTTCATGATTCTGTAAGGGAGAAAGTTGCCAGAAGAACGAGAGGTAGGTAGGGGCCAGAACGTAATAACAACTCTGCAAGGCCAGGATAAATAATTTTTTTTTTTTTTTTTTTGAGACGGAGTTTCACTCATGTTACCCAGGCTGGAGTGCAATGGCGCGATCTCGGCTCACTGCAACCTCCGCCTCCTGGGTTCAGGCAATTCTCCTGCCTCAGCCTCCTGAGTAGCTGGGATTACAGGCACGCACCACCATGCCCAGCTAATTTTTTGTATTTTTAGTAGAGACGGGGTTTCACCATGCTGACCAGGATGGTCTCGATCTCTTGACCTCGTGATCCACCCGCCTCAGCCTTCCAAAATGCTGGGATTACAGGCTTGAGCCACCGCGCCCGGCAGGATAAATAATTTTTAATTATTAAAAAAAATTTTTTTTGAGATAGGGTCTTGCTCTTTTGTCAAGGCTGAAGTACACTGGTATGATCACAACTCACTACAGCCTCTATCTCCTGGGCTCAAGCGATCCCCCAACGTTAGCCTCCCAAGCAGCTGGGACTACAAGCATGTACCACCAAGCCCAGCTAACTTTGATTTTTTGTAGAGACGAGGTCTTCCTAACTTGCCCAGACTGGTCTTAAACTCCTGAACTCAAGTGATCCTCCTGCCTTGGCCTCTCAAAGTGTTGGGTTTACAGGCATAAGCCACTGCATCCAGTCAAGATAAAGAATTTAAATTTAATCCAAACTTTTAAAATCACACAAATCTAACAAAAAATATATTTGGAGCACTTCATCCCCATTTTTGTATATTTGTAAATAAATTATGCATACGTTTTGTAGTATTGTGATACCAGAATAACTCTAATAGCACAAACTCAGACATTTAACAGCTGTGTGACCACAGGCAAATGCCTCCATTTCCCCATCTTTTTTTTTTTTTTTTTGATGGAGTTGTTTCGTTCTTGTTGCCCGGGGTGGAGTGCAGTGGTATGATCTCCACTCATGGCAACTTCCGCCTCCTGGGTTCAAGGGATTCTCCTTCCTCAGCCTCCTGAGTAGCTAGGACTACAGCATGTGCCACCATTCTTGGCTAATTTTGTATTTTTAGTAGAGACGGGGTTTCTCCATGTTGGCCAGGCTGGTCTCGAACTCCTGACCTCAGGTGATCCACCTGCCTCAACCTCCCAAAGTGCTGGGATCACAGGTGTGAGCAACTGCGCCTGGCCCTCCGTCATTTTCTTTAAGAGATGGGAGTCTCGTTATGTTGCCCAGGCTGGAGTTTAGTGGCTATCCACAGGTGTAGTCACAGAAAACTACAGCCTCAAATTTCTGAGCTCAAGCAATCCTTCTGCCCTTTAGCTTCCTAACTAGCTCGGACTACTTTGCCCAGCTTCAGTTTCCCCATCTTTAAAATGGAGATGAGGCCAGGCATAGTTGATCAAGACTGTAATCCTGGCACTTTGGGATGCTGAGGCGGGAGGCTTGCTTGAACCCAAGAGTGTCGTTTGAGACCAGCCTGGGCAACACAGTGGGACCACATCTCTACAAAAACAAACGAACACAAAAATTATAATACAATACAAGAGACAATAACCTAAGGTTGTCTTTTTGTATTCAATGGATCAGGTTGACCACCCCACATGGGATGTGTATACCATTTCAGAAATTATAAATGAGATGCTAGATAAACTCTGTGGATTGTAGAGATGGAGAGTTTGGGATAAGAGAAGAGTTAAAGGCAATGAGATCAGAGAAGAGGCAGCATTGCAGCACAGGAGAGAGATGAAGGGGGCTTGAGGTACAGCACCCATGGGAACTGTGCGTGGGTCTCCCTGAGGGTAAGGGTGGGTGCCCTTGTCTGGTAACTTTTGGAAAAGAACTTGTACAAAAAGGCAGAATGAAGACATGGAGAAGATTCTTTGTGTGGGAGGCAAATGATGCCTAGAATGAACTTCAGATTTGGGAAGAGAGGCAGAGAGGTACCAAAAAAAGCAACAGTAAGAGGTCGCTGGACAGTGGGCTCATGTCCCATTGTCCCCACTGCTTTGGAAGACACTAGTGGCTCATGTTGCCCGTGCCTGCATCGGTATTTACAACCGAGACTACAGCAGGCCATGGTGTCACCCATGATTTATAGGCCCACTCTTCTGTACAAATACAGTGCTTGTTACTTTACAGTCAATATTTACTTCATTTAGTCTTCCCAATAAATCTGTAAGAATGACTATCATCCCCATTTTACAGATGAAGAAACTGAGACTTAGAGTTTAAGAGGCTGGAGCTGTGAAATGACAAGCCCAGTATAAGCACCCTGCTATATAATCCCAAAGAGTGCGTGCTCATTTTCTCCTTCACCCCATTGCTTCCCAGCTGAAAACTAGAAAATTGCATTCCCTTTGCCCTGGTTACCTCACTTCTCTCTGCTTGGTAACTCTCCGTGTCCTTCCAAGGAGGCTCCTCCTGATCTCTGAGGTGGTCAGGAGGATACGTCAGCACCTGCTTGCTAGGAAACACCACCCAGTGTATCTCATTCCTTACCCCAGGAAGCAGACAAGGATGAAGAGAGGACGCTTAGGTTTGTTGAATGAATGAAGGAAAGACAAAGAGAGTTTATTTCTCTCCCATACTGAAGGCCAGTTTAAGCCAAGCCCTTGACTGAGTCATCACAAATTCCTGGAATCACACATAAAAATGAACTCTTACCATAGATGATGTGTTTGCCAGGATGGGATTGGAATTACTTTTGTTGAAAATACTTTATTTAAACATGGGAGGTGCATTTAGCGTTGTGCCTGTACATTAAGTTATATCCTCCATTGTGATTGTGATGACAGTTATAACACTTACATTCACTGGGCTCTGCAGAGTTTAAAACTCTTGGACACTGAAATGTCAAAGAAGTGAGGACACCGAAGTTCAGAGATGTTTCAGCTTTCCCAAAGATTCACCAGCATTTGTTCATAGATTAACAAGCAAAGGTTAGCCCCTATACCATAGCAGGGGTGGTTTCTCTTTAAAAGGGGATATTGTTCTTTCTGTTCTCTAAAGAGGCACCTCAAGCTCGTTGAGTGTTGCAGAGAAATCAGCTTCCCAATTCAGGAGAAATGGGAGCAGAGCAGGCCTCATGCAAGATGCAGCTTTCTAAAACTTTTTCGGAGTTCTCCTCTTCCTCCTCCGGGCTGGGCACATGGCATTCTAGCAAACTCAAAATGTCTTAATTTCAGACTAACCATTCATTTGAAGCAGAACAACAACAATAAAAGAAAAAACATAAAAAAGGCAACTAAATCTGAGTGTTGCAAACTCTTTTAGCGAATAGTTGTGAAATAGCATTGACTTTGCCAGTTCCTGTTTTCATTTTCCATAAATCTATTCTGGTATCATTTTATTCCCTTGAAGTGGATGTAGCAAGTTCTTCGTGATACTAAATAAAACAAGATAATCATTTAAAAAGCTCACTATATATTAAATAAAACAACAGCTAAACTCTGGCCCCAAGTAAAACTTAGAAAAATTACTTTTTTGGGGAAAATTCAAAATGTTTTAGAGAAGCTACAAGACTACTTAAAAGTATCCTCAGACCAATGTTAAAACATCTGTAGGCTGGGTGCAGTGGCTCATGCCTATAATCCCGGCACTATGGGAGGCCGAGGCGGGTGAGATCACCTGAGGTCAGGAGTTAGAGACCAGCCTGGCCAACATGGTGAAACCCTGTCTCTACTAAAATTCCAAAAATTATCCAGTTGTGATGGTGGGCACCTGTAATCCCAGCTACTCAGGAGGCTGAGGCAGGAGAATCGCCTGAATCTGGGATGCGTAGATTGCAGTGAGCTGAGATCATGCCACTGCACTCCAGCGTGGGCAACAGAGTAAGACTCAGTCTGTAGCCCAATAAACAAACAACAAAAAAGCATTTGCAGTGAGTGAGTAAATATAGGAATTTTTTTTTTTTTTTTTTTTGAGACCCACTCTTGTTCTGTCCCAGGCTGGAGTGCAGTGGCATCATCTTGGCTTATTGCAATCTCCACCTCCTGGGCTGAAGCGATTCTCCTTCCTCAGCCTCCCGAGTAGCTGGGATTACAGGTGTGCGCCACTACGCTCAGCTAGGAAATGTTTTGCCGTGGTCTTGAACTCTTGACCTCAGGTGATCCACCTGCCTTGGCCTCCCAAAGTGCTGGGATTACAGGCAGGAGCCACCATGCCTGGCCAGGAACTATAAATGGAATCAGCTGAGGAGAACCATAAAGATTCCAGTGTCTTCGAGTTTCTGTGGCACTTATGATTGGGGTGAGAAACAGCATGGTCAAGGGCTGGGTAGGCGCCTGTGGTTTCAGAAAGATCCTCACTCAGTTGACCACTACTCAGATGCAGGAAGTTGGATCAGTGAGTTTCTCTGAATCTGTGCAGCCTCAGCTGCGAGGGGAGAAGGATGTTACTGATGTCAAAGGGTTGTTTGGAAGCACCAAGGGTTGGGAGGCATCGCCGCCCAGTAGGAGCTTAACAGTCGAGCTGCTGCCATTGTTGTGAAGAGGAAAGAGAAAGGTGAGGTTAAAAAGAAATCAAAGCTTTGCTTTTGTGTAGGGGTGTCTGATCATTGGGCCTCCCTGGGCCACATTGGAAGAGTTGTCTTTGGCCACACAAAAAATACACTGACGCTAATGATAGCAGATGAGCTCAAAACAACAACAACAAACAGTCACAAAAACACCTCATAATATTTTAAGAGTTTACAAATTTGTGTTGGGCTGCACGTGCGGCCTCTGGGCTGCGGGTTGGACAAGCTTGCTTTTGTGAGCGAGGCTTGAAGCAGGAGAGCTTAAAAAAATATGAGGGAAGTCCTATCAGAAGCAGGTTATTACGTAAGCAAAATATTCCGTTATCTGAGTGTGGCTTTTTGGATAAAAATCTGACACCAAAATTCTTTCCATGTGCTCCTAATAGCACCCTGAGTAGAACAAATGGAAGGCATTTTCATTTCACCAGCTCCCCTTACCATCTTTTGATGGGGCAGTCAGGCAACATTAGAACCAACTCCAAGCAGCCCAGGCTGGAGTGCTCCAATTTGTAGCATCTTCCTGCCTGCTGCTTCCCTATTGCAGGCCCACCCGGTCAGCCCTGCCCACTCCTCTTCCGGTCCCTTTTTGAGTAGAAAGGCACCCAGTCATGGCTGCACAGAGGGGGAAAGCACTTGCAGTCCGTCTGTTGTGTTTCTGGTTGTCATGCCGGTTTTGCAGTATTGATGAAATGAGAAGCAGGGATCCAAATATCACCCTGAGGTCATTTGCCTTATTGTCATTGCTACTTGGGCAATGAAAGTAGGCTGGGCAAACATACGATGTCAAGAAAAGGCAATGTGGCCTAAGACATCGTGTCTCTCTCATGCAGAGCCCTCAGCAGTCCTAGAAAACAAACTTTCAGAGCCGGCCATGATCACAAAATAAAAATCATGTCCTTTTTCATCCTTGTCATAAGGCCAGATCCTGTTGCTATGATTGCTCATGGCATCCCAAGCATCACACTCATCTCCCTTTTTTTGTTGTTGTTTTGTTTGTTTGTTTATTTTTTTAGATGGAGTCTCACTCTGTCCTCCAGGCTGGAGCGTAGTGGCATGATCTTAGCTCACTGCAATCTCCACCTCCCAGGTTCAAGTGATTCTCCTTCCTCAGCCTCCTGAGTAGCTGGGACTAACGGTGTGTGCCACCACGCCCAGCTAATTTTTGTATTTTGTAGTAGAAATGGAGTTTCACCATATTGGATGGTCTCCAACTCCTGACCTCATAATCTGCCCTCCTCGGCCTCCCAAAGTGCTGAGATTACAAGTGTGAGCCACTGCGCCAGGTCTCATCTCCCTTGTAATTCTTCAATCGGTGTTGTTTGGTGGGGCCGACCCCTAGCCTGACCCTTACGCCCAGGCTATTAGCTCCGTGAGGAAGGGTCTGCATGGCTCCCACTCACTGTGATATCCAGTGGATAACACCGAATCCAGCACCAACTGGTGCTCAGTATACGTACCTAGGACAAATGACTTGAAATGAATGTTGTATTCTAGTTTACAGCTTTTTGTCCCAGGATACAATAAAAGCTTGTATCATAAAAGGTTTAGTTTTTGGTGTAGTCCACTTGTGAAGATACAGCACACACAGGAAGGCTAGATTCCCTAGAAATCTAGTCCATCTCCTTTGCATTACAGATAAAGATATGGACACTCAGAAAGAGGCAAGGGCTTACATAAGTGCAAGAAGGTAACAGAATCACCATCGGACTCTTAATAGCCTGTGTATTTAACAGGTACTCCTGATAACTTGGGGGCACTGTGGTATAGTGGTTAAGAAAGTGGGTTTTGGGCACCAAACTGCCAGGTTCAAATCCTGGCTTTGCTACTTATTAGTGTCAAACACTTTAGACAAATTAAATTTAACAGGGCTTAATTGCACAAAGAATGATTTGCACTTAAACCATGCTTAACATTGGATTTATATCCTCTTAAATACCAACTTTGTTTTTCCAATTCAGGTATATAACATTGTTTATTAAATGGGTTATCATAGGTAATTTGACTTGGACCATGTTGCTCATTCAAACTGCATATCTTAACAATTTTGGTACTGGCTGCTTTAGCATGAAAATCTGGCAGAGTATTTCTTTGGTATTCAATTAATTCTTATCCTGCTTGAGTTAGCAGTTTTATAACCCAGCCATTCTTTTCTTAGAGTTCTGGGAATTCTTAGTCCAAATGATCCTACAGTAATCAGATATCTGTATTTAAGGGTTTTTGTCAGGGTGCTTTCCATCCTTTCCAGGAGCCAACCTGCTTAAAGATACAATACTTTAGAATTTTACTTGCTTGTAAAGAGCTTTCAAAAAATTGCATAACCATTAAGCAATTAAATGTGGGCAAGACTTAAAATGGTCTTGATTAAAGATGCAATTGACAAGAAAATTTGCTTGTGTGACTTACAAAAATTTAACACAAGAAGCAAAATTATGACTGGATAATATCAGAATTTTATTTTATTTTATTTTTGAGACAAACTCTCACTGTCACCCAGCCTGGAGTGCAGAGGTGCCATCTCAGTTCACTGCAACCTTTGCCTCCTAGGTTCAATTGAGTCTCCTGCCTCAGCCTCCCAAGTAGCTGGGATTACAGGCATATACCACCATAGCCAGTTAATTTTTTGTATTTTTAGTAGAGATGGGGTTTCACCATGTTGGCCAGGCTGGTCTCAAACTCCCAACCTCGGGTGATCCACCCACCCAGGGCTCCCAAAGTGCTGGGATTACAGGCATGAGCCACTGTGCCCAGCCAGAATTTTATAAATCTCATATAATTTTGGAACACATACTAATAACATATCCCTACGAATATAACTTGAAGAAGGTTAAACAATATTTACATCATTTCTTTCTGTTTACTTGTTTCTCAGCTTCCCAAGTGGCTGGAACTATAGGCACATACTACCATTCCCAGCTATTTTTTATTTTTTACTTTTTATTTTTTCGTAGAGACAGGATTTCACTATGTTGCCCAAGCTGGTCTCAAACTCCTGACCTCAAGCAATCCTCCCACCTCAGCCACCCAAAGTGCTGGGATTATAGGCATAAGCCACCACACTAGATCACATTATTTCTTATTTGACAACGCTTCCATATAATTTATCAAACAAGTCTGTTTATTATTTCTCTTTCGGATGCTTCAGGGACCCTTTGGAACATCTCAGCTATTAATAGTTTGAGGTCATAAAGAGTTAATTTCATAACTTGAAATTTGATTTTGAGAAGCCTATAAAGTATGTCAAAGGTATAAAACATAATCAAAATCGCATCACAGGTCACTGTAAAAATCATAGCCATTCATTTACCCAAAGTGATAATTAAAATTTGTTTGTTTGTTTGTTTGTTTGTTTTGAGATAGAGTCTTGCTCTGTTGCCCAGGCTGGAGTGCAGTGGCACAATCTCAATCTCAGCTCACTGCAACCTCCACCTCCCAGGTTCAAGTGATTCTCCTGCCTCAGCCTCCTGAGTAAATGGGACTACAGGCATGTGCCACCAAGCCTGGCTAATTTTTTGTATTTTTAGTAGAGATGGGATTTCACCATGTTAGCCAGGATGATCTTGATTTCCTGACCTGGTGATCCGCCCACCTTGGCCTTGTAAAGTGTTGGGATTACAAGTGTGAGCCATTGCGCTTGGCCATGAAAAGGTTTTAAAAAGCAAAAATGTTTATTCTTTGATGGAGAGGAGGATCAGTTTTCCAAATAATCAAAAGACCTAATAATGACAACATGAAACAGAATCTGTCTCCTTCTCTTTTCTCTTTTTTTTTTTTTTTTTTTTTTTTTTTTTTTTTGCAGTTTACTTAAAGGGTGAACAATATTTCTTTTGCTCTCTCTTATTAATACTATAAAAACCCCTTGTTCAAAGGAAAAAATCAAATTTTACTTTAGTATTAGTGTATTATCAACAGTAAAATTTTAAGAAAGTTTTATAAACAGAGGGTGGGTATGGTGGCTCACACTTGTAATCCCACCACTTTGGGAGGCTGAGGCAAGAGGATCACTTGAGACCAGGAGTTTGAGACCAGCCTGGATAACATGCAAGACCTTTTATGTCTTAAAAAAAATTAGGAGTGGTGGGATACACCTGTAGTTCTAGCTACTCAGGAGGCTGAGACAGGAAAATCCCTTGAACCCAGGAGTTGGAGGCAGCAGTGAGCTAAGATTGTGCCACTGCATTCCAGCCTGGGTGACAGAGCAAGATCCCATCTCTTAAAAAAAAAAAAAAATCCTCATAAACAAAACATATCTAATCTGTCAGCTTTTGAACACAAAAAATAAGATTTCCACACAATGGACATCTTATATTTTATAAAATAATCTCTTTTAATCTCTTATGTAATCTCTTATAATCTTATTAAATTATAATCTCTTACATAATTCTTTTCATCTTTTTCTTTCCCCAACTTTTTATATTCATTTAGTTTTATCTATGGCATGTTTTCCTTCATTTTGAAACAACTTTTACATGACCTCAAAAAGAGAAAATATTACTTTTCCTTTAACAACACACTCATCCTCATGTCTTTTTTATAATGTTCTTCACCAAAAAACACACATCTCACTTTATTTATTTATTTGAATTACAATGTGACTTTTAATATTTTGGGGTGAGCCCAACAGGAATAAAAACACTGGGAAGGGGTAACCACCTGACCTCGAGGAGTGGCCCAGGAGGAGAGTGGCTACCTGAGGCGAAGGAAACACAAAAGGGATGCCCTGCAGACTCAGGGCAAACGGAATGCCATTGGCACTGGACCTGTGAGCACTACAGGAGAAAACGCCGAGGATGGTTGGACTGGCTCCAGGCACACTGGCAAAGGGCAAGAGAGTTGGACACAAAGCCACAAATCTACTTGGGTCCTCCTCCTCCTCCTTCTTTTTCTTCTTCTTTTTTTTTTTTTTTGGGAGACAGTCTCACTCTGTTGCCCAGGCTGGAGTGCAGTGGTATGATCTTGGCTCGCTGCAACCTCCATCTCCCAGGTTCAAGAGACTCTTGCCTCAGCCTCCCAAGTAGCTGGAATTACAGGTGTGTGCTGCCACACCTGGCTAATTTTCTTTTTTGTATTTTTTTTTTTTTTTTGTATTTTTTTTAGAGTCGGGTTTTCACTATGTTGGCCAGGCTGGTCTCGAACTCCTGACTTCAGGTGATCCACCTGCCTCCCGTAGTGCTGGGATTACAGGCATGAGCCACCATGCCCGGTCTGGGTCCTCCTCCTTTTCATTTGCCTTTTTCTGCTTCTGCTGCATGATCTCCAAGTCCCTCTGCAGAAAGCCCATCATCATCTTGATGCTTTCCCTTCACCAAGTCACTCTGCTTCTTTAAATTCTTCTGGTGAGCAAGCTCACACTGGTTACCACAGTCATGGCTACGGCAGGGCAGCAGCTCTGACCTGCCTCTGTTGCATCCCCTCCTTCTGTCCGTGTCTCGCCTAATACACTCTATATACAGAATTGTTTCTTTTATGTCTCATAGTTTTAACTATTAAGTATTACAATTAAAATTAACTACGATTTCAACCCTTAGTAACTCTAATTTCCAGTGAAAACCCTAGGAAGTAATTTGAACTGTTTTATATCAGCATTTAGAGACAAAAACCATTTCATAATTTTTTAGAAAGATATGCTTCCAGCTGGGCATGGTGGCTCATACCTGTAATCCCAAGCACTTTGGGAAGCCAAGGCAGGAGGATCCCCTGAGCCCAGGAATTCAAAACCAGCTTAGGCAACACAGCAAGACTCCCATTTCAAAAAATAAAATAAAAGATGTTTCCTCAATTATTTTGTTTACTAACAGATCTAAATACATTTGGCTTTTCTATATGATATAAATAAGATAAAGTATAGAAACTTAAGCTTACGTTTAATAATTAATGTTTTAGTATTTTATAACTTAGAAATGACTCAAACATTTTATGATTATCTATTAATTTAACATAATGCATCCTTAAGATTTTTAAATTAGTGAAAAGAATGTGGAAACTATGTCACAGGTATCTAATGTCGTCTTCTGTCATACTGAGCCTCAAATACCGCATGGCACCCAGGATAGAGTATGAAAGGCAGGGACCTTCTGAGTCTTGAATTTACACCGCAGGTGTACAGGACAGAACACATGACAGAGCTGTAAAGAGAATGCCTGGAGGATCTGACTCTTCCTCGTATAACCAAGAAGCAAAGCTGGGCCGTACTGAGCCTGGCTCTTCGTTGGAGCTGGTGGCCCAGGCATTGAGAACACAGGGCGTGTCCCCAAGCCCACAACAGCCACTTGGCCAGGTCCCAGTATCCAGAGGCTCAAAACTAAATATTTATATAAGCTCACAGTAAGATGTGTGCAAGGCTTCAGGAGAGCCCAGAAGCCAGCCCTTAGAGCTTTAGCTTACAGACAAATCAAGCAAGTATCAAAAATATGAAAGAAGCAGTAGTTTTGTTACCTTAGCATAAACCTGTCTGATCAGTAGATCCAGGCAAAAATGTTTGAATTATATTTAATGCTGACAATTCTGGAAATATTCCTATTTTATTATATCAACAATTTTAAAGCTAGCTTTATCTACCAAATATCATTTTAGATCACATAGACATATCACATACATATAACATATATAGACGCATAGATATACAGACACAGATGGAAGCACATGTTACAGCTTTCATGAAGATTTTTCATTAGCCAGTTTACAAATAATTTTTCTTTATTCAGACTATTCATTTTTCAATTACCTGTTTCATTGTCCTAAGTAACTGTTAGTTACATAATCCTACATTGCACTTCTAAAGGGATGCCTCTTAGGTGAAACAAAGGAGAAAATGTGTATCTTAAAAGCACAGAGACTTCAGGCCTAAACATTGTACCATCATTTGCTCAAACCAGCTAAGGAGGGTGTAGGTAAGAGCCCAGTTAAGACAAGATGGCCAGGAAAAATCACCTTAAGGGTAAGACTTGTTATGTAAATATAATCTACCTGTAAGAATTTCTAATGACTCAGTGTTCCCTCTCTTCTCAGTGCACAGAGAAGTCAATCTTAAAGATTTCCTTTATAGATTATATAAAATGATTTTAAAATAGCTAGCTAAATGCCAGAAAGATGTATTTTGGAGACCAGCTTAGTTCAATAAGTAGACTTTTTAACTTAGTGTCTGTTTCTCAGCTAATATTACAGAGTCCAGGGTGAAACCCACTAAAGAATAGGTCAGGGAAAGCATTCTCTATGCCTGAAGTCAGCATGGATAGCTCTGAAAAAGAAGCCCACTTTACCTGAGGGCCTACCTTTTATAAGTACTTCAACCAACTTTCTTTGCACCTTCAGGGCGGAATAGAAAAGTTAGCAGATTCAGTTTTTCTTATCAATTAGTTGCTTAAGCTTCCTATTTGCCTTTTAAAAAGTCTTTTTTAAAAAGATAATAAGGCTGGAGGTGGTGGCTCACGCCTGTAATCCCTGCACTTTGGGAGGCTGAGGCGGGCAGATCATGAGATCAAGAGATGGAGACCATCTGGCCAACATGGCAAAACCCTGTCTCTACTAAAAAAATACAAAAATTAGCTGGATGTGCTGTCGTGTGCCTGTGGTCCCAGCTACTCAGGAGACTGGGGCAGGAGAATCGTTTGAACCCAGGAGGCAGAGGTTGCAGTGAGTGGAGTTCGTGTCACTGCACTCCAACCTGGCGACAGTGAGACACCATCTCAAAAACAAAAAACAAACAATAATAATCTTAGAATCTTTTTAGAAGCTTTTGCACATCACTAGGCATTCCTGGGTGAGCCTAATTTCAGGAGCCCTCACTTTTAAATGCACTTCCTAAAGTGCAGCGTCATTCATTTGGAATGTCTTACTGTAATTTTAAATTGTCTTTAGTAAGATTTCACCAGCTTTGTGTTTTCTGCTTCTATAGCTGGAAAATGGAGAGCTCGGTTCTTCAAAAATTAAGGGTCCTATTATTGCGGCACTTTTCGTTAACGCAGATAAAGACAGGGTTCTTGGTTCATGGCCACGAAAGATTAGGCTTGCAGACAACCTGAAGGATGAGTAAGGCAGGGTTTTATTGGGTGAAATGGGCAACAGGGAGCCTCTGCAAAGCTGGAGTCCCTGCTGGTGCGCTTGTGGCCTGGCAATTTGAATCCCGGGTTCCACACAGGAAGAGGAGGGGTCAGGCTCCTCCCCGCGGCAAACCCTGTGAACTTCGGTGGCTCCAACTCAGGGAGCACTCCTCCCAGTGTGCAGGCTGGCTGGAGTTTCTCTGGGCACCCCTTTCCCCCGGCTGTTTCACTGTTTTTACATTGAATCTTGGCTTTGGCTTTCCGATCCCTTTGATCAACTTAGCCAATAATTCATTCCTACCTGAGCGCACAGTAAAAGGGTTGGTTACAGCTGGATGTCTGCCTTATTTGAATACAGTTTAGACAGTTGGCTGCCTTGGATTGGCTGAAACTCTGTAATTGGTACAAGAATAGGTTACTTTGTATGTGACTGAAAAACTTACTTAAAACTCAGCATGTCTCACTTCCCATATCAGCAAAATGGGAATATTCATTCCTGCCTTGAGGGGTGACTGTGAGGATAAAATGAGTCAATGTATTCATTGCTTGCCTTCTCAAACTACCTGGCCAAAGCCATATCAGTATATATCTTAACATACATTAGAAAGATATATATGTATATATATTTTAAATTCATTTATTCATTGATGGACACTTAGGTTTACACATTCAGTTATATACAGTTTGGGGTGTGTTGAGACAAAATCTCTGCAAATTTCTGAATGCTAGAGTTCCCAAGGCATTTTCTGTAGGATTGCCATTTACTACCAGTTTTTGTGTGAACCAGTCAGACACCTAGGCCTCTAACTGAATCTAATCTGGTTAATTACCAGATCCAATCTCATCTGAGAACTGGATCCAATCCAGTTAATTACCAGATCCAATCTCATCCGAGAGCCAGGCCAGTTTCTGTTGGGACTACTGAACCCGGTTTGGATAAAACATTTGCTCAAACAAACTCAAACAGCTCAAAACACAAATCTATGCAGCCCCAGAATCCAAGAGCGAATGTACCCACCATCCCCAGCTGTTGTGAGACAGCAATGGATATAGTGGGCCCGTGGGCACCTTGCTTGGTCATTCGATGCTCTTAGGGGTTGCCTGCTGGAAGTTCTACTTCAAACCCCACTTCTGATGCCATCTGTTGAAAGAAAAGCTTTAGACAAATTTAGTATACTTTAATTGAGCAAAGAACGATTCATGAATCGGGAAGTTCCAAGAACCAGAATAAGTTCAGAGTAACTCTGGAGCTGCCTTATGGTTGGATAACATTTATGGACAGAAAAAGGAAAATGGTGCACAGAAAATGGAAGTAAGGTACAGAAACAGCTGGATGGATTACAGTTTGAACACAGTTGAAAAGTTGGCTGCCTTGGATTAGCTGAAACTCTCTAATTAATTGGTACAGGAATAGGTTACAGTCTGTTTACACATCCAGTTCTGTACAGTTCAGGATAAATAGAGAAACCTTTGTGCTGAACTTAAAATATGTATGGGGGTAGCTTTAGTCTAAACATAATTTAACATTAGTTACCTGATGTTGGACAAATCATTAAACGTGTCTGTGCTTCGACTTTTTTGTCTGTAAAATGGGGTAATATTAGCTCCCACCTCCTAATGCTCCTTGGAGGATTAAATGAATTAATATCTCTAAACACTTATAACAGTACCTGCATTAATAAACACTATATAAATGCTTATTCAAATCATCATTATATTCTATAAGAATCTGAATAACCTAATAATCCCATTCAATAATTCAATATTTCTGAGTCCTGTTCTATGCCAGGAGCAGCATTCGGATGGGAGGTTTCAGATAAGCAAGTCCTGACTTTGGACCCCAGGGTGTTTACAAAATATTTTTAACGGGAAAAACATGAAGGAATGATTAACCTGATCCAGTCCTGGGCTTAAAAACAGCAAACTCTATGAAGGCCTGGGCCAGACACAGCAACTGTACCTATCCTCATATATGGTAGAAAGGTGAATGCCTCGAGTGAGAAATATCTGCTGCTACCTGTGGGAGATTATATTTTCCAAGGCCGGCAACCTTCTGTTCCACCTGTTTTTCTGGAACCGTATTACTTTCCCATCAAGAAGTGGAGTCTAATTTTCTCCTCTTGAATCTGGGCAGGGCTCCCAGCTTGCTTGGAAGAAACAAAATGCTGCCAAAGAAACACTGAGTGACTTCTGAGGCTAGGTCATCAAGATCAGGGACAGGGATTGAAAGGGGCCTCTGTCTCTGTGGCTGCAACATTTGCCTTTGGAGCTCAAAGCTGACACTGAAGAAGCCTGAGGCTGCCATGCTGTGGGGAAGCTCAGGCCACATATAGAGGCCACGTACAGGTTCTCTGGATGACAACCGCAGCTGTGGAATGAGGTCCCTCCTGGCAGCCAGATGTGTGTGTGTATACTTCCAGATGCCTCCAGTCCCTGTATGCTTTCTTATCCCAAGTCTTTGAGTTTTCCCAGATGAGGCTTCATTGAGGAATAGGGTAAAACCTGTTCTCTTTGAATCTCCAGCCCACAGAATCAATGAGTGTACAAAAATGGTTAATCTAAGTCATTCAGTGTTGGAGTGATTTGTTATGCAGCAATAAAACCAGAACACTGCAACAGACACTTCTTTCTCTAGAGATCTTAGAGAAAGAAAATGTGGTCACAGCACAATTAGATTTGTTTCTTCGTGAATCTAGAGACTCTCCAGCGATTAGACATGTTACAACTGGAAGAGTTTCTAGAGCTACCATCCTTGCCAACATCGGGCTGTGAAGGTGCCCAAGAGAGTCATCACCAGCATCACCAGCAGAGAGGGCAAGGAGGGTGATGCAGCCTCCTCCACCTGCCCAGGACTGTTTCACAGCTCTTCTGTGGAGCTGGCCCAGATCACAACAGCTCAGGCAGATGAATAACAGCCAGGTTAATAATGGAGATATGTTAAATCCACCTGGAGGAATGCAATTCCTCTTAAAAGAAGAAAGGAGCTCTTCATTTGGCTTGTGAGATGGTTCCCACAGTTTCCAGCTTCTGTGATTCATCCTATTGTCTGATGTTTTCTTAGAGCTCTATATTTCATGTCTATTATTTAGTTTTATTCTCACAATCAAAGTAGGAAGTCATTTGTCAACCTCATTTTAGAGATGTAGAAACTAAGATTCAAAGACTAACCCAGGCTGGGCGTGGTCATTCATACCTGTAATCCCAGCACTTTGGGAGGCCAAGTTGGGCAGGTCCCCTGAGGTCAGGAGTTCAAGACCAGCTTGGCCAACATGGTGAAACCCCATCTCTACTAAAAATACAAAATTCGTTGGGCGTAGTGGTGCGACTTATAATTCCAGCTACGGGAGGCTGAGGCAGGAGAATTGCTTGAATCTGGGAGGCGGAGGTTGCAGTGAGGAGAGATTGTGCCACTGCACTCTAGTCTGGACAGCAAAGTGAAACTCTGTCTTAAAAAAAAAAAGAGAGAGAGAATGAGAGAGACTAACCCGGAGCACATTTATCTAATCAATGGTAAAGCTCAGATATAACCCTCTGTTTTCTGATCCTAAATTCAAGTCTCTCTTGTCATTGTACTCCAGAAAGAATCCGTGTCCTGGAGCAAAATAAAAATATTGATTTTTGTTTGTTCTAAAGTCGTTGAAGAGTGTTTATTAAAGGTGTGGTGTTTCTTACATTTTAATTCATTCCAAAGTAGTGGAATTCTGCACTTCATCTATGCCAAGAATTTAGTTTTCTCTTCTGAGTGTTGGCTTTGTGTAGTTCTTCCCAGGAATGAGACAAAATAAATGTCATGATTTTCCACCCTTCAATACCTCCAAAAAATAATTTGAAGTCTTTGCCAATACCCGTCGTGTAAATTCTCCCATCATGGTAGTCTTCAAGCTACTAAGTTGACGTCATTCACCATCAAGTTGAGGAGATAGGCACATCTGACTTTTGTGAGCCAGCACCAGCCCTCTCCAGCAATGGATGAAGCCAGTGCAATTACAGGTACTTTGTAACTGTTTCTTCCAAAGCAATCAAATGTCTTCCACTCAAATTTTTCAAATCATTGAAGACAGTGAAAAAAGACAGTGCTACTATTCACATGTGAGGACAGGACTATTTTTGCTTCTATAAAGGGTCACCACTCTGAAGCAGCCGTCAACTCTAGAGAGCTCCTTGTATGTTTCACAGTAATGCAACCCCAGTGATATAAGTATCGTACACCAATACCTTAGTGTAGTGTGACCATCTGACTATCTTGCTTGTATTGGCATGGGGATGGAGGGCAGTATTATAGGGCTGAGTTGGAGCAGCAGACAAGCCTGGGAAACAATCTCAAAAACTTCCGTCTTGCTCCCCAAGTCAGCCGTGGCAGGTCTGAAGCTCCTGTGGTTCCCTTGGCTCCCACCCTTCAGGTCCATAAGGAAAACGTTGAAGCAGAAAAGGGTCCTAGTGTCTGCTGGGACCACTTTTCCAAGGTATGGCTCACTTAACCAGGTGGGAATGCACAGACCCTCCTTCTTGCCCTACTGGTGTTCCTAGTGTCTCTCTCACCCTTTTCTTCTTTCTCTCTTCCCTGTCCTCTTTGCCCCTAGATGTCTGGTAGCATGTCCTTCTCCTACAAAAGAGCAGATGGAGAGAAGTGGATGGAGACCTCAAGAAGGAGGTTTGGTTTAGATGGAGGCAGAGATCTGAGAGGTGTTATTGCCAGGAGACAGCTGACTCCAAGGGAGTGGGCAGTGAGTTTCCCAGCATGAGGATGGACAGCTGCTGGGGATTTGTCTACACTCTTCAGGGGCCAGCAGCTCATATGAAGGAGGTAGAGGCAGTTAGAATACATGTGAAGGTTTATGATCTGGCTCCTGCCCTCCTCTCTCCCAATCTCTACTCATTTCTAAACAGAACGTATAATTCTTTCAACACCTAGCCCTCTCACACTTTGCCACTGCTATTCTCTTGCAGTAAATTTCCTGCCCTCACCTTGCCCTTCCTTTGTGATTCTTGCTCACCATTTGACACCAGCTTAGGTGTCACCCCTGAGATATCCTATTCTGGCCTCAGTCTCACCTCAACACACACGTGTGTGCGCACACACACACACACACACACACACAACCATGCCATACACACCACAATCTGAGCTAGAAGTGCTGCCCTAAATTCTGACTCATGGTTGGCATGGTCTGAATGTCCCCAGTCAAGACCTTCCACCCTCTCAAGTCACATTTCCTCATCTGTAAAACCAGGGGTTGGGTAAGCACTTCAGTTATTCTGGAGTTCTGGGGAAGTATACACCATGAATATGTGCCCACATTGGTACAGCAAACAGCACAGCCTCTCCATTCTATTCTAAGTAGAAAAAAAGCACCTGAGGTCAAAGCAATTTATTTGCAGGCACTTACAATGCAGCTTTGCCCAAAGTGGCTCTAATTCCATGCTGACATTTTCGATGGAGCCTGGCTTAATAGAGAAAAATGACTCCATTGCCTAAATAAGACAGACTTCGGTAGGAATTGAGATGGGTAGTGGGGGAACTTTTATTTACATGTCACATTTCTCTAATTCTAAGGAATTTAAGCATCCTCTTTGCTTTCCATTTCCTACGCATCCCATTAATAAAGATTAATGACAAGACTAGAATCGGTTGAGAAAAACCAATCAAAATAACAATTTTCAGTCCTTTTGCCTAGAAATACAGCATACCCAATTTGGGCATCTCATAAAATTCCATCCAGTTAAAACTGTGGCTATTAGGCAATTAATACTTAGTTTTGGTTCTGCTTACCCTCTGGAAAGTCTGTTTTCCAAAAGCATAAATGTGACAGGAAATTTCTTCACTCCGTTTATCCCTACTAGTTTAAATATTTCATAATTGCAAATGGGCTTTTCCCCACTTCTTGCACAGGCAGTCTATGGCTGGTCATCTTTTTGGTGGTATGTGCATGTAATATGTTTTTTCCGGGGTGACAGAGAGAAGCAGTTGAGCTCATAGATGAGAAAACTCTCTCCAAACTCTAAGAAAAATGCAAGGAGGCGGCATCACCAGCAGTGGTCCCAGACAGGCTTTCAGTTCTACGAGGTCAAGTGTCTTTTGGTCAGGATTAGCCTGGGCTCTTTGGAGAGAATGGCATGATACTCAAGGAAGGCCTGTCAGATGGAGCTAGGGAAATACAGACTCTGTTAGCACGGTTTAAGAGGAGTCTTAAATTGAAATGCTTACACAAGACCAAGGTTTCTCCATGTTCTTTATTTCTCCTTTTCTTTCACAACTTTTTCTAAAGCAGTGATATTTCTTGCCAGTTTAGTTCCTCAACCTCAAAATTCGAGGAATTTGCAAATAGTTGTCTCACGTGGCTCTGTCTCAAAGTTTCCTCGTGAACGCTTCCATCCCACATCTAAAAGTATGTCTATAAAGAGCAGATCTTTGGGTCCTTCGGTGCATTGGAAAATTTTAAATACCAAAGCAATATTATTTATACTTACCCTTGAATGCAAATGTTTCTCTGAGAATAACACTAAGGATTCTTCATTAGACACTTAAGACTTAAGGGACAAGGGCATGGTGTTTTCATTAGAGGCTTCTAGATTGATTTATTTGCTTCTCAGCCTGTCATAGTTCTGGCTAATTGATCTGTTGAGAAATAAATTCACATTTACAATTCCGCCCAGTCACACTGAAGACTGAGCAACACTGGTCCTGTCCTTATCATTTATGCTGCCAAATAAAATACAGTCCTTCATGTTTTACTCACATGTACCAAAAACCAGCACCAGAGAAGGACTTGTGACCAGGTAAATCCTCCGTTTAGAAGAACGTGTCTCCTAGGCTAATGCGAGAGGTTGAATCTCATTATTCAAAGCATCCAACAGGCAGAAGATTTGAAATGCCAATAATCTTTTTGTGTATACTGATAAATGCTTTCTTCTGAAGAGTACCAGGAATTCTCTTTAATAAGACCAAGTGTTTATCGATCAATTACTTTGTATTAGGCATTAGGATAGGAGAATACAGAGTTGATTACAGCCTAACACCACTGGTAGAAATAGAAATCTGACATCTGAGTAGCATTTTCCAGGTTATTCTGCATTTGCCCATTATCTTTAAGTTCCCCCAACCTCCTTGAGAGTCTATGCCTTTTCATAGAAACCAAAGATCAAAGAGGAGACTTGACTTATAAGGGATACACAAAGAGTCTACCACAGAGTCCATGTCAAATCCTCCAGGTTCCTGCATCTCAGGATTTCCCTAGGGCCATGGGTTATGTTTCTAGGAAGCAAAAACCTAGAATCTAGGTTTCCCATTTGTCATTGGGAATGACAAATGTTGACTTGAAATGCAGGAGGAAAACGTCCATAAGATCTCAGCATGGGGCAGTGCAAAAGGAGAGCATAAAGAGACACTGATCTGGGAAGGGGATAATCGTAGCAAGCAAGGAACTTCTGACATGGCTCTGGGCAAGCCCACCCTTGACAGACTGGCCAGAGGCTAGCCTTAGAGTGGGCCCAGGCTTCAGTTATATATCAGGTGTTTTTAGGACATCTAAATGTCTTCTGAGAAACCAAGAGCTTTAGATCTTTCCCAGACTCTTCTGAGATTCTGGAGGTTCCAGGGGTTACAGCAGCTGGGGTATCTGGTCAGGGAATGTAAGTCCCAGCTACCTGGAAAGAAGGCCAAAGATTTGCTGTAACTTTTTCTTCCTGAGCAGCCTTCACACTGTGGTCATAATCTGTCTGCTCATTACTTTAGAATCCATTACCAGAAGCTTCAGTGGACCTGTCAGAATTCACTCTTAAGATCAAGAAGAGTAATAATAAAAAGTGAAAGAGAAATTGGTTTATCAGTAGAATTGAGTAATTCTTCTTTCATTTGCACAAAAAGTAAACACCTGGATGAATTCCTGCTGCTACCTTGCACTGCAGCGTCCAAAGCACGCACTTATATTGCATGCCATTTCATGTTGACATTAGTAACTGTTATTTTCTCTGAGTGATGAGGAAATTGAGACTCAGAGAAGGTAGTATTTGAGTTTCTGAATCCAAAGCTGCTGCTTATTCTGTCACATTAGTGGTGGTTCCATGGCACTCGATGAAACTCGAGAGAGCCCATGGTGATAGTTTTGGGATGCTTTAGTAGGGAAAGACATGGCCAAGAGGCCTGCACCCTAACCTTGATTCAACTGAAGGAGTTACAGTTTTAATTCATTTTATACAGTGGATTTCATGTGTTATTTCATTTGAGTCAAGGGTTCTGAACATTTAAAAATTGTTGCAATTCATGATTCTTCAACTTTTAACTAACACTTTCAAGTGAATAGGCCCAAGCACCTTAGATATCTATCCATCTATATCGAACTCTGGAATTGTTTGAACTTTGGATCATCCTGGGTGAAGGCCCCTATATTAACTTGGGTCTCTTTGTCATTCATGGCAAACCCAACTGAGGCAATGAGAATGAGTTTTCATTCTTGTTGTACCACTGAATCCCTGTGTGACTTTGAGCAAGTTACTTCTCTCTGACCTCAGTTTTTTAATCTGTAAAATGATGACACCGGACTAGACCAGCTTCCAGGTTGGCATTCTGTGAATGTTGAGGGAGGGGTGGATATTGTTGCAGTTTTCCAAAACGAAGTCCTCATGTGTATTAGCTGGAGGTCTGGCAAGAAGGTTGCCAGATTCAGCAAGTGAAAATGCAGCCTTCCCATTTAAATTTGAGATACATATTACAGCATCAACAAAGGTATACAACAGTCTTTTTTTTAAGCATAAGTATATCCCATGCAATATTTGGGACATATTTATATTTAAGAATATTTGTTGTATATCTGAAATTCAAATTTGATCTGAGTGTCCTATATTTTATTTGCAATTCTACTTTAGAAGTATATTGTTTCCTTTAGCAACGACTTGATATAAATAAGCAAACAAACAAATAACTCTTTGTTAATTGTGGTCTTGTTGCCTTGGTAAAATCTTCCTCTTTCAATTTGTGACATCATAGCACCCAAAAATATTAAATGTAGAACGTAATAACAGTAGCATTCCCGGAGCTTCCTTTAATTTAATATTTACTTATTTGTGTTTAGGAAACACAATTCTGTATGCATATAACATTTTGTGCTTGCATTGGGGATTTTTTTTTTTTTTCATATCTGATGATTTAACAAAAGCTCTTGACTTGAATTAGCCCCTCTTCTCCCTGCCCCAAACATGTTCCTTTGGTCTAAACCCGCACTGCCATCACAAGAAATTGTATTGGATGTCTGAATTTCCTTCAAATTCCATTACTTTGTGTTTTAATACATACACACACACACACACACACACACACACACACACACACACACACACACACACACACACGCATGCACATCTGATCCTAAGTCTTGTACTTTTTGCTTTTTAGCCAGTGATTGCATGTGGCTGGTGGTTTGGCGATTGTGAAATCATCTTGAAATATCAGTGAAGAAAGTGTTCCTCCTGCATTTGTGGCTAAACTCCCCTCAGGAACTTCAGGTTTCTTTCTGCGTCCTTGGGCAGGAGGAAGCACTCACTTGGGGTGGCCCTGGGCAGGGGAGCAAAGAGGCTGTCAAAACCAAGCCTTCTGCATTCAGTCATACGTGTGCTCCTGATATTTTTTTTCAGATGTCTTTTGCAAACAATATTTTGTCCTAATGGGAAATAGAATGCATCCTGGGGAGAATCACTGGTGATTCTGTGCCCTGCCAAGCCTGTAGATGGGAAGGTATAGAGGAACTGAACCCTACGCCTAGGCAGAGAGCCTCTCCAGAGCAAGAATGGAGTAGCAAGCTTGGCCCTGACGTTGGCTCAGTGTTTTGAGGGAAAAGGGGAGCTTTTCAAGAAAGGAAATCAGTGCAGAGGGAAAGTTTGTGCTAGAAACCACCAGACAGGCAAATGTATAGTGAGCTGGACCCAGAGTGGGTGTCAGCATTACTTCAGTGATGGCCCCTCCATAAAAGAAGTGGCAAGGGCCTTGTGGGCAGGCCTTACTCTTGATTTGGCTGAGCATTAGCTAAAGCCTATCCATCCCACCCACGCCCTGTGTATGCTGCACATCCTGCACAGAGGATTATATAAAGAGGAGGCATGTTGGGGGAGGGCTATGCCTGAGAGATTGGAGATCTGCACTTTCTTCCCCTGTCTACCCAAAACTTACTGCAAGACCTCCAGTGTAAAGATCCATTTGGTCATAGGGCTTGGTTGAGCTGATTTCTTTTTCTTTTTCCTTTTTTTTTTATTTAAAGACAGAGTTTCACTATTCTTGCCCAGGTTGGAGTGCAATGGCCCGATCTCGGCTCACTGCAACCTCTGCCTCCCAGGTTCAAGTGATTCTCTTGCCTCAGCCTCTCAAGTAGCTGGGACTACAGTCATGCACCAGCACGCCCAATTAATTTTTATATTTAGTAGAGATGGGGTTTTACCATGTTGGTCAGGCTGGTCTCAAACTCCTGACCTCAGGTGATCAACCTGCCTCAGCCTCCCAAACTGCTGGGATTACAGGTGTGAGCCATCCCGCCCAGCTGGTTGAGCTGATTTCTAAGAGATGTTTCAGACTTGCCTTTCTGTGGTTCTTTTTAAAATTATTATTATTATCATCATTACTCTGCAACAGTTCATACATCTGCATATAGATCTAAAAATAGGAGAGACTGCAGCTTAGGAAGAACAGCAACAGAATATTTAGGACCTACTTTTTCCATGTGTATTTACCCAGAGAGACTTTAAGTAAGAAATCAAGGTGAGTATCAAAACACAAAGGCATAGCCAACTTTCATTGTATTCTACTCATATCTAATAAACACATATCTACTGTGCACCATACTCTGCTTATGGAATAGCAATAAAGCAGGCAGAGGTCCTGCCCTGGGAAGCTTACAGTCCCAAGGGACCCTGGCAATCCCAAGAGCGGGAGCATTTGTGATAGTGGGAGGAAGGGCAGAGCCCTGTGGGGACCTGAGGAAGAAGTGGTACATTTATTTACCTCTGCTTATTTCTCTTGTGGAAGTGATATGTGGGGGTGGAAGTGGCTTGAACTATTGGGGCTGCAAATAGAGGAAGTATATGCTATCAAAAATAGAGGGACAAGGAGGAAATAAAAGTTCTTCTAATCTAACAGAAATACAGAGGGGCTTGACAAGGCTAAGGGGTGAGTAACTTTCCCTGGTGCTTTTGGATCTGAGCTGTCTCCAACATAGAACTGGGTTCAGGAAAGGAAACCTGGCACAGCCACATGGTGACACTTGCCTGATGTCAAAAGGCAGGGCAGTGGGTGCTCCTGAATCCTTTAGTAAGGGATCCGTAGGGGGACTTCCCATGGGAGGATGGGGAGGCTGCTCCCAGAGGTTTTGTGTTCCTCTTTAGGCCACCTGGTGTGGCCACTATCACAGATGGGGACAGGCTGGGCCCAGAGATGTCTATTGCTCTGTTCCTGGACTGAATGCTAAGGATGTGAGCCTCTCATCCCAAAGAGGGCCTCTGCATGTCTGGGCTGCAATAGTCCATGCAGAAAGGGAAGGCTGACCAGGGAACCAGCAGCTATCCTGCTCTCATGACATAGGACTCCCAAAGGCCACCCGTCATGGAATGTGAGCATGGCATCTGTAATTGTCCTTTGTTTTACTTCCCTGGGGCCACCAAGTTAGGTTGTTTGGCCCTTTACACATAAGCTCAAACACTCTTCCGCCTGAGATTTCACAGAACAATCCACCCACTCATCATCTCGAGTCATTGCGTATTATACACAGTCCCCAGCCCATAGTCAGCCATCAACAAATATTTAATGACTGACTAAATAATCAAATTAATCTAATAAACAAATGAATAAAATATAGAAAGCGGTCATAATGAAGTGTAACAGAGGGCTCTTTGGGATGACATGTGAAGTGGGCCTTAGCTGCTCAGGGCCTCAGCAGCTCTCCCTTCTGTAGGCACAAAAGTCAGAGGAAGTCTCTTTCCCAGGAGGAAAGAGAGCATGTACAAAGCTGTGGATGTGCTAAGTCATGAGATCCGTTTAGGGAATGTCAAGCTAGTGCCCAGGTTTTGGAGAAATATGAGCCTAGAGAGATTGGCTGAGGATAAGTCATGAAAGCATGCAATAGAGTTCAGATTTCATCTCATCAGAAAAAAGAAAGAAGAAACTACATAGATAGTGTAAGAACATTATTTCCATTGGAGCTCAAGAATCTCCCTCTAGGCTGGGCGCAGTGGCTCATGCCTATAATCCTAGCACTCTGGGAGGCCGAGGTGGGCAGATCACCTGAGGTCAGGAGTTTGAGGCCATTCTGGCTAACATGGTGAAACCCTGCCTCTATTAAAAATACAAAAAAAAAAATTAGCCAGGTGTGATGGTGTGCGCATGTAGTCCCAGCTACTCAGGAGGCTGGGGTAGGAGAATTGCTTGAACCAGGAGGGCAGAAGTTGCAGTGAGCCAAGATGATAGCACCACTGCACTCCAACCTGGGCAACAGAGTAAGACTCTGTCTCTAAAAAAAAAAAAAAAGAATCTCCATCTAGATGTCTTTTTAAGTTCGTCTAAAACATTCTTGAGTTGACTTTAATATTTCTTTGTCACCCTTAAACAATGCTGGGTTTCTGCTGAACACGCTAGGCTTTCCAAATGTGGGTAGGCCCCTCTTTATTTCTGCCTCTGCTGATGCTGGCCCACACTGATGCCTCTCTGCCACCGTTTGCCCGATCCTGTAGCCTCCAAAGTCCAAAAAGCTAAGGGGGATAGACTAGTCATGGGAGCTATAAGTCTTGGGAAGTTCCATGCTCATTTTATATCAATGTTGCTGAGTCCAGAGCAAGAAGGGGCTCATAGAGCATCATAGAACTCAATAGCTCTCAACCCCCAAGTCAGAGAGCTCCTTTAAAAATCCTCGTTGAGATTATTTTGTAAGTCAATCCTCATGTCTCCTCTTCAAGGCAATTCCAGCAAAGAATATCAGTGGCTGTGTCCAGGCCTCCAGAATTCACAGAGAATACATGTTCGTGATTTCAGCCATCTAGTTGTAGCACTCTGTCACAGCAGCACTGACAAATGAATACCCACGCATATTCCAAAAGGGGCCGAGAGCCTTTAAAGCCATCTTATCTTCCTGTCCCAAGAGCAATGCTCTTGCCTGTATTCGAGGTGGACTGTATTCCTGGGCAGCAAAGTCCAGTGAGTTCCTCTTAAGAGCCTTCTGATGTATCTGCAGTCACATTGCTGTGTCCCACTGGTGCTCAACCATGCTTTAGTTTAACCAGATTTTAAGTCATGGCTAAAGCTTCATTAGAATACTGATGATGGGAATTCAGAAGATGGGAAATAGTCATCATATTCTTCCTTTGTTAAACTTTCCATTTGCTATGGTCCCTGCCAGTTCTCTTCCATTTGCAGACATACATGTATACTTGCAACCTTAGTCCACATTCATCTTTGTGAAGTCTCCTCTTTCCCCTGCATGATATTGTTACATCATCTTATAATGTCTGCCTAATATTCCATCCGGTCGTTATACCACAATTATTTCACCATTATACTCTTATTGGTCATTAATTTGAACTTTTTTTTTTTTTTAACTCATTTAGATAATATTGCAAAGAACATCCTTGCATGTGTAAACGTTTTATTCTTTTGGATTATTTCTTTGGGATACATTTCTAGGATACATTTACTGGCTCAAAGAGTACACAGAGTGTCAGGATTTTGTTGTATATAATTACATTTTTTTAAAAAAGAATCTAGCTGCTTTTTTTTTTCTTTAACTTTCTTTCTTTTTTGAGACAGGGTCTCGCTCTGTTGCCCAGGCTGTGGTGCAGTGGCTCGATCATGGCTCACTGCAGCCTCGACCTCCTGGGTTCAAGTGACCTTCCCATTTCAATAGTTGGCTCCTTTTAATAGTTTATTAAAATCTAGCCTCCTAAGTAGCTGGGTCTACAGGAGCGTGCCACCACACCCTACTAATTTTTGTATTTTTTCCAGAGATGAGGTTTTACCATGTTGCTCAGATTGGTGCTTTTTATCTTTTAAAAATAAATTGTATTATGTTTATTTAAGGTATGCAAAATGTTATACAATACACATCGACAGGAAAAAGGTAAATATAGTGAAGCAAATTAGGCTACCCATTATCGCCCATAGTTACCCATTGTTTTTGTTTTGTTTTTATGGTAAGTGCAGCTAAAATCTACTCACATAGCATAGATTCCACATAAGTACAACTTTATGGCTATAGTCCTCAAGTTGTGCGACAGCTCTTTAGACTTGTTTATTCTACCTATTTTATTAAACTTTTTTTTTTTTTTTTTTTTTTTGAGTCTCACTCTGTCACCCAGGCTGGAGTGCAGTCACACGATCTTGGCTCACTGCAACTTCCGCCTCCAGGTTCGAGTGATTCTCCTGCCTCAGCCTCCCGAGTAGCTGGGCCTACAGGCACATGGCACCATGTCCAGCTAATTTTTTTTTGTATTTTTAGTAGAGATGGGATTTCACCATGTTGGCTAGGATGGTCTTGATCTCTTGACCTCGTGATCTGCCTGCCTCGGCCTCCCAAAGTGCTGCAATTACAGGCGCGAGTCACAGCACCTGGCCCATTATTAAACTATTTTTGAAAAAGAAACCGCTACCCCTAAAAAAATACAGTTCTGCCAAAAAGTATGTATCAAATAGTGCTTCCTTACACTTTACATTTTTATTTCCTAAGAGTAAAATGTATGTATGTATTCTGTAGGACTGTCTTGTGTTAATTGATATTTGCCAACTACTCTACTGGGTCCTGATTATACTGGCTATACGTTACAGATACTAAGCCAAACTATCTGTGCCATGTTTTTGAAAATAGCTTTACTTTTTGCTTCACTGGCACTTCTTTTTATTAAAGAGGGTTACATTTGATAGACAAGAAGTTGTTAGAGAGTTGAACTTCTTTTATTTTTTTGAGATGGAGTTTCGCTCTTGTTGTCCAGGCTGGAGTACAATGATGCGGTCTCAGCTCACTGCAACCTCCGCCTCCCAGGTACAAGTGATTCTCCTGCCTCAGCCTCTTAAGTAACTGGGATTACAGGCATGTGCCACCATGCCCAGCTAACTTTGTATTTTTAGTAGAGATGGGGTTTCTCCATGTTGGTCAGGCCTCGAACTCCCGACCTCAGGTGATCTGCCTGCCTTGACCTCCCAAAGTGCTGTTGGGATTGTAGGTGTGAGCCACTGTGCCCAGCCTAGAGAGTTGAATTTTTCGTTCTTTTGAAACTTATACTATTTGTTATTTACCAAATAAATATTCCTCCAAAATTATGATTAAATATTCAGTTCTGTTATTTATGTGGCTCACTATAATAGTTTATTTTCAATCCGTTTGGAGTTATTTTATATAAGGTGCAATCTAAATTAGTCTCTAAATTATGATCCAGTTGCATAAAATAAGTAATTATATAGGTTAATTATCCCAGTTAGTTTTGATGCTGACTTGATCATATGCTAAATTATGCCATGGAGTTCTTTTGTTATAAAAATTTATGTTCTTTACTCTTTAAATATTATACATTTTAAATTGTTGTTGCTTTGTCATATGGTCTGCTTCTATTATTGTCTTTTTTAGCATTATTTTCGTGTGTGTGTTCTCATGCATTTATTTTAAGAGTTTTAGATTAATCTGTGCAGTTCTAAAAGGAGATCATTTGATATTTGAGTTAGGGCCTGTATAAGCTTGCATCCGTTATTGGGTGGATCAGGGTAGAGTGGCCTGGCGCAGTTTGTCCTAAGTGGTGTGGCTGGGTGGAAAGAGCTGGGCTTTACAATTGGATGTATCTGGGGATGAGTCCCATCCTACCACCTGCTAGCCTGTCCAGGTTGTGTAACCACCCAGAGCCTAACTCCCCTCCTAACCACACAGGGGTAGTACAGCCCACCTGGGATGCAGTTGTTATCTTGGCTCTGACACTGCCTGCCTGTCGCTCAATCATTGACTTACATCTCTCTCAGAAGGGGGTCATTCCAATTAAATGAGAGAAGAAGGCATGTGAAACATTCAGCACAATGTCTGCCACAATATCAGCGCCTAATTTTTATTTCCTTTTTATTTTCTCTCAATCACAATTTGTAGCTTCATTTGAACTTCTTAAGCTCCCTCCAAATGTGGATGTGGATGTGTTTAAAATGGATTCCTCTGTCCCTTTACAAGTGCATAGCTATTTCTGACTGACACTCTAGGATGTTGTAGATTACTGTCCTTTTTTTTTTTTTTCCTGGCCCTTTGTGAAGCTCTTGGATCATTGCGGGTGGTCCATGGTTCTTTTCAGGCACTTATGAATTTTTTGTAGGTAGATGCCGAGCTACCTTTTGGTGCAAGCCTTCTGAAAGTCAGGGCTGTATTCCTAAACAGATGCTAGAAAGTGTCAGTTCCTTGAGCCATGGTGAAGGGTGGCCTCTACCCAAAATCAGGAGCTATTCTTGGTTTGTTCCCTGGAGGACTGTACTCTTGGGTATCCAATCTTTGAACCTCTCACCAAAAGAGCTAAGTGCTTCCATAGGAGGATTTCAGGTCTGACTTCCACCTTTGCACTCCCCCACTCCTACCCTGTCCTCAGCCAGAACCCACATGACCTATGGTATTTTCAGATTAGGAGTCTCCTTTCGGCCTCCTGTGAACTTTCCACTATTGTGAATGTAACCTTCTCCAAGCAAGTAGTCCACTCCAGAGCAAGATAATGTGTTGCAGCCGACTCAGGCATCTGGGAATGGGGTTCTCATCTTGGTTCTGCCACTGCTTGGCTGTAGCTCATTCATTTATTTAAATCTCTTTCTTTTCCAAAAAGTATTCAAAATTGCTTTACAACTACAGGAAAAAGTAGAAATCATAAAATGATGAGAAAGAAAATAGGAAAGTAGGGGCTGGAGAAAAAATGGCGGCAGAAATGACAGAAACACAAGCACAAACTCCTGTGCACTTATATTTGACCACATTTGACCTTGAGCTTCCCAGCAGTCAGAAGAGACAGATAAATGTTTTGGGAAAATGAGTTTATATCTAAATCTCAATTTCATCATTGACAAAATGGAAATAGAAACACTTCCATCAGAAGATTGTTCTGAAGATGACATGAAATAAGGGATGCCAAATCCTTAAGTATAAATATACAGCACAGAGTAGGGACCCCACAATTGCTAGTTTTTGTTTTCACTGTTATTTCTGCTTGCAGCTGCTTCGAAGTCAGAAATCAGCACCATAGCTGGTGCATAGGTTGACTCAGCTCCAGAGGTCCTGTCCCTTTTCCAGGGTGGTACAGTCTGAGAAATGATGATGTGAAATCAACTATACTACTGATATAAATGTAAGGTGTGAGAAATTAATCTGCTTCCAACAGGTATGATGGCAGGCAAAGACAGTGATGTCCTTTAGTGTCATGGGACACAAAGGACCGATACCTATTAGGTGGAATAGATGTCTGAGGTATTCCAACCCACTGGCCAAGAAGTGGCCTCAGTAGAAGCAAATGCTAGAGCTTAAAGGAAGCCTCCACAGCTCAACCTCCGCTCTTTTCAGGATGAGGGGGAGAGTTGAGTTTTCCAGCATTGCACAGATAAATGCTCTAATTCCAGCTCTTTGTCTTGAAGGACCCATGTATGGGAGGTGACAAACGTGGATTTGAAATAAAGGAAAAAAATTGCTGATTTATTTATAGTTTAGGGAAGTGAGAGTCAGCTTGAGTTCAGACCGTTCATGGTTTCATTGCTATTACTTTCAGCGCAGTGCTATTGTCCACCCTTCTTCTTCCCTCTGCTGGCCCTGGCAAGTCAGAGCCCCTGGAAACAGAGGTCTTAGGCAATTTCTATCTGACATGAAGGAATGTACGTATTTAAAGGGCCTTGTTTTCCTAAATGCTTTTATACTTTGACAGAGAGTCTCACTCGAGCACATCTTTGGGCTATTTAAAACTTACAGAGGAATGCCTTCTGCATGTGCACATGGGCTCTGGAATCTAGGCAGAACACTGGTTTATTTTGACTGGCGGTATTTGACACTCTGAATCAGAGGCCAAGTTTGTCATGGGCTCCTCTTTGCCTGTTCCTAGCAATCAAGAGCCCACATGCACGTAAGAAGCAGTCAGAATGGTTATGATGAAATGATGTAGGAAGAGAATCTAGCTCCTAGCACATGGTGAAATTCCTCGTATCCAGGCTGGGACTTTCACATGCACCCTTGTCTGTCCCTCCCATCAACTTGGGGAGGAGGGCGATATTATTAGCCTGCTGTGTTCACAAGGCCACTCAGAGAAGTGGGCTGACATGCAAAGGTCACAGTCATAAGACAACCCAAGTCCCAGACTCCAGCCAAGCCTAGCGCCACTTCCTTGTCACCACTGCCATCTACTCTTGGCGAAAAGAAAAGGACAGGAAACAAACAACTCCAAACCCCAAATTAAATCAATGAATTCCAAACAAGCTTTATTTTCTCCAGTCCCTGGTGCAGGTTTTGGATGACCACTTTGGTATTAGCTCTCCCTTAGTCAACTGTGTGCCGAGAGATGAGCGTCCATGCTCTTTGGTACAATGGTGAAGCAATGGGATGATTTTAAATAATTTATTTGGGAGGTTCAACACAGTGGTATCTGTGTATTTGGCGAGTTGTACTTCCTCTCTTCCCTGTCCTATTTCCCTTTCTGAACTGGTCACTTGGAATGCTGGGCTCCATGTGCATCTGTGTGCACTTGAGATCTGAAACCCAAGCTGGTGCCGCCACCAGCTGCAGAAGCACGCCACTCGCTGTCATTTTTGGAAACCAAAAATGACTGGTCACATAATGGTGATTAGATAAAGCTTGTAATTTGTGTTTGCTGTAGTCAGCGACTTGGTATTTTGGGACAAACAGCCGCTCTATGCTACATATAGCTTGGAATTTGCGGCTTTTTTGTAACCCGCCATTGTATGGTCGAGGAGGTAACGGAGAAAGAGTGGAGAAAGAATGGATGAAGGGAGAGAGGTCAGGAAGCTCCCTTCAGCAGATGGGCAGAGGACCAAGGAAGCTTTAGAAAAGAGCTCATAGAAAAATCTGTAGGTGACTCACCCTTAAGAGGGAGCTCATTTTATGTCAGGCACTGCCTGGCTTCCTGATAGCACAACCTCCCTTTCCTGACAGCTGGAGTCTCTTGACTTCCGGTGAGTCTCAGCCTTACCCCAGGCTTGAGGAGGAACCCTAATCTGAGCCAGAGCATGACTGAAGCAGCTCAAGTTCAATTCTCTAGTTACTCAGCTTCTTAGTCTGGCTGACAGGCATTCTCTGGTGACTGCTCAGTTCTAAAAGGCTTTCCTATCCCCAGTTCTAGAAAAGATGTCCTTGCCTTTCTCTGAGTCCATGTCTCAGCTGGATAAAACCTTTTTTTGTTCACTAAACGTTGACCCAGGGCCTTTATGTACCGGGCCAGGAAGGGCATTGGGGATGTAGAAATGAGTCAGCCCTACAGTCACTTGTAGGCTACAAAGAAGCCAAGACTTTAGGAAGCTGCCAATCTTGTTTTAACCAGACCCTGTTGTTACAAGCAAACTGGGAACCACTGTCCCATCAACATCACCCAGTTGGAGTGGGAGAGAAACAATTTCCCAGGAAAGCGTGGTGCTGCTACTAGAATATAGAGAAATGGGAAGCATGCAAATCAAGAGATTTCTGATAGTTGCTCATCAATATCCCTAGTTGAGGGCTTAAAATTAAAAGCTCAAATCTCAAAAGCTCATTAGCCTTTTGAGGTAACATGAATATGCAATCGAATTATCAATACTTGGTGAATTGTTTCTCAGGCAAATAAAGATCAATTGTATTCCAATGGAAATCTTCAAGGACTTACAGGTACTCCACAACATGAAAAGAAACACTGATTACAAAAAGAAATCTTACTTAGAGCAGGTTCGGTGGCTCATGCCCATAATCCGAACACTTTGGGAGGCGGAGACTGGTGGATCACTGGAGGCCAGGAGTTTGAGCCTGGCCAAGATGGCGAAATCCTGTCTTTAGTAAAAATACAAAAAATTAGCTGGGTGTGGTGGCTCAGGCCTGTAATCCCAGCTACTTGATAGGCTGAGGCACAAGAATCGCTTGAACCTAGAAGGAGAAGTTTGCAGTGAGCCAAGATCGCACCACTGCACTCTAGCCTGAGAGACAGAGTGAGACTCCATCTCAAAACAAACAAACAAAAACAAACAAACAAAAAACCCGAGAAATGTTACTGAGGAAATTGTCTTTAAATCTAGAAAGTAATCCTTTTTCTTCTGTTGGCCAGGACCCAGGAGCTGTGTAGGAATGGCACTTCTAAAGGCGTGGGTTGGGAGCTCTGTTGGGGACCTGCCTCTCATGGATTCTGAGAACAACCACTCACCACTTTAGTTGGAGGTGCTGCCTTTGCCATCATTCAGGTTTCCTCTTGGGCTTCCAAACTCAGGCCTTAAAAGCATTTCCCAGGTGCCGTTTCAGACTCTACTTCAATTCTCTCTACTGTTGACACTGCCATTTGCTCCAGAAATACACGGTGGGGAATAGAAGAAAGGATTGTCTGCAGCATTAGCATTCCTTTAAAAATTTTTAAAATTAGAAACCAGAATCCTTATTAGGTTACATTGAAAAGTCTTTTAGCAGTCCCCATGTCTAATATTTTGTGACATGTGTTCCAGGAAGTCCAAGTTCTACAGGATTCTGAGAATTACATGAGAAAGGGGCAGAAATATGACAGAGACCTCTAAGTTCAAACACATTTCTGCAATGCTGACTTTAAATAAAGTTAAACAGATGTCTTTATGGTAAGAGTTCTCAGACTTTCAAATGCCTCAAATCTGTGGGAGATCTCTAAGACGGTCATGTAGTTGCAATGATTATAAAAGTTAATTGACAATGGATTTTTGTTCTGAGGTGAGACAGAGTAGCACACAGATCTGACTGTTGTATTAAGCCAATATTTAGCCAGTCGATTATTATTATTATTTGAGATGGAATTTTCTTTGTTGACCAGGCTGGAGTGCAGTAGGGCAATCTTGGCTCACTGCAACCTCTGCCTCTCAGGTTCAAGTGATTGTCATTCCTCAGCCCTAAGTAGCTGGGATTACAGGCACCTGCCACCATGTCTGGCTGATTTTTGTATTTTTAGTAGAGATGGGGTTCTGCCATGTTGCCCAGGCTGGTTCTGAACTCCTGACCTCAGGTGATCCAGCCGCCTCAGCCTCCCAAAGTGCTGGGATTACAAGCGTGAGTTATGGTGCATTGCCTAGCTAGTAGATTATGATCATATCTTTCCTACTTCAACTGATTGCTTGATCCCCAAGTACCCTGTTAGCAGAGAGTCTAATTCCCTGGAATTATCCAGGAGCACCGTGCCCACCCAGGCCATTGCTACACTGTATTTCCTTGCCTCCAAGTTGCTCTTGAGAAGACTGGCCCGCCCATCTGCCATGCCATTGTTAGTCCCATCCCAAGTCGCTTTCAAGGTGACTTCCGCCTTTTTGCACTTTTTGTTCTGATCCTCGCATGGTCAGTCATTGTTTCCTAAAGCAGAACAGCTATGTCTGGGGCTCTGGGTCCCGAGGAGCTCCCTGCATTGACAGCACACCAGGACAAGCCCAGCCCTTCCCATAGACACTTAGGATCTCCTGCTGAGCCTCTCTGCTCATGGCATGGACACCTTATTACTCTAAGGTGATTTCAGTTGAGGAATCAAGTCATTCCACTTTGCCACTAGATTTTGGCTGAGGTTATCCTGCCCACTCCAACAAGCCTTCCCCACCTTAAATATTGGGAAGCAGGCCCTGGAATTTTTTTTTTTTTTTTTTTTTTTTTGGATTATTTTCTCTTGAGACAGAGTCTCGTTCTATCTCCCAGGCTGGAGTGCAGGGGCACAATCTTGGCTCACTGCAGCCTCCACCTCCTGGGCTTATCCCATTTTCCTGCCTCAGCCTTCCAAGTAGCTGAGATTACAGGTGCCTGCCACCACACCTGGCTTGGCCCTGGATTCTTTATGCAAATTGATCCATCTCCTTTTAGAAGACTGGATCTGTTTTGGGAGTGGGGATCTTAAGGAGTGCCATCCTTGTTTGAAGTCAAAAAGGCACAATAAATTTTGTTGTAACCTCCATCTCTGTGAAATTTGCAGACTGAAGTTTCATTTCCCTGAACAAAGAAGGTATATCCCAAAGCAATTACTCATCTCTAGCCCCAAATAGAAAAGTGTTAACATAATTGAGCACCCCTATTCTGTTACATCAGTTTTGGGGACACTGACTCTAGCTAAACTCTGTTACTTTACACACAGGAAAACTGAGGCCCAGAGGGTTGAGGGAATTGCATAAAGACAAAGAGCTAGGAGGTGGCAGATCCAGTGTGGAATCAGGTTGGCCTGATTCCTAATCCAGAGCTCTTCCTACTGTTCCCTCAAACTTAAGACTTCCTGATTATAGCCACAGGTCATATATAAGAATCATCACATTCAGTCAATCAGTATTTTATTTGACTGTGATTTTCTCTGGGGACACAAATATCTGTATGATACAGATTCTTCCCTTAAAGCCTTTATTATTTGTAGAAAGCAGTAAGATACACATAATAAGATACACATAAAAAAGTGCTAAATTGTAGAAAATGACATGCAACCCCTATAAGAAGCAGAGACTGCTAGAAGAATTTGTCATCTGGGTAGCTCAACATCACTTTTGTTAGGGAGCAGGCATTTGACCTGACTCTTGGAAGGATTTGGACAGAGAGAGAGGAGATTGAAAAAGAGAAAAGAAAAGCCAGGTGAGGTGGCTCATGCCTGTAATCCCAGCACTTTAGGAAGGCGAGGAAGGTGGATCACAAGGTCAGGAGATAGAGACCATCCTGGCCAACATGGTGAAACCCTGTCTCTACTGAAAATACAGAAATTAGCAGGGAATGGTGGCATGTTCCTGTAATTCCAGCTACTTGGGAGGCTGAGGCAGGAGAGTCATTTGAACCTGGGAGGCAGAGGTTGCAGTCAGATGAAATTGTGCCACTGTACTACAACCTGGGCGACAGAGTGAGACTTTGTCTCAAAAAAAAAAAAAAAGAAGAAAAAAATAGCACTTCCAGGTGGGGGCATCTGGGGAATTGAGATGGAAAGATGGAAAGAATGGGCTGGGTAAGAATTAGGAAAAGGCCTTTTAAGCAATGGAGTTAACATAAGCTCAGGGTGAGAGGTTTGATGTGCTTAGCATGTTTTGGGAAAGGTTGCTTGTTATCCATCATGGCCAAGAAGAACTGGAACAATGAGGGAGGAAGACTCCTTCACCACGTAACTGAACTGGGTCATCAGTGGAGGCATGCTGACTAGGGAGCTCTCCAGCATGGCTGGGTTTTGGCAGCTTCACACATCTCAGCTGTATCTTCTGGTTTAGTCTCTGGGCCATATCTCTCAGGCATCGTTTAGAGTACTGTGAGTAGATCAAAGTTTCTGCTCTTGGCTCTATGTTTACTGAACTTACAACTCAATCCAAGCTCTGTCTCCATAATACCAAACATTTTAATACAATGTGACAAAGATACAGCATTGTTTGGGTCATATCAGGAAGAACATACGGATATTTGAGAACATCTGGACAGTTTGCCAGAGAAAAGTAAAATAATACTTTGTATTTTGGAGTTTGGTATTATGGGACATAGACCCTGTCTATCAGTATGTCTTTTCGAATTTGGGAAATATTTTCCTTTGAGAAGAGAAAGAAATTGTCACCAGAAGTCCCACTTCTATCTCTTGTCCACTTTCATCTTTCCTATTTGTTGCAGATATGACAAGCAATTCCATTTGAAATGTTAGAACTAGACAGTCCACCTCTGATTGCTATTTCCCTTCTGTTTATTTACAATTTAATTTATTCATAAACCTGACATATATTTATTAATCTCCTTCCTAGTTTGAGGCCCTGTGTGCAACTTGAGGACAGAGATGACCAAGACACAAGGGCTACTTTGCAGGAGATCACTGTCTCATAACCAGGTCATCTTTTTTGTTTTTTTTTTGTTTGTTTGCTTTGTTTGTTTTGTTTTTTGAGAAGGAGTCTCACTCTGTAGCGCAGCCTGGAGTGCAGTGGTGTGATCTTGGCTCACTGCAACCTCCCCTTCCTAGGTTCAAGCAGTCCTCCTGCCTCAGTCTCCTTAGTAGCTGAGTTTACAGGCATGAGCCACCATGCCCGGCTAATTTTTCTTTTTGTGTTTTTAGTAGAGATGGGATTTCACCGTGTTGGCCAGGCTGGTCTTGAACTCCTCACATCAGGTGATCTGCCCACCTTGACCTCCCAAAGTTCAGGGATTACAGGCATGAGCCATTGTGCCCAGCCATCAGGTCATCTTAAGACAGGGTGATTGGAGGAATAAAGTTAAGAAAAGGATTTGAATGAATAGATAAAAGTGTTACTGGGAAGGGTGTGTTAGGGTTCTCTAGAGAATGGGAACCAATAGGATACACATATCCTATTGCACATATACATATACATACATTTTCTCCCTAGATATATAGTTGTAATATATTTATTATAAGGTATTGGCTCATGCAATCATGGAGGCCAAGTCCCATGACCTGCCATCTGCAGACTGGAGATCCATGAAAGCCCAGTGGTGTAGTTTCAAGGCCTGAGAGCTGGAAAACCAGTGGTGTAGATTTCACCCCAGGTATGAAGCCCTGAAAACCAGGAGCACCAAGGGCAGGAGGTCAGTGCCCCAGCTCAATTAGTTAGGAAGAATTAATTCAACCTCCCTCCACCTTTCTGTTCTGCTCAGGCCCTCAGTGGATTGGATGATATCCACCTGCATTAGTGGGAGGGCAATCTGTTTTACTCATCCTTTGGGTCGCAGAAAGCTCCAAAGCCTCAAAACTGTTCCTGCTCTTATTTCCTACAGTGAAACACCAACCTAGGACCTATCAATTCCACTTGCAGATACATAACCAAGAGAAAAAAGGGCATCCATCTACCAAGGACATGTTCTAGAATGTTCACAGCACCTTTGTTTGTAAGAGCTCCAAACCAGAAGCAACCAACTCTCTATCAATTAAAGAATAAATTGCAGTATATTCATACAATAGAATAACAGCAATAATGAATGAAATCATGATACTCACTATCACATGGATGAATCTCACAGACACATTGGGCAAAAGAAGCCATTTGTATATAATCATATTTACTGGAAGTTTAAGAAAAGGAGAATTAGTCTGCAGTGATTGAAGTCCAAACAGGAGTTAGGGGGAGTGGATTGTTGGCTGGGAGGCGGGCATAAGAGAGTCTTTGAGGGTATTGGGAGTGTTCTGTATCTTGATCTGGTGGTAGGAATGTGAGTGTATACATATATAAAAATTCAACAGCAGTGAGATTAGTACACTTAATGTATGTTTTAACTGAATAAAGTAAAACCAGCAATTTTTTTAAAAAGTTACTCTAAACAGAATTTTAGAAGTCCAGTTCCAATATTTGCCAATATGACCCAATCTTCTTCTAACAAGTTCCTTTCCTTGTGACAGACCCCTCCCTTCTCCCAGCAATGTGTACCTTCTATGGGAATTTGTTAGAGGCAAAATACTCCTTAGCTGGTGAGAACAAAAAGGCAGCAACTGAATGGAAAGATGGCAAAGTGAAGAAAAGATGGTTAACTTCATCCAGAGCCTCACACTCTGCTTCTTTGTGACAAGGTTCCATGTGTTATTAATGTCCTCTTTACCGTATATGCAGCTCTTAGCTTGCATCACTCCTCCCTGCAGCCTACCACTATGAATTCATCTCACCAATCTTAAAAACAAACAAAAATAAAAACACATAAGAATCCCTCTTCACCCCTGTCTCTTGCTTTTCTCCCAGTTTCTTCTCTTGTTTCTCCCCTCCTCTTTTAAACTAAACTCTCAAAAGAGCTTTCCAAACTCAATGCCTCTACTTTCTCACATGACATTCATGTAAAACCAGTGGACTCTTTCCTCTCCTTGCCTTTGAGGGCTCTTCTTCCTTGCCTTCTCAATTGCATTTGGCCCTGGTAAGAACTTCTTCTAGTCTGAATGCTCCTCTTCCTTGATTTTTCTAAGAACTGACTCCTCTGGGGAGCAGACACAGTTATCGAGTCTACCTCCATGAATGCTTGTGATGGAAAGAATGACTTGGAAGCCAACACAGGTTGAAGGGAGGCCAGCTGGACCACCTCCCAGGGCACCAATCCATGGGCCAAATGTCCTGGGAATGAATTGGAAATATGGAGATAATTTATTTAGAAATCCGGGTGCAACACTTTACTTCGTTGGCAAAATGTAAATCGGTCCCTTTCTCACCCAAGACAAAATGTCTTTGAGTGGAAATTAAAAAAAAAAAATGTCCTGACAGTAATTGCCTATTTCAGCTGCATAGATGCATTTTTTAAAAATTATTTTTGACATGCTCAGGCAAAAGCAGTCAGCTGAGGCGCTAGAATCAAAGAATATGTTGATGTGGTGTTCTTTATGTTAGGGATTCATTTCATTATCTCAATTTAAACCCTTTAGTAGTTCTCCCAAAAAGTTGGTTTGCTTCAGAAGATCACAAAAGACAACTGAAGGTAGTTTCAGAACCACAGAAAAATAGGAAATGTCTTTCTTTTTTTCTAGTCTTGCTGTTGCCCTGGCTAGAGTGCAGTGGCACAATCATAGCTCACTGCAGCCTCCAGCTTCTGGGCTCAAGTAGTCCCCTCTTCAAGGCCTTCCAAAGTGCTGGGACTGCAAGTAAGAGCCACCTCTCCTGGTCCTCCCCCGCCTTTTTTTTTTTTTTTTAAATAAACATTGAATCTCTTTTAGGAGTGAATTATCAGGACAATCTTTTATTGAATATAATTTATATTGAGAAAATAATTGGTTTTGTCAACCCCATTAAAAAAATGTTGAAATTGGTTGGGTATGGTGGCTCACACCTGTAATACCCAGCAGTTTGGGAAACTGAGGCAGGAGGATTGCTTGAGCTCAGGAGTTCAAGACCAGCCTGGGCAATATTATAAACCTCAATTCTACTAAAAATAATAATAAAAAAAAACCTTAGCCGAGTGCGGTGACATGCACCTGTGGTCTCACCTACTTGGGAGGCTGAGGTGAAAGATTGCTTGGAAGGTTGAGGCTCAATGAGCTCTGGATTGTGCACTATACTCCACCTTGGGTGATAGAGTGAGATCCTGTCTCAAAAAACAGTTGAACAAGTATTTGAAGAAAATTGTTTGATGGTGTCACAAATTATAATCCTGCCAGTTTTTACCCCCTGCCTCATGAAGATGAATTTAATCTGAACAGATTTTCCAATGAGGTGAGAACACATGGAAGAGAAAGAGCGCTTTCTCATTTCTGATTAAAGGGGGAGCTGTAATTGGCAGAAGGGCTGAAGAAGATCAAGTTTGGGAAGGCAGGCTGCAGAGTGGTGCTTGTTTACCTTGACTGCACTTTGGAATGACCTGAGCAGTACCTAAGGCCACTGATGGATTGTAGACTGGGTATAAGTTGTGTACAAGCTCCCCAGTTGATAATAGAAAGCAGCCAGGTGGAAAGTTGCTGCTTAGGAAATGGTCCAGCAGCTAGGAGAGGTATTTTTCTTGAAGAGGGTTTCAGTGCCCTGGTTCTCAAAATCTGTTCCCCAGACCAACAGCATCAGCAACACTTGGGAACTTGTTAGAAATGCATATTCCTGGGTACCACCCCAGATCTGCTGAATCAGAAATGCTAGGCATAGGGAGGCCCAGCAATCTGTATTTAACAGGCCCTCTCAGTGCTTCGGATGCACTAATGAGAAGCTGTGGAGGAAAGCAATGTAATGGTGATGCAGGTGAGTGAGGCAGGTTCCTGTCAGGTTGCAGAGGCAGCAACTTGGAAGGACTTTCCCAAGGGAACAGACAACAAACATAAGGGGAGTACTTGAGATAAATGAAAGCAAGGTCTAGAAAGGCCAGACTACAGCACAGAATGATGCCAGCCGGTCCTCTTCCCCACCTGGGGACCTGCCGTTGCCTCTTGGCTACACTTAGGGCACTTAGAGCAGTTTTCTCAGCTCACTGGCTGATGGTGAATGTGACATACTTTGTGTAGGGGGCTCTGGGCTGCTTTCATGGTCTAAGAAACAAGGCCGGGGTTTCCCCTTGCAGAAGAAGGAGGAGATTCCTCTCCCTGTTCTTCAGTTGTTCTAACCTTGGGCAGCGAGGAGACCTCTTTGCTTTCTGACTTGCTTTCACTTCTGCCTTCTGCTCTGAGTCACACACAGCATGGTGGCTCTGGGGACAGTTGTTCCTTTCCTTGGAAGAGTCAGAGATTTAGAATTAATGACTTCATGGAGGGCATAGTGAAGGTGAACTCTGCAGCTAGGAAGTCGTTTGACTTACTTGATTTAGCACCATTTAACAAATATTACTAGGGTGTCTACTCTGCACCAGAACTTGGGCCAGTCACCAGGAAAACAGAGAGGACACATAGACCAGGCCCTTAAGAAGCTTATGGTCAGGTGGAAGATATTTGCTGGTAGAGGAGAAAAATCCATAGATCAATGTCTTCTGCCTGAAAGGTGCTATAATTAGAGCGATCTTTTAGGTTTACACACAGACCAGGACATGTTTGATAGCAAAAGTGTGAGCTACTGACAGTTATGCCAAGAAAGCAGGTATCAGCTGGGATTCTCCAGGAAGACTCAATTGGAGCATGGCTACAATGGCCATGCGGTGCAGAGCCTGCAGTGTTGGCTGGTAGTGTTTTAGCCCATTACCTAAGCCTAAACCCCACTCTGTGTGTTGCCTCTCTGAGGCTCCCTTGTGTGTACCACACTTCACCCCATACCAGCTTCTTTTTTTTTTTTCTGAGATGGAGTCTCACTCTGTTGCCCAGGCTGGAGTGCAGTGGTGTGATCTCAGCTCACTGCAGCTTCTGCCTCCAGGGTTCAAGCAATTCTCCTACCTCAGCTTCCTGAGTAGCTCGGATTACAGGTTCGCACCACCACGCCCAGCTAATTTTTGTATTTTTAGTAGAGATGGTGTTTCACCATGTTGGTCAGGCTGGTCTTGAACTCCTGACCTGGTGATTCTCCCACCTTGGCCTCCCAAAGTGCTGGGATTACAAGTGTGAGCCACCACGCCCGGCTACCCCATATCAGCTTTTAGAATTAGCAGCCATTGTATTAGAGGGAGGCAGCATGTCCCGCCCCATACAGAGTACCATGCCACAGGACCCAGCTGTAGTTCTGACCCTCAGATGTGATGCCCAGCCTTCTTTCTTGGCCACCATCCCAGCTCTGCTTCATATTCTGAGTGTGCAACACTGGGCATGTAACAAAACTTCTTGGATCTTCATCTCTTTCATCCGTTAAATGATACTCTAATTTTATAGAAGTTTGTTGGATCTGGAGGGTCCACTTATGCTTATTTTAGATGGGCATCCTTTTTCCTCTTAAGTTCAAAGTTAAATGCCTGCATTTCTGTTATACTGTGCCTTTTGTGAAGGTGTCCTACTAAATTTGGACATCAATTTCCCCCACTTAATGTCTATAGACAATGATGTGTGAGGATCACTAAAACTGCCTTAAATTATTTCTCTAGCTCCAACAAACATTTCTTGAGTGCTATGTTCCAGGCAGTGAACTAGATGCTCTAACACTTTCAAGCTTGTTTACCTTTTTAAATTTTAATTAATTAATTTATGTATGTTTGAGACAGATCTTGCTCTGTCACCCAGGCAGGAGAACAATGGCACCATCTCAGCTCACTGCAACCTGTGCCTCCCAGGTTCAAGTGATACTCATGCCTCAGCCTCCCGAGTAGCTGGGATGATAGGCATGCACCACTGTGCCTGGCTAATTTTTGTATTTTTAGTAGAGACAAGGTTTCTCCATTAGCCAGACTGGTCCTGAACTCCTGGCCTCAAGTGATCTACCCACCTCAGCCTCCCAAACTGCTGGGATTACAGGCATGAACTTCTGCACCCAGGCTTTCTTTTATCCATTAAAGTGAATAAATTGTATTGCATCTGTTTAACCTTTTTTTTTCTTTAGCCTCACAATGACCTTGCGATATAAATGATGTTAGACCCATTTTACAGATGAGGTAAAACACATTCCCCAAGATACACACTGCAGATAGTAAGGCTGGGTCTTCTGACTTCCCATCAGGCACCTGATCCAAGACTCCACAGCTATCAAATCAAGAGATGAGAATGGAAAGATCATAATTTTGAAAGGACTTAAGTACATTACAAAATTCTTTATCAAGCTGACATGCTAGAGAGAATCACTTGTCTTAATAAAAGCACCATGCATTGACAAAAAAAATATGAAATAACAAAGTCTTATCATCTCTTAACATTGGTATTACCTGGCAGTTTGTTAGAACTGGAGAACTTCAGGCCCTATTTTGCACCTACTAAATCAGAATCTGTGTTTTAACAAAACCCCTAGATCTTTAAAAATATCTGTTAAAGTTTGGAAGGCACTCTTTGATTTTCATAGGCACAGGAGATACCCTTCTAAGGGATCTTGGAAAGTTAGAGGTAGGACAAGGGAACTGATTTAATTAGCAGTGCTAGAAAGACTACTAATCAATCCTGGATGAATAAAAGAAACATCTGAGGAAGTTTTTTTTTTTCTTTTTAATGTCCCCCACCCCTCCCCCCATCCTCCCCACCTCTACTCCTGTCAAGCCCCACCCTACACCAACTCCATTAGATTCTCTGGGATTGGGGCTCCTGTTGCTATTTTAAAAATTCCCCAGGTGATTCCAATGTGCAGCCATGGGTAGAGCATATTGACCCACTGGGTTCTAGGCATTTTTCCAATGATCTCATTTAATACTCAAAAAATCACCTTATTTTGCTCATTTTGCATATAAGACAACTGAGGTTGCAAGCAGCCCAACAATGAGTAAACTGTACAGCTGGAATTCTAGCCCAGATCTCTCTGACCCCAAGTACTGAGTCCTGACCAACTCAGGGAAATAAGCTGCCTCTGGCTGGCTACTTACCCAGGGCTCTTCTGAACCCCTCCAAACTCCTCCCACATCTTCACTTAGCTGAATGTTTAATTCTTCAAGGCCAATTTTTTCAGCAAAGCAGTTTCCCATCACCTGAATCCAAAATGATGTCTTTCTGCCACACTCCTGCCATGCTCAGTCATGGATAGCTGGTGACCTCTTAGTGGCTCTGAGTTGAAGTGTATGAAAATGTCCCACCTAGCCCCGGGGGCCATCAGGTCCTTTCTGTCCTCAGAGCAGACAAGCACCACAGGTAGCCCCTGCCAATCAATTGCTGATTATCTCATCTCATGCAATCCACCCTTAACCCTGCTCTTTCCAAACATCAGAAACCTTTCCTGGAGGCAACTTCCCATTCTCTTACTAGCAAGTGTCTGTTGCATGACTGCTGCTTCACAGATCTTGTTTTTGAAAACAGTTTGACCACCAAATAATATTTAATGAATAATGGTTGATTTTACCTTAAAAACCAATCACATCACTCAGAGTGTCTTTCACCTGTGAGATAACCAAGGCTCCCAGGCTGATTTGATGTACTTTGTACCTCTCGGTCTGGATTTCTGCCATGTTCTTCATTTCCGAACAACCTTCTTCCTTATTGCCCTGTCTTCTCTTAGCCCCTTCACACCTCAGCTTCAATCGATGCCAGTTCCTCTGGGAATTGATCTCAAATTCCTAGGCTATGTTGATGCAACTCCTTTGTGTCTGTATTAGTCTGTTCTTACACTGCTAATAAAGACAAACCTAAGACCAGGTAATTTATAAAGGAAAGAGGTTTAATGAACTCACAGTTCCACATGGCTGGGGAGGCCTCACAATTATGGTGGAAGACAAAGGAGGCGCAAAGGCACATCTTACATGGTGGCAGGCAAGAGAGGGTGTGCAGGGGAACTCCCTTTTATAGAACCATCAGATCTCATGAGACTTGTTTACCGTCACAAGAACAGCACTGGGAAGACCCACCCCTATTATTCAATTACCTCCCACTGGGTTCCTCCCACTACATGTGGGAATTATGGGAGCTACAATTCAGAATAAGATTTGGGTGGGGACACAGCCAAACCATATCAGTGTCTCACAGCAGCAGGCCCTCTGTCCATTAATGATCATTTTTTTTACCTTAATTATCTGTTAGTGAATGAAGTAATACTAGTTTAGCACCTAATACTTGCCTGGCCCATTATAAGTATTCAATAAACTTTAACTATAGTTTTCTTTTATCTATAGCATCTGCCCTTCCTTACCTCCAGCAAGCATTTTTTGAGTGCTAACTATCTTCCAGACACTGAAATAGGAGCATACTCAGGCTCTTTTATCTTAAGCCCCACTATAATCTTGTAATGTAGGTGCTGCTAGGCCTATTTTATAGGTAAGGCCAAATGCATTTGTCAAGCTGCATAGCTCAGAAACAGCAAGACTGTTTCTGCCCCCAGATGAGGAGCAAGCAATTTGAGTCCAGGACTTAGCTCACGACCACAGAGAGTGAGCCTGGACTCATGAAAAAATCTGGGGATTCAGGACAAGGATTAGGGTTAGGCTGTAAGGCCATTATGCAAGTACAGAGTTAGATCTTGTCTTCATTTAAAATTTTGATATTTTCTTCATCGGATTTTTTGCATTAATTTTTATTTTTAAAAGCACTGCATTACAAGGTTATTTTATCTTGATTACTGAGTTTTGGCACCTCTTTAAATTTTGAGCCTGAAGCCAATGTCTCGCCCTGTTTACCCTAGTCCTGGCCCTGTGAGGACATTCAAACAAGGCAAGATTTGACTTGAGGTGCAACATAGTCACTCACTGCCTGTGCCCCCAGTTCAGTGTGGATTTGTATTAATAAAGTTCATGGTCATGTCTCAGGCCTTTCTGTTTCCCTGTAATTTGTGCAGGCTTCCCCTGCTCTCTGAAACCCTGGTCAGTACCCAGCCCTCTCCTTCTGCCCAGTACCTGGTCAGGGCCATTTGGTACCAAAAGTGCGTTGAATAATGTCCCCGAAGGCAAAGACTTTGGCTTTTTTTTTTCCCATGCAACATTTCGGAAGATAAATGAACACATTCCCTTGGACTTTGTAAAATGCTGATAAAAACTTTTGGACCTCATATCACCTGGCAAAATCCTTCCTGGCCTATTGCCTTCAATTGCTTACTACCCTCATGCCAGCTGGGATCTGGAATATCAATGGATGTCATAACTGGCATGTGTTTACCACTTATTGTTGTGAGAAACCCAAAGAATGGACTTAGAAGCACAAAGAACAGCAAAAGTGAAACTTTTAATAACGATCTTGCAAGATTGGGTATCTGGTAGATAGGCACACTACAGGGCAGCTACAGCAGATAATTTATCTTCTGGCATGCAAGTCCCTCCCCCAGTTCCTTATTGGTTGAGTACTATGGGATTACAATTTTCCTGGATGTTGCCTAAGTTTCATTATCCGCCTGTAAGGTTAGACTCCGTTGCCTTTCCTGCTTAAGTTTTGATTTCCCAGTAGCAAAACGTTTTCCCCTTTTATAGACTGACCCCTCCTCTACATTTGTTTGCTTATTGTGACCTTCTAGGTGCATGAGCCATTCGGTTTGCCACATTTGCAGGCTGGCTGCCAGCACTTAGATTTATCAGGCCTTGAAAATGTACCATGTAAAATGTTTTCTCACATTATGTACCAGGCACCACCTAAGATCTTTACATACACAGTTGTACCTTGGTACCCATGGGGGATTGGCTCTAGGATCTCACCAAGGATGCCAAAATCCATGGATGCTCAAATCCCTGATATAAGATGGTGTAGTATCTTCATACAACCTATGCACATCCACAAGTATACTTTAAGTCATCTCTAGATTACTTATAATACCCAATGCAATGTAAATGGCATGTAAATACTTGTTATTCTTTATTTGTTATTGTTGTTATTTTTAAATTTACTTTTTTTCCAAACATTTTTGATCTGCAGTTGGTTCAAACCAGGGATACAGAACTCATGGATACTGAGAGTCAACTGTATTTACCCAGTTAATCTTCATAGCACACCTACAAGATGGCTATTACTGTGAATCCCATTTCACAGGTGAGAAAATTAGGGCACAGAGAGTAAAGTAATCCTTTCAGAGTCACATAGCAAATAAGTGGAATAGCTGAGTTTTGAACCTAGGCAGCCTAGCTCTTGAGCCCAGTTTCTGTCTACCACTGGCTCCTCCTGCTGCTGGTAGATGAGTCCTTATGCCATTGAGGAAAGCCTAGGAAGTTGCCTTATTTTACTCTAGGTTGACGGGGTTTATATGAAATGAACTACATTGAGGATGAAACTGTAAACTCCTCTGTTACAGGCTGAATGGTGTCCCCCTAAAATTTATATGTTGAAGCCCTAACCCCCAGTTTCTCAGAATATGACTGTATTTGGAGACAGTGTTTAAAGAGGTAATTAAGTTAAATAAGGCCATTAGAGTGAGCTTGAATTGCATATGATTGGTGTCCTTACAAGAAAAGGGAATTTGGACACAGGTACAGAGGAAAGACCGTGTAAAGATACAGGGGGAAGGTGGCTATCTTAGTGCCTTTGGGCTGCTATAACAAAATACCATAGACTAGTATTTACAACAGAAGTTTCTCACATTTCTGGAGGCTGGGAAGTCCAAGATCAAGGCATCAGCAGATTCAGTGTCTCATGAGGGCTCATGTTCTAGTTCATAGACAGCACCTTCTTAATGTAGCCGCATGTAGTTTAAAGGATGAGAAGTCTCTCTGGAGCCTCTTTTACAAGGGCACTAATCCCATTCATGAGGGCTCCATCCTCATGACCTAATCACTTTCCAAAGTCTCCACCTCCAAAATTACGATCTCAACATATGAACTGGGGGGTGGGGGAGAGAGGGTATACAAGCAAAAACCATAGCAGCAGCTATCTACAAGCCACGGAGAGAGGTCTCAGAATGAAGCAACCTTGCCGATGCCTCGATCTCAGACTTGCAGCCTCCGGAGCTGTGAGAAAATAATTCCCATTGTTTAAGCCACCCAGTCTGTGATACTTGAGTTATGGCAGCCCTAGAAAATTAACATAACCTCCAAAGTATAGATCCAAGGTGAGATACAGAAATGCTTTGGAAACACACTTGGGCTGAAGCTTGTAGGCTTGCTCCTTCAGCCTCTCTCATTAGAGCGGCAGCAAATGCCCCTCTGAGACTCCAAGGAGCAAGGGAGTAAACAGTCATCTGTAGTCAGAGTTTTCCTTTCTGATCTTCCTGGCATGCATAATCTCTGCCCCTTTCTACCCCTGTCGACCTTGTCAGGCCCCCATTACCTTTTCCTGGATTACTGTGCCATTGGTCGGCTTGCCCTTCCTCCTCCCATGCACTTCATTCAAAGCTTTCAATTTAATTATCTGAAATCATAGCTCTAATCATGGAAGTCATGCTCCTACTCTAAAACCTTTCTTGGCTCTCCATTTCTTAAAGAGCAAAACCTAACTCCTCAGCTTGATTTGATCTGATATACATCCAGCACTCCATGGGACCTGATACTCCATCTCTTTCCATACCCATCACTGGGATCCAAAGGCAACTACCTGCATTTCCTCCCATGTTCCTATGGCTCTCCTCTCCCTATACCTTCGCCCACTCTGTTCCCTCTTCCTAGAATGCCCTTCTCCCCCTTTGCATGTTTGAATCCTATTGATTTCCCAAGCACAGCTCAAATTCCATCTCCTTCAAGAAGTCTTTGCAACCTACCAACTGACTGTTATCTCTTCCTTTCCTCAGATCTCACCACACCATTTCTCATGGCTCCTAAGTTCTTTGCACTTTACATTACATAGTTGACCCTTGAACAACACAGGGGCTGGGGGCACCAAATTCCCACACAGTTGAAAATCCCCATATAATTTTTGAGTCTCTAAAAACTTAGCTACTAACAGCCTACTATTGACCAGAAGTCTTTTTGATAACATAATCAGTAAACTAACCTGTATTTTGTATGTTCCATTATTATATATCATATTCTTAACTCTAAAGCTAGAGAAAAAAAAATGTTGTTAAGAATCATAAAGAAGAGACTGGGCATGGTGGCTCACTCCTGTAATCCTAGCACTTTGGGAGTCCAAGGCGGGTGGATCACTTGAGGGCAGGAGTTTGAGACAAGCCTGACCAACATGGTGAAATCCCATTTCCACTAAAAACACAAAAATTAGCCAGACGTGCTCGCTTGAACCCAGGAAACAGAGGTTGCAGTGAACCGAGATTGTGCCACTGCACTCCAGCCTGGGCAACAGAGTGATATTCAGTCTCAAAAAAAAAAGAAGAATCATAAAGAAGAGAAAATGTATTTATTTTTTAAGTGGAAATGGATCATCATAAAGGTATTTATTCTCATTGTCTTCATGTTAAGTAGGCTGGGAAGAGAAGGAAGAGAAGAGGTTGATCTTGCTGTCTCAGAAGTGGCAGAGGTGGAAGAAAATCCACATATAAGTGGACCCATGCAGTTTAAACCCATGTTGTTCAAGGGTCCACTGTAGTTATTTATGCATAGGCTCCACTCTAAACCCCTCCCATGTTTGCAGACCTCTGGAGTGCTTTCTGAAAGGGAAGCAGCATGGTGGATTAACAAGGGAAAGACACGTAGAGCTAGAGAACCTGTTTGTCTAATCCTGTGTCAGCCAATTGTTAAACACAGTAGGATGGGGACCCTTATCCCTTAAAGCCTGAGTAGCCAGCACATAGGAATTCAGAAAACCATCTATAAGCATATGGGCAAACCATTTCATCTCTCTGAGTCTTAGCTTCTTCATCAATAAAATGAGAATAAAGACATAGTATGGTCGCTTATGCCTGTAATTCCATCACTTTGGGATGCCAAGGTGAAAGGATTACTTGAGGCTAGGAGCTCAAGCTCATTGGGGCATAGTGAACCAGCCTGGGAGCTCATTGTGAACTCCCATTCTAAAAATAAAAATAAAATAAGATGGAGAGAAAAACAATGGTAATTATACAAGCTTATAGGATAATATTGATGAAAAGTATTTTGCAAAGAAGAAAGTTCTGTATAAATTTTGAATGTTCTGCTAGAGACTAGTGATGTCTCCATCAACCAACCACTCATTTCCTGTAAAACCAGGATACTCTGCTAGATTTTCTAATTTAGCCAATATAGTAGTCCCCTCTTACCTATAATTTTGCTTTCTGCAGTTTTGGCGACCGCAGTCTGAAAATATCAAATGGAAAATTCCAGAAATAGGCAATTGATAAGTTTTAAAATGTGCACTGTTCAGAGTAGTGTGATGAAATTTCATGCCATCCTGCTCTGTCCTGCCTGGGACATGAATCATCCCTTTGTCCAGCATATTCATGCTATGGACACTATCTTCCTATCAGTTATTTAGGAGCTGTATTTGTTATCAGATTGCCTGTTGAGGCATCACAGTGCTTGGGTTCATGCAAGCCTTATTTTACTTAATAATGTCCCCACCGTGCAAGAGTAGTGACGCTGGCAATTTGGATATGACAAAGAGAACCTGTAAAGAGCTTCCTTTAAGCAAAAAGATGAAAGTTCTCAATAGGGAGAGAAAAAAATTGCTCACTGAGGTTGCTAAGATCTACAGTAAAAACAAGACTTCTATCTGTAAAATTGTGAAGAAGGGAAAAGAAATGTGTACACAGTATACACAGGGTTTCAGTCATCCCCTGGGGGTCTTGGATCGTATCTTCTGAAGATTACGGGGAGTACTGTAATAAGTACCTGATGTGTTTCAGTTACTCTGCTAGGTGTGGTCCCTCATTTAATCCTCCCAATGGACTGAGAAAGGAGGTGGTGCAGATATTATCCCCAAGTTACAGAAAGCCAGGGCTTCTGACATGCCTGAGCTACGTCCCAGCCTCTCTCATACAGCTTCAGGAAGTCATTGGGACCCAGGGAGAATTGAACTGGGCTGGAAGGGAAGAATCAGGAAACTCAGCCTTGATGGGTTAAATTGGAGCAATGCCTCTAGATGGGTAGTCAGATTGATTTCCAAGATTTATTGGAACTGTGATTCCCCCAACTGGGCTGGACATAATCTTGCATCTCAGTCTTCATGGGCCTGGCTGGGACTGTGAGGATTTAGAGTTTCTGGGCCTGAGCTGGCAGTGGTCTCCCAGAGCCCGGAGTGGGGTAGCACTGATGAGTTGATAATTAGGACACTTCTTTCAGCTGTAGATGAAGTCCAGAGCCTCAGTCCAGCCATTATCCTGCCAACCCTAATAGAGCCAGATTGATGGATACAGCGAGGAGGGAACTGGGAACATTCTTGTGCACACTATATCACATTCAATAACCGCCCGTGCACAATGTAGGACTCTTATAAGCCATAACAAAATCCATTTTGAAACAGCTCTGGGTGCATCAGCCAGCTGCAAAGCATCTGAAGTATCCCTGACATTTGGGCTTTGGTGGAGCTTGGGAGAATGCAGCGACTGGAGAGCAAATGCGCGTGCACACACACAAGCCAAGAGAGCTCTATCGTAAGGGAAGCAGATGCTAGCCCTATAACCCACTGTACATCTTATACTGTATTTTTGCAAACACACTAATCCTTCTTGTTAGACAAGAACAGAAACCCCCAAAATGCTTTCCATATGTCCCATTGTCTTCCTGGCCCTTTAATTCTATCTCAAAACCCCTCAACTTAGCAACCTTCATATTCATGCTAAACATATTACATCAGTTCTAACGTTGATATGTTTAATATGAATACAATTAAAGTTGCTTCAACATAATCCTGTTAAGATAAACAGCATTGCTATTATTATAAACATTCCTGCACGGTCTCTTGTAAAATATTATCAATACTAATAGAAATTCCCCCCACCCCACATACTTGGACTAAACAATGCCACTGCCTCCCTACTAATAACAAATACGTCCAGTGATTTAAACATCAGTGCATCTAATGTAAACACCATTATAGCTAATGTAAAACAGTTACCCGGCCCAGCAAATCCTCCACCAGAAAGTTGCCGAAGAGAAAGAACAGTTTCCTCAGCAAGAATGCATTACAGCCTGCTGGTGACATTTGCAATAGATTACTTAAGCCCATAAAGAAATGAAAATTGCAGGCCCAGTTTGAGCCAGAAATGATGAAATTGGAGTGCACAGGCTAAGTACAGTGTGGCACGGACTGGCTGCTGCCCAGGGTCTGCAAGCCCTGTGTGGGTTGGAGTGTACCTTTCTTGAGTCTGTGCATGCAAGGCCTCTGACACATCATGTCCTTTTGGTCCTGCATTCAGTACATGTCCTCCACACGGGTAGGCATGAAGCTGAAGATTGACCTTTTCACAGCTGGAGTGCTCACTAAAGCTGTGTGAGTGTGAACACGTGGGTGGATTTCTCCCTGTAATGACCTTGCTGGTGATATGGTTCGCTGTGTCTCCATCCAAATCTCATCTTGAATTGTAGCTCCCATAATCCCCATATGTCATGGGAGGGACCCAATGGGAGGTAATTGAATTATGAGGTTGGGTTTTTTACATGCCATTCTCGTGATAGTTAGTAAGTCTCATGAGATCTGATATATTTTGTGTATGTGTTTCATCACACTTTATCTGTGGACACTGAAATTTGAATTTGACATAATTTTCTTTTGTCACAAAATATGCTTTTTTCACCCCCACCCCTTCTCAAAATATTATTCTTTTTTGGGTTGTTTTCTTTTTTTTTTTTTTTTAATTACATTTTAGGTTTTGGGGTACATGCGAAGAACATGCAAGATTGTTGCATAGGTACACACATGGCAGTGTGATTTGCTGCCTTCCTCCCTATCACCTATATCTGGCATTTCTCCCCATGCCATCTCTCCCCAACTCCCCACCACCAAGATCTGATATTTTTGTAAAAGGCAGTTCCCCTGCATGTGCTGTCTTGCCTGCCGCCATGTAAGACATTCCTTGACTCTTTCTTTGCCTTCTGCCATAATTGTGAGGCCTCCCCAGCCATGTGGAACTGTAAGTCCATTCAACCTCTTTTTCTTTATCAATTATCCAGTCTTGGGTATTTCTTTATAGCAGTATGAAAATGGACTAATACCCTTGGGCAGTGTGGCAAAGAACAATGCTAAGGATTCTACCTCATACTGTGGAGATCTTTCTCCTTCAGATTATGGAAAAGGCTGGGTTTTAGGGAGAACGCCTACCAGACACTTCTCCAGAATCAAAGCAGGATTATCTTTTATTTTTCTGATGCTTATCTCACCTGGTACCTCTAAAATCAGCACACAACAAGGCTTGGCCATGCTCACATCAAACCCTTGTTTCATTCTTGCCTGTCTCTCCCTTTCTATCCGCTTCCATGATTTATTAGCTCCTCACCTGTTGTTTCCATCTCTCAGTTCTGGAAGCTTCTCGGGCGTGGTTCCAATGATTCCATACTTACTCATTTTTTAAAATAAATCACTCAATCTCACTCCTGCAAAATAACCAAATTCATCAAGCTCTGGCTTCAGGGACCTCTGAAAGGTGATCTCAATAAGAAACACCTGAGAACTTTCACCCTCCCTCCCTCAGTTGCAGATGGCCTCAATGTGACACTGTGAATCAGTAGTCCTGACTTCTCACTGCCCCTCAAGAGGTCTCCCCAGAAAATTTCCAGAGGGGAGTGTTACCCTTTGGGGCTAAGCTCAATGGCATCTACAACATTGTTCTCAGAATTATAAGTTTCTGTCCTGATACAGAGAAAGGAAAAGAACATTTTCTAATTGTTTCTACTCAAAATATTTAACCACCTCTGCCTTAAATAATTTTTATGGAAGATGTAAGTAATGTTTTCTATTGATGACAGAAGTTGTCTACAATCAAGCAATTCTCATTTTCTTGGTGGGACTGTGAGAACAAGAACTGTCATGTGTCCTTCAAAAATATCACTTCCAGGCTGGCCACGGTGACTGACGCCTGTAATCCCAGAACTTTGGGAGGCTGAGGCAGGCAGATCTCTTGAGGTCAGGAGTTTGACACCAGCCTGGCCAATATGGTGAAACCCTGTCTCTACTAAAAATGCAAAAATTAGCTGGACATGGTTGCTCATACCTGTAATCCCAGCTACTCAGGAGACTGAGGCAGGAGAATCACTTGAACACGGGGCACAGAGGTTGCAGTGACCCAAGATTATGCCATTGCACTCTGGCCTGGGTGATAGAGCAAGGCTCCGTGAAAGATAATCACTCCTGCACATTTACCCTGGAACTTTAAAACTAAAAATTAAAAAAAAAAAAAAATCACACACTGGGATGTCCTCTGGCACTTAGAGTTCAGTGACGTTCAGGGTTTCCAATTTTGGTGCTATTAACATGTAGGGCCAGATGCTCTGTTGTGGGGGACTATCCTATGCAATGTATAGTATTTATTTATTTATATTTGAGACAGGGTTTCACTGTGTTGTCCAGGTTGGAGTGCAGTGGTATGATTGTGGCTCACTGCAACAACCTCTGTCTCCTGGGCTCAAGCAATTCTCCTGCCTCAGCCTCCCAAGTAGCTGGGACTACAGGCACATGCCACCACACCCAGCTAATTTTTGTATTTTTTGTAGAGACAGGGTTTTGCCATGTTGCCCAGGCTGGTCTTGAACTCCTGAGCTCTAGTGATCCTCTTGCCTCTTCCTCTCAAAGTGCTGGGATTATAGGTGTGAGCCACTGCAACCAGGCCTACAATGTGTGATATTTAGCTTAATCCCTGGCCTTTACCTATTAAATGTCAGTAGCATCTGCATCCTGCCCTCCACCCCCACATTATGAAAATGAAAATCATAGATATCTGCCAACATGGTCAAATGTCACCCAAGGAAGCAAAAGCTCATCTCTTCCTGGCTGCTGAGAACCACTGAGCAATTTAGATGAATCAACGTGTCTGACAAATGAGTGAAGACAGATTAAGATGTAAATTCTTTTTCCCTTGCTTACTGCCTGTGTGGTTTTATTCGGCCAGGAACTTAGTTTATCTGAGTCTCAGTTTCCTTATCTGTACAGTGGGATTGATAATGTCTATGTAACAGGGGTTGCAGGAAACCACTTAGGTTTTATATATGTAGATTCATGATGTCAAATTTATGGCAGCTGTGATTTTCACAGGGGCCCCTCATTAAGCACCTCCTCCTTGAAGGATCCCATGGCAGCCCAGATCATAAACAGGGTGTTCTCATTTCCCCAGAGTCGGAATGATGGGAGGTGGAGTTCCATTCCAGCTAAACATTATGTTTTTAATGCTGGGCAACTCTTTGCTAATAAAATCCCAAACCATGTAAACACTAGTATAGCTTTCAATTTGTAGTCAGATTAGACGCCAGGAGTGTTTGGTTCTATTTTATTTTATTTTTTAAGTGATATCTTTACAGTGGATTTGAAAGCAAGTTTTACAGTGGATTTGAAAGCAAGCTATCTCTCTGGAGAAGTGTAAGTTTTGGAAAGCAAGTTTCCCTGGAATGTTTCAGCTGCAATCAGGGTAGATGGAAGAAAAAAATAAAAAGGTGGTTAAGTCACATGATAGAATTTCTGGACCTGGATTCATCAACTCATTTAGGAAGCTCTCTATGGAGCGAACAATGCACAGAAAGGAGGTTTTGTGTCTCTAAAAGCTATTTTATGTCCTCGGAAAGGCAGGTGTGTATTAATATTTATACTTTTCATGTGTTCTGTTTTAAGTGTCACATGCTACAAATGTATCTCCAAAGTCACTCCAGGGAAAAAAAAGTCAATTTTGGGGGGAGCGAGGCATAGTTCCCCAACTCCCACATCCTCATGTCTGTGAAGTACAGAATTTGCATCGTTCTATTATTGTTGTTACCAATAGCAAAGAGCTCCTACTTCACATCAATTGAGCATTTCTGTTGAGCCCTGGGGATCCAGGGATAAATGGTGAATTTTCTTGTCCCTGGGGGCCACAGCCTGGCAGGGAGGGTGGGAGGACAGACTCCCTAGAGAGCGTGAGCCTGTTCTTCCTCTTTTCTGTGACAAGAAATTAAGCCTCAAAGGGTGGCTTAGGGTGAAATTGTCCTTTTTCCCCCCAAAGTTATGGGAACAGCTGAGCTCTGAGCTCCACTGGAGTACAGGGACCAAGGTACAGAGGTTCCTGTCACAGGGTCAAACCTGAGGCCAAGCTCTGTGTGTGTGTGGGGGGAGGGGCAGTACATTATTTGGATGTTGGAAAATCTGAAAAAGTGCAGGGAGAGCTAATGGGAGTGGCTGGCTCAGAGCCATTGTCACTGCCCAGGGAAAGGGGCTAGCTACAGGGCAGCCTGAAGCCAAACACACACACTCTCTCTCCCTCTCTCCCTCTCTCCCCCCAGTCTCTCTCTCTCTCTCTCTCTCTCTGTGTGTGTGTGTGTGTACATTTTTAGATGGTGGAGAATCTGATAATATCTCAAACCATGTAAACACTAGTATAGCTTTCAGTGTGTGTGTGTGTGTATGTGTACATTTTTAGATGGTAGAGAATCAGATTCTCCACCATCTAAAAATGTACACACATACACAGACTCTGAAGAGATGCAGGGAGAGCTGATGGGGGTGGCTGGCTCAGAACCATTGCCACTGTCCAGGGAAAGGGGGTGCCTACAGGGCAGCCTGAGGGGACAGGCCATGCCCTGTCCCAGGACTGGGCTCATGAGAAGTGATGAGACACCCAGCAGGGCCTTGGTTTCCCCTGCGAGCTCTCCTTCCAGCCACTGTCAAGCATGCCGGTGATCACTCTATAGGCATATCTTGGGCACTATTGTGTTTGAACTCAAGGATCTCCCCCAACACCCCCAACGCCTAGCCACCTTCTCTCATTTTGATTAACCCTTGCCCAGGCCTTCAGTTCCTCTAATTCCAATGGCCATCATCATGCAGAGAACTCCTTCATTTTTCTATCCCGCCAAGACCTCTTCGTGGAGCAGCAAGCTGATAGATTCTCCAGCCTCCTGGGAATCTCTTCTTGGAAGCCCCTTGGGCACCTTCATCTGCTGCCTCCACTGGGAAGCCTCTCCTGACTCCAGCAGAGATTAGCCCCTTCCACCTCCCGTCGTACTGGGCACCACCCTTCTAGCATCGAACAGGTTGTCCTGTGGTTGATCTGTGTCCATGTCCACAGTGTTATGTCAAGGCTTGGCGAAGTAGGTGCTCAGTGAATTCTTCTAGGGCCAAGTGTCTTCACTGATTAGGGCTCTGAAAAGAACAGTGCCACGAAGAGGGCATCTCATACTTGGAAATGAGTACATGTCAGAGTGTGATTTCAGCAAATTTGTAAAATTAAAGTTGTCACATGGGAACTCTGACAACCACCAGCTGCTTTTCTGTGACAAGGAGAATGGTGACAATGTGACCTGCATCCCCTCCTTCTTCCTCCCTCTTTCCAAATGCCACTATGGGTGCACAGAGCTGTGGTAGAGAGCTTGCCAAGGACCGATGGGCTGAGGGTGGGGCAGGGCCTCTCCGATTACACATTCATTATTGCTTAACCACCTCTGCAGTTTTCCACAGGACTTAATACAGATTGGAGAGACCAAGTCTGTGGGCGAGCATCCTTGCGGTTTGGAAGATCATCTTCTGCTATGGTGACAGAGACAGGATGTTAAAGCAACAAGGACAGGATCATAAAATCAAAACAGGCCAAGTGCAGTGGCTCACATTGTTGTCCCAGCTACTCAGGAGGCTGAGGCTGGAGGATGCTTGAGCCCTGGAGTTTGAGGTTATGATGAACTAAGATGGCACCAATGCATCCCAGCCTGGGTGACAGAACATAAAGTGAAGACAGATACTCCCAAGCCAAAGGGAATAGTCTGCCTGTGTCTTACAGCAAGAAAGGGAAGGTAGATTGGTTCACTGAGATTCCCAGGGGAGCAGGCAGGAAGACAGACAGCAAGTGGTAGCAATGTGCCAGCAATGCCTGCTAGCTGTGTGGGACCCAGTCACGGAACATACCAGCAGGACTAAAGAAGAGATTTTATAAACCAGGCCTTGGCAGAACATCCAGAGAGATTATGCGGAGATACTTAGTATTTCTACTCGAACTTAACTCTAACCGAGAAGGATAGGGATCAGCACTTACAAAGTAGAATTTTGTAAGGAGGTTGCTCTCCTGGTTTTGCTTTTCCTCAGTGCCATTCCCTGCATGCAGTTGTGAGTAGGGCAAAACCTATTTGTAACAATCTTAAGTATGGAGGTGGAGAAGAGGCTCTAACTAGACCTGGGAAGACAAAAGCAAGGTTGTCATTAGGAAGGTTGGATTCACACTGTGGAATGAAAACTAAATACATTTGTCCAGAACAAACAGACCTATATAGCGCGTGCTATGTGCCAAGAACTCTCCCAAGCGCTTTACAGATATTAAGTTACATAATCTTCAAAACATCTCTATGAGATACAAATATTATGTCCTCATTTTGCAGATGAGGAAACAGAGGCACAGAGCACTTGAGCATACCTAGCTCATGAGTGGCAGAGGTGACATCTGAACCCAGGAAATCTGCCCCGGAATCCATGCATTGCATTGTGCTTCTTCCTGCATGTGATAGACATGTATGCATAATTCAAAAAATGGAGTTTAAATACTATTTTCCAAATTCTTCCTCAGTAAGTAGTTGATAAAGAGACTTAACCAGGCAAGCCTAGATGTTTCGAATTTATACAGGTTGTGTGCAGGTTTTCCTTCTTTGTTGTACAGAGCTGGTTGGCCCTCGGCTGTGAGCCTTGTCATTCTTATTATATTGTGTGTACACTGCCTTTGTATTAGGATCTTTATTATTAACTTTAGAAAACTGGCAGCTTTGCTAATCCAGCTGCTCACAATTCACTCTGAATATTAGAACAGTTACAAATAGTATTTTCCTGAGTCCATTCAGATTTCTTTAACAAAAGACCACAACTAGGTGGCCTGTAAACAACAGAAATTTATTTCTGATAGTTCTGGAGGCTGGGAAGTCCAAGATCAAGACACCAGCAGATTTGGTGTCTGGTGAGGACCCATTTCCTTGTCATCTTCTCTCTTTGTCCTCACACAGCGGAAGACATCAGGGATCTCACTGGAGTTTCTTTAATAATGGAACTTCTCCCATTTATGAGGGCTCCACCCTCATCACCTGATCCAACCTCCCAGAGGCCCCATCTCCTAATGCTATCACATTAAGGATTAGATTTCAGAACATCAGTTCAGAGATGGGGAATATATATGCTTTCAGCCCATTTCAGTATTCCGAAAGTCTTTTTCCTTTAAACACTCTGAAAAATATCTATTGTATGCTACATCTAATCAAGAATGGCTCTTTTTTCTGTGTTTTCATAACCTTGGAACTCTGTTTTTCTCCAGTCATGGTATTCCATTATCTGGCTCAACACCTCTCTTATATACGCTGTGAGTGTGGTGTGGGTGATGGGAACTGTTGCCTCTGTGCATCTGCAGCCACATGTCTTTGGTGAGCCTGGGGCCACAAGATGCAGAAGAGGTGTATGCTTAGCCAAGGAGAGGAAGAATGGGTTGTTAATTGGGGCCCCTGTTTGCTGACACATCTGGTCATGACTAACTTCTGAAAGTGATAGCTGCTGCCTCACCTTGGCCTCCCACATCCCATGCAAGTTCCTCTTCTGGTCAGGTTTCTCCTGGAACCATACAGTGAAGGGGATTCTGAGAAATCTAGTTCCAGGTTACCTATTTGCCACTGCAGAGGGAAACACACTGTTATGCTCTTTTAAAAATATTTTTCGGTCAGCCATATTGCTGAATACTGTTTTGGAATGAGGTGATGGATAAGTAAATAATCACAAGTCTACTTGTTGAGCATGACACAAGAGCAAGGATGGTTGGATGGATGGTTTTAAAATATTTTCTTTAGCTAAGATAGCTTGATGCATTGCCCCCAACCTCAACTCCCAATGTGGCTAGCCCTGAGATTGTGGCCATAATCCTTGGGGTCCATTGGCTGAAATGATCTTTGCCCTGGAAAGTGCTGGAATGAGCACAACCAATTTCTGGTTAATTCTCAGGCCTGACTCCAGACCTGAGAGTTAATAAGAAATTTATCTTGATCCTCTGGGTCTTGAGTCAATACTCCTATCAAGTGGCCCATACATATGTCTTTCTATGAGGGTACATGCCGGCTCTTATTTGGTCATAAGCTCTAATTTATATTAAGTAGAATAATGAGAGACTTGCCTAATGGATAATGGTGTCACGGCTATGAATGTCATGTGTTCAGAACTGGATGTCTTTTAGTACTTTCCAGTGCTTGTACAATAGATGTGGAAGTAAAACTCTTTAGTCTCTGTGCTGGGTAGGTAATAGGCATCAAGCATCTTAAAGCCAGGGGTCATCCATATGCTGAGAGACTGCTGGCATTAGATACCTCAGCCAATAAGCATGGCTTCAGAGATAGCCCTTGGAGGGCTCAATGTGTGTTCCTTCAGTGGGGGGCTGGTATGTGATTTCCACTGGTGTAGAAATGATAGGGCTGAAGCCCCCGGCCTGGTGCCAGAATGTCAAGAGAAGGCAACTGTGCCCCCCTCCCCTTATAGGTGTCCCCTGCAGAAGCCTGAACTTCAGGTAGATGGGAGAGGTTTTACATTAGACTTGGCTGTAAAGTTAGTTATTATTCTAAATAGGACTTTTTAATTATTAAAATGAGAGTGTTTTGCTTGAGGTCAGGAGTTTGAGACCAGCCTGGCTAACATGGCAAAACCCGGTCTCAACTAAAAATATAAAAATTAGCTGGGCACAGTGGCACACACCTGTAATTCCAGCTGCTTGGGAGGCTGAGGCAGGAGAATCACTTGAACCTGGGAGGCAGAGGTTGCAATGAGACGAGATCACTCCAGCTTGGGTGACAGAGTGAGACTCTATCTCAAAAAAANAAAAAAAAAAAAAAAAAAAAGATTTTGTGAACTAAAGTAACTGGAAGACTTACTATCTAGGAGGATGCCTGGAGAAGTTATGAGACTAATCTGAATGTCCCCTTCCAAGGCAGGGAAATAACTTCCAAATGAAGCTTACTAATGGGGAACAGTGGAAAAGAATACAATTGGTTTTTGCATAAATTCTTTAGAATCTGCTCATTGGGTAAAAGCAGTTACCCTCTACTGCTTTGTCCAATTTAGAGTCACATTGAAGGAACACTCCATTTAAATGATAAACCACTTGGGCAGATAATTTGAATTTTCTAAGCCTTAATTTCTTATCTGAAAGTGTAGCAAAAAACGGTGAATACCTTGCAAGAAACTTCTGAGTTTTAAATGAGACCATCCCAGGCACTTGGATGCTCGATAAAATGAGGAACCGAGTAGTAATCTCACCCTCTTGCATGAGCAACGGGATCCCTAGCTTAGACAAAATGACTTATTGAGTTGAGGACAAAGGCCAGGATAAAACTCAGTGGCCAGTAGTGCTTGCCATTTGACTAAACAGCAACTGGACTGCTCAGGTGCACAAAATGAAGCAAACATTCTGTGCCCACTGCTCACTTGTAATGCTTTTCTCATCAGGTGCTGGGTTTAAATGGAGAAGTTGAAAGCTCTGGTGAACTGTGCCTAGTAGTGAGACGTTAGTAGAACCTCTTCACACCAGCTTTTGTGGCAGGTCCACCTGGTCCCAGGGGTAAAGCCTGGACCTCAGGGGAAGGATAGGTGGACAAACTGAGACATGGGTCCTTCCCATGAGCCCAGGTTTGCACAGGTTCCACCCCCTAGAAGAATGCCTGGAAGGAGGGCAGTGAAGTGGCAGAGTCTGGACTTTGAATTCCAACTCCCTGGTTCACGTTCCTGCTGTGCAGTCTGATTTTGAACACAAGACTTAATAACTGTGCCTTGTTTTCTCAACACGTGGGGCCAGAGTGAGGATAAAATAACATAGTGCCTGTGATGGCACTTGGTAAGGTTCTTCTCTTTCTCCATTTTTGCTTCTTCATCTTCCCTCTAAATTTTCTGCTGCACCTCTCCTTAATTTCCAATTTCTCCTCAAAGACTCCTCACTTCCTCCTAGTTTGAGTTCCCTTTTATCTTGATTTCCATGCTTCTCTCTGTCCCTTTGATCCCCAGCCCTCTCTGTGATTGGCCTCCTTGTTTATCTCCTGTTGCTCTCTCTTCCCTTCCCATTGCCATCCCATTCTTTTCTCTCCCCGTCTTCTCTCCACCTTAGTTTCTCTCTTTCTCCTCTCTTTCTTCCTCTCCCTTTCTTTTCTGTCTGTCCCCATTCTCTGCTTTCACATGACTCTGCACATTTGGACAGAAGTGTTTTCTACACAGATGCTTTCTCTCCGTTTTCTTTGGCCATCTGGCTGCATCTGCAGGCTGCCACCAGGCGGGTTTCCAGTGGGAGAGTCAAGAATGAAGACAGGAAGGGGAGCTGGGCTAAGGGTCTGACAGCCTGCCAGAGAGAGCAGAACTGTCATGGGATACAGAATTCTATAACTCTGTATCCCTCTGTGTCCATTTTGGCCAGAGCATGACCTGCCTATTGGGGAAGATGACTCCTCTCTTGGGAAATCAACTCATTAACACACAAACAAAAATAAAATACAAATTCTAAAAACACAAACAGAAAGAAAACTTCAATGTCTGTATCCCCCAGATTAGAAAAAAATAATCCTCACATTTTGGCTTCTTTCCCTTTCTCTCTTTGTCCCCCTGCTGGGTTCAGCAGATGTTCTCTTGGAAGAAAGAATGGCCCTTCATTGAGCATTAGCCAGGAGACAGGTCATTTAGGAAAGCTGGTGAAAAGACCATTGCTTCAATGCCCAATTTGCTTTGTTTGACACTTGCTATAGAAATAGGCATTGCAAATATTGATTGCAATTCACTTAAATCTGTATGTGTAGATGTAGAGATAAGTGAGGTCTTCCTTGCCGCCCATCTGGCAAGGTGAGAGTCAGGTATAGTGAAGATAAGAATTGATGACATCTAATGAGATTCTGGCATGCTACTCAAAGTAAAACAGATCTTAAAAATATGCTAGTTTTCTTTGCTTTAAATTATAGAAATAATAAGGAATCACAAATTGCCAGCTCACAGCATCTTTGAGGTAGGAAAAGCCTCTTAACACAGAAATCCACGTCCTATGAGGTAGCCCTAAGAGCTGCAGGCGCAGTCTTGCTTGACCCAGCCACCATCTGGGAACTCAGGCCCTCACTGCTTGCATTGTGGATTAGCTGTCATTGCTGGAAGGTATTTTCATTCTCATCACTTCTACTTCCCCAGCCCTATCACCCAGTCATTATTAGTTTTCTAGAGCCGCATAGAAGAGTTCTGCCTGTTTCTCCTTGTTACAGATCTAAAATCTGAGGCCACTTTCCATGACTTTTTGGTGTCCTTTCTCCAGAATAAGTGTCCCCCATGTGCTGAATCATGTCTTAGATGACTTGATTTCCTGACTTCTCACTTTCTTGTCATCTGAAAAGTAACATGAGGCAATGGAAATATCAGATAGAGACAGAACTCTGTGAAGAAAGCTGTGCGTGACTCTGGCTAAGTCACTGCTCTGTCTCAGTTTTTTCTTTATTTTGAAATGGAATTTTGCTCTTGTTGCCCAGGCTGGAATGCAATGGCACGATCTCGGATCTCAGCTCACTGCAACCTCTGCCTTCCGGGTTCAAGTGATTCTCCTTCTTCAGCCTCCCATGGGATCACAGGTATGTGCCACCACACCCGGCTAATTTTTAATTTTTAATAGAGACAGCATTTTTCCAAGTTGGTCAGGCTGGTCTTGAACTCCTGACCTCAGGTGATCCACCCCCCTGGGCCTCCCAAAGTGCTGGGATTACAGGCATGAGCCACTGTGTCCAGCCAATGTCTCAGTTTTTTTCATCAGTACAAGGAAGAATCAATGCAGTAAGCCAAGTACTGGGAATAGTGACTTGCCTATCGTAAGTTGTTAATTTTTGCTTTCCTGACTATGCTATTCTGGATATGAATGATTTGCTGACATCGCTTCAAAATGTGGTTTGGAAGTGTAACTGGTCACTTCCAGGAAGGCTGCATTGAATCCCAGTAGCAGACAATATTTGACTTCCTCATTTTCGATATACTATACCAATGAGCACATGTGATCTTTCAACTATTTTGTGTAAAAAAAATTTCTCTTTTATTAGACTCAATTCTTTTTTACCTGGGAACATAATATTCCAAAAGCAGCTTGCACCCACCATTCCAGGGTGAGGGACATCACCAGTGTTTGTGTGGCAACGAGGATTCCAAGGCAAGCTGCTGGGTCACACAACATAATCAGCAGGCAATAGAAAAAAAAAAAAAAAAAAAAAAAAAAAAAAAAAAAAAAAAAAAAAAAAAAAAAAAAAAAGAAAGAAAAAGAACATAGGCAAATGAAGAAAAGAATTGCCAAGAGCAACCTGAGCACCCTCTTCAAATTTGTCCGTTCATATTTATTGTATTTGTAGACTTATTTGGCACCTGCGTTTGCCAAGTGATAGCAGGTGCCATAGGTTTAAGAAAGAAAATATCATAGAACAATGTAGCATTGAGCAGGCTCTATCATTGTTTCTGCACATGGAGAAATGATGTCAGCAATTCAGCTGCAGCTCTTAAATGCCTTGGTCCTCTTGAAGAATGCCAGTTCTTCGGGAAAAAAAATGAAAATCCTCTGGGCAGGGAGACCTATGCAAGTTCTTCAAAGCGATGGTGCTTAGACACATAAAGAAAGAAGTATCCCACTCCAGATTCGAATTATTTCCATCTTTGTATATTCTCTTTTTGTTTTGGTCTCCATGTGCATACATTTTTTATGTGAGAGGTCATAAGGGTTTCATGCAGTCATCTTTGTTTTTTCACTTAGAGCTCTCTGTATTACTACAAGATCTTTACAATGGATGAATATTACTGTATGAGGTTCCTATTGCTGTTGTAAGATTTACCATAAATTTAGTGGCTTAAAGCAATCTAAATGTACTCTCTCACAGTTCTGTTGTCAGAAATCTGGACCTCTCAAGGCCAAGAGCGAGTGTCAATGGCTCAGGTTCTTATCTGAAGGCCCTGGGAGAGAATTTGCTTCCACCTTTATTCAGATTATAGCAGAAAAAATTGGGTACTGTTGTAGAGTTGAGGTCCCCTATGTCCTTTCTAGTTGCCAGCTGGAGCCAGCCCTGAACTGGAGACCTCCTTCTGGTTCTTGCATGCAGGTCCCTGCATCCGAAAACCAACAATGGTGTATCAAATCCTTCCTACTTGGAATCCCGCCAACTTCTCCTTTGACACATTTGTCTGCTCCAGCCAGAGAAAGTTTTCTGCTTTTAAGGTCTCATATATTAGACTGGGTCCATGTGGGTAATCCGAGGATAATGTCTCTCTTTTTATTTTTTTTGAGATGGAGTTTCGCTCTTGTTACCCAGGCTGGAGTGCAATGGCGCGATCTCGGCTCACCGCAACCTCCGCCTCCTGGGTTCAGGCAATTCTCCTGCCTCAGCCTCCTGAGT
>NW_016107559.1:1670119-1684231 GCF_001604975.1 Cebus imitator | reverse complement strand
AAGAGACTGTGATACTTCCAGACACAGCCTCATATAGAGGAACAAGTACAAACTTGAGAACAAGACAGATTTTGTTTCAAATATTGGTTCCACAAAACTATTAGCTTTGGCATTTGATGGAAGTCGCCAGACTTCTCTAAATCTTTGTTTCTTTAACTGAAAATGAGGAACTTCATACTTACCCTAAAGGATTGTTGGGAAAATTAAATGATACTTCAATATAAATGATATGAAAGGTATAAAAAAAACAAATATAGGTTATTATAAGGTAGGGATTCATGAAGAGGTTGACAACTCCTATTCTAACTCAGTAGATGGCTCTATTATATTTCACACTCCAAAAACATTGTTATTGCTACCTTATATTTGGACTTCATTTGCAATATCCAGAGAAGCAATGGTAAATGCATTCTCAAAGAATAAGGTCTCTCCTTCCCACCTTCTTTCTTTAAATTCTCAGGGAGATTTATAAATTGAGAATCAGGATGCATGACTAATTTACATCAAGACCCTGGGCACTATTCGGATTAGTGTTCTATGTTTCAGAAGCAGTCATTTATTCAACAAATATTTATTGAGTTTCTATCTTTCTGGTAGTAACAATAATTCCTTTCATTTCCATAGCTCTTAAGAATTTACAAAGCAAGTTCACAGCCATGATTATATTAAAACCTCATAACAATTAGTTGAGTTAGATTTTATTACCTCATTTTAAAGATGAGGAAACTGGGGCTCAGAAGAGAAAAGTCACTTTCCTAAGGTAGCTCAACTAGTTAAAAAAAAACAAAAAACAACAGTGGCATCAATCATTCCTTCACTGTGAATAAGTACAAAGATACCTGTCCACCATATGAAAGCAAAGCACCTTGCTTGGTTAGCCCAACTGGGTCAATTAATTCGTAATGATGCCTTTACACAGCATAATTGCTATTCCCAAAAAGAATTCACAGAATGCTTCTTCATGTATTATCTCTACTGAGCCTCATGAAAACCTGTGAAGTATAAGAAGAAGGAAACTTGTGACCAAGACCAAAGAGAGGGGATGACACTGAGATCTAGCATGTACCCAACTTAGGTCCTCTGAAATTGACTTGGATTTCTTAGGAGACTGAGTCAGAGGCAAAGATCATATGATGATGTATTCTTGGGAATTGTAATCTCAGGGAAGCAAAAGTGAGGGAAGAAAGGGCAATGAAATATAGAATGATAAAAAGCAAATATAAGATGTCAGTTTATTGAGCTGGCCACAGCTTCTCAAGAAAACATAGTAGGTTGCTAGGACATGTGAGACATCTCAGAAAGGGCTATGGAACTACTGTGATTTGGTAGATTCTTTCCTGTCTCTTGACTCTAATGAAGGACAATATCTATCTCAAGGGCATTGATTAAAAAAACGTACCATGTAAACTCTAAGTATAAAAAGCCATGGAATATTAGCAGAGATTAAAAGGAATGTTTCATAATGATAAAAGAATAAATTTGTTGGGAAGAGCTAACATTTGCAAATGTATATGTATCTAATTATAATTAAAGCTCTATAGAACTTTATGAAGCAAAAACTTACAGAATTTTTTAAAGGAATAAATAAATCCATAGATATTATGGCATTGAACACTTTAATTGATGAGATATATGAAAAAATTAGTTACATTATAAAATACTGAACAACACTATCTATAAACTTGTATAGCTAAAACTCATAAAACTCATGTAACATTACACTCAACAATGGAAGAATATACTTTCCTTTTAATTGTACATTGAACATTCACTGATATAGACCATATTCTGGGCCACAAAACAAGTTTCAGTAAATATAAAGGAATTTCAGTCCTACAGAGTATTCTCTGAACTCAATAAAATTAAATTATCAATGAGTAACAGAAAGGTATCTAGAAAATTCTCCAATTTAAAAACAAATTAAGCAACATGCTTGTAGATAGCTCATGGGTCAATAAAGAAATCGCAAGGAAATTGGAAAATATGTTGTACTGAATTTTAATTTAAAAAACAATATTTGTGGGATACAGCTAACGCAATACCTATAGGGAAATTCATAGTTTTAAATGTTTATATTAAAGAAGAAAAAAGGTCTGTAAGTTCTGTGAAAGTTCTGAGATTTTTTTTTTTTTTTTTTTACTTGCAAGCTAACAAATTAGCTGGCAGTTTCCTGGCTGGTGGCAGAAGACAAGAGACTCCTGGGTCAGAGACAAAAGACTTGATTATGTACAGCAAGAACAGTAGCCAGAGCATCAGCATTCATAGATTCCCTGAATCCCAATTCACAGAGAGTGATAGTAAGAGGGCTAGATGACATCTAAACATGCAGTCAGTTGTGTTATAGGAGAAGAACCTTAAGTTCAGGAAACATGGATCTTTTACAGTGGACAGTAGCCTCTCTGACTTTGCCCTAGAAGGAGACATTATATTTATTGTATTGAACAGTGAGCACACCTGCCTTTTGCTCTAGTGGGAGTCACTATCTCTGTCTTTCAAGGTGGTTTTCCCTATGTTCAGCCTGAAAAGGATAGTGTAGAACCAAGGCAGTCAGTGCTTCTGCTTGCAAGATGTGCAGAAACTTGAGAGATTGTGGAGATCTGTCTTCAACAGGGTCTACACCAATGACCTCCATTTTATGAAGCCAGAAAAAGAAGAGTAAATTTAACCCAAAATAAGCTGAAGGAAGGAAATAATAGAGGCAAAAGAGAAAGAATAAAATAGAAATGGACTAAACATAGGCAAAAGCTTGTTCTTTGAAAAGATCAAGAAAATTAATAAACTTTAAGCATAAATGATCAAGGTAAAAATAGGAAGACAAATAATATCAGGAATAAAGAGGCTGTCTATATAGATTCTACAAACATCCATATCAATAAATTTGTATTATAAACCATGTTATAGAAATAAATCTGTCACCTTACATAGAATGAATAAATTAATAATGTGCCAAATTAGTTTTTTATTGTTGATATAATAAATTTCCACAAACTTAATGGCGTCAAACAATATACAGATTTATTATCTTAGAGTTCTGGAGATCCAAAGTCTGAAATGTTTCTCACTTGGTTAAAATCAGGGTATCAGCAGGCCTGCATTCCTTCTGGAGCTTCTAGGGAAGAATCCTCTTTCTTTTTTGCTGTTTTCAGCTTCTAGAGGCCACCTATATTTTTTGCCTCATGGCCCAATTTCTCCACAGTAAAAGCCAACAACATTGAGTTGAGTCTTTTTCTCGCTGCCATCTCTCTTGTTTTCTCTCTTTTGTTTTCCTCTTTCATTTGTAAGAACATTTGTGATCGAATCAGGACTACTCATATAATCCAGGATTATATTGCCGTCTCAAAGTCAGTTCATTAGCAACTTTAATTCCATCTGCAACTTTATTTCCCTTTGCCATGTAACATAGCACATCCACAGGAACTGGAGATTAGGATGTTAACATCTTTAGGAAGCGATCATTATGCCTACTATTCACATGTTACCTGAAATGAAACAAGAAGAAATAGAAAATTTAAATAGCCCTACATTTACTAAAAATTAAAATAGTGATTAAAAATCTGTTCACAAAGAAATGTCTGAGCAGAAATGGCTTTTTCTAGTGAATTCCATCAAATAATTGAGGAAAAAATATCTATTGTACAAAATGCTTTAAATAAGAGGTCAAGGAAGACTTTCTAACTTATTTTATATGTCCAGCATTGTTGTGATACCAAAACCAGTCAAATATGTGAGAAATGAGACTGGTATTTTAAGACTAATATCTAGGATGACCAAAAATCTAGGTTTTTCTGGGCCTTATCCCAGTTTTAACACTGAAAATCTCATGTCCCAGGAAACCTTTTAGAGTCAGGAATCTTATATAATATTCCTAATAGACACAGACATAAAAATTCTTTGCAAAATATTGGGACATTGAATTCAACAAGCAATATAGTACAATATGTCCCAATGGAATTTATTGCAGGAATGTAATATTGCTTTAAAGTTCAAAAATCAAGTGACATTTAACATATTAACAGAATAAAGGGAAAAACATAATTTTTTCAAGACTTGCAGAAGAAATTTTTGACAAAATTCAAAACGTACTTATAATGAAAAAAACCTCTCAGAAAACTAGGAATAGAAGGTAACTTCCTTAATCTGATAATAACCATTTATAAAAACCTACTACTTACATAATAATGAATGGTGAAAGATTAGATTTTTTTTCCTCAAAGATGAGAAACAAGGCAAAGATATTACCACTACTGTTCAATCTTGTACAATCTTTTATAAATACATATCAGTAATTACAAGAATAAATAAAATAATAAATATAGCAAAATATGTACATGACTTCTACATTCAATATTGCTAGGTGTTGATATAAATTAAAGAAATATATATAAAGAGGTATATTATATTCCTTATTTTAAAAACTTGATATAAGATTTTAATTCTCCCCAAACTGATCTATTGATCCAATATAATAATTTGAAAATGTAATAGATTAGCCAAAACAATTTCGAAAAAGAGAAACAAAGCTGAAGAATATATTCTACCTGATTTCAAGACTTAATATAGAGTTATAATCAGGATCATGTGATACTGACATAAGGATAGACATAAAGATCAGTGAAATAGACTAGATAACTCAGAATATATCCTTGATTGATTTCAACAAAGGAACCAAGAGAGTTCAATGGAGAGAAGATCATCTTCCTAATAATTGGACTAAAACAACTGGATAGGATGAAAAAAAAAAAAAAAAAAAAACAATCCTTGGTCTTTACCTCACACAACAAATACAAATTAATGTAAAATAGATCATCTACATAAACATAAGAGGTGAAGCTTTAAATCTTTTAGGAAAAATCAATAAGAGAAACCTCTCAACACTGGGGTAGGCAATTATATCTTAGACAGAAAAAGCATTAACCATAAAGAAAAAATGTTTACCTCATCAAAATTAAAACTTTTATCCTTCATAAAACACCATTTAAATATGAAAATGCCAGCCAAATACTTGAAAAAAATTATATGACATGCATCTGACAAAGGACCTATATCCAAGGTATTCATCAAGGTTCTTCAGAGAAACAGAAGCAAAAAGATACAGATTCAGATATAGATAAAGATATAGATATGTCTAATAATATGTACTTTATGTTTGTTATTATGAAATTTATTATGAGGAACTGGCTCCTGTGATTATGGAGTCTGAATAACGCCACAGCCTGCCATCTGCGAGCTGGAAACCCAGGAAAGTTGAAGGTGTAGTTCAGTATGAGTCTGAAGGCCTGTGAAGCAAAGGATCTGGTGGTATAAGTCGTAGTCCAAGAACAGATTAAGACCAATGTCTCAGTCAGGCAGAAAGAGAAAATTCCGCATTCCTCTGCATTTTTTTTTTTTTTTTTTTTTTGAGAAGAAGTGTTGCTATGTTTCCCAGGCTGGAGTGCAGTGGTGCAATCTCGGCTCACTGCAAACTCCACCTCCTGGGTTCAAGCAATTCTCTGCCTCAGCCTCCCAAGTAGCTGGGATTACAGGCACCAGCCACCATGCCCAGCTAGTTTTTGTATTTTTAGTAGAGACAGGCTTTCACCATCTTGGCCAGGCCGATCTTGAGCTCCTGACTGCGTGATCTACCTGCCTTGGCCTCCCCAAGTGCTCGGATTACAAGTGTGAGCCACCGCCTGGTCTCCTCTCCTCTATTCTGTGCTCAATGGATTGGATGGTGCCCACCTACATTGGGAAGGGCAATCTGCTTTACAGAGTCCAATTCAAATGCTAATCTCATCCAAAAACATCCTCAAAGACACATCCAGGAATCAGCCAAATATCTGGCCCATAATCTAGTCAAGTTGACACATAAAATTAGCCATTATATCCAGGATGTATGTGTGTGTGTGTGTGTACCTGCCTATCTTTCTACTTATCTACCTACCCATTTTACAACTCAATAGTAAGAAGACAAATAGCTCCAGTTTTTTAAAAAGTGCAAATGATTTTGAGAAACTATTCACAAAAGATATAGGAATAACTAATAAGCACATAATAACATTAACCATTAGATAAATGCAAATTAAATTTTCAAAGAGATACCGCTACATATCCACTATAATGGCTAAAACTAAAAGGACTGACAATATTAAGTGTTAGTGAGATATTTGGAGCAATCAGAATTCTCAAACACCACTGGTAGAAATGTAAAGTGGTAAAAGAACATTGGAAAACTCTGGCAATTCTTTTATAAAGCTGAACGTACATTTACCATAAAATCCAGCAATTCCACTCCTAGGTTTTTACCCAAAAAGAAATTAAAGCATATTCTTACCTCAGACTTATAAATGAATATGCATAGCAATTTTATTCTTAGGAACCCCAAACTAAAAACTATTCAAATGCCAATCAACTGGTATATAAGTAAACAGATTGTGATATATTCATACAATGAAATTCTACTCAACATGAAAAGAAACAAACTATTGATGGAAGCAAGAGCATGAATGAATCTGAAAAACATGTGGAGTGAAAGAAACCTTACACAATACAGTATATGATGATGATTTCACTTACCTTAAACTCTAGAGCTGAAAAGAAGTAATCTATGTCAGGAGAAAGCAGATCCTTAGTTGCCTGGGCTGGGACTGGAGATAGAAACTGACTGCAAAGGGGCACAAGAAGCTTTCTGGGTTGATGGAAATGTTTTTTATCTTGATTGGGGCTGCAGTTAGTAGGTGTGTAGGTGTATGCATTTTGTCAAAACACATCAAACTGTATACTTAAAAAGGATGAATTTTACTTTATTGTATGTAAATTATACCCTAAAAATTTGATTAAATAATATCAAGCCTCCTATTCCCTAGAGATCTCTTTGTATACCAGTAAATGCTTCCTGGGACCCAATGAGGAAGCTTACAAACTAAATAATCTCTTAACCACTGGGATAACCCAATGTCCTGAGTGGGCTCCTGCTTTATCCTCAGTTATAGTCACTCAAGCATATTAGAAATGCCTGGGCATGCCTTTAGGATCTAGCTAGGTATTTTATCACAATAACTCCATAATCCCAGAATCTCCCGTAGAAGAATTTACCATCAGGAAGGAGAGAGTAGGTCATCCAAGCTTTGTACACATTGAGTAGTCTGAGGTGTTTGGTCACAGCCTGAGCTCTGCCACTTAGATTACTTCTGGTGCAGCCTGCCTCCTAGGAGATGGAGCTGAAGTACAAGGGGTAAAAACACCAAGGACTGGTCTTCTACAGGAGAATGAGCCATAGGGCATTGGTGTGTATGGCCTTCTGTGCTTGGGAAGGCTGGTGGACAAGTCAGAAACAGTCCAAACCAGCACGGAGATTGTGACTTAAGAGCAGAACAGAGTGGCCCATCTCCAGAAAGGAAGGAAGAACAGACATCATGCTGTCATGGGTATGGCAATGATAGAAGCTGTGACAGACATCTGGACCTAGGCACCAGAGCAAGCAGGGAGGCAAAGAGCATACCGCAGAGCCCTATAAGATGCACCCAAGGCCTCTCAGGTGAATGGGTGGGAATTTCAAGGGGCCTGAAAAACTTGAGGTAGAACCAGATAAATAAATAATTCACATGGTTATCATGGTAGCCTTACCGGCTCCTAATTGAGTATGCCTTTGCCAACCCACTATGCGGGCAACAAAAAGATTTGCTAAGAACAGGTAAACTAAACAAAAAGGGGAGCTGTTTGACTCTGTATGTAAACCAAAAACCTTAAACACTTCAACATGCTAAAGGATAATTTACATAACTGATGAGCTCATTGATTTCAGATTAAGAAAGCAATTATGTTCCATTTACAGGGTCACCCTAAGCGTGAGTCACACCACCCTGTGATCCAGTCCCTAGTGACATAAGTTCATACCTTGAGAGCATGCATTAGAAATATTGGTAGCAATTTCATCCGTGGACTTACATTTTGTAGCTTTTGTTTTTCTTTTCTCCCTTTCTATAGTAATCAATTCCGATATAAATTTGCAGAGGTATTTGACAGAAAAAGCTTAAAAACCTTTTTTTAAACAATGGCCTCCTTTACCACAGTAAAGGGGACCATTTATAGTTTGAGATCCATTGCCGCGAAACAGAGGCTGAGAAACTATAGCCCACAGGCCAAACCTAGCTCATCTGTTTTTCTACAGTCTATGAGCTAAGAATGGTTTCTATAATTTTATATTTTTAAATAGCTTAAAAAATAGAGAAATAATATAAAATTCAAATTTCAATGTCCGTAAATAAAATCTCACTGGAACACAGCTGGGCTTGTTCATTGACATATTGCCGACGGCCACTTCCATACAACAATAGCAGAGTTGAGTAGTTGCAGCAAAGACCACTGCATCCACAAAGCCTAGAATATTTACTATCTGGTCCTTTACAGAAAAAGCATATGTACCCTGCTCTAGAATGGTTACTACTCACTTGGATCACAGCCTGGTGATCCAGTCTGGAGCTATTTGAAAGACATCAGAACTAATGTGTTTCTTCAAAGATTGTCTTTATAAGCTGTGGGCTAATCCCAATAAATCTGTCCCAGTTAGTCCCAGTTACTGGTGTCAGCTACTGTCCTGCTCATGGCTTTCCCAGGGGTGCCTCCTGGCTGCTAGCTCGTGGCTTGGCTCAACCCCATCTTGTAAAGAAAACTGCCTGCTGCCTTTGTTGTTCTGGGCATTCCCATTCACGTTTTCACCAAGCCTGACCCTGCCTGGCTTGTAAAATCTGATGGGATCTCTGCCCAAGGAGGCATGGCCGCAGGCAGGTGGAAGTGCCACTCAGAAAAGGTGGTAACATGTGAGTAGAGGGCAGGTTGCAGAGAGATGGGTGGCACCTTGCTTTCCATACACCTGAGCGATGATCATTCAACTCCTGGGTTTCCTGAACAGAAAACACACACTGCTTAAAACAACTCATTAGCATGCCTGGGGAGAGTTGAACAGTTCAGGCTTCTCAAAAGTCCAATGTTTCCCTAGGAAGGAATTTACTGGGGTGGTGGTGGGACGGGGTTAAGAGACTCCTCTACGTGACCAACAGCATTGCACTAGGTACCTTGGCAGGAGCCGAGCAAGGTAAACGGTCTCATTACATATGCGCCGCATGTGGAGTGAGAGATGTCAGAGCTGGGCAAGTATGGAGGCACCTGAGGTACACTGGAAAGAATACCACTGTTTGATGCCAGAAGGATCTGTCACTTACCCACTGTGTCTTTTGACAATTCACACATTGCCTCTTGGAGCCTCCTCTGTGAACTATGTAACTCATGGGGCAGCTGAGAGAATCACATTAAATAAAGCAAACGAAGAGTTTTGCCAACTGCAAAGCCCTCTATTATCGCAAGGGGTTATTACAAGGCAGCTTGTAAGAATCATTCTTTTTAGTGCCCTGTATTGACGAGGGAGCAACTCTCTGGTGAGGACTGGGCCAACAAGGCTCTGCCTTTGACTTCTATAAAAATCAGTTTTGGTCTTTCCTCACCTTAGACATTAGGTTGTAACGAATCTTTAAAGCCCTTTAGACATTCCATCCCACCCCTATGCCAGCTTTCTTTGGCATTTAGCTTCCTCTCTGTAACATCTCTGTCAGATGTTTTGCCAGACTCTCCTTATATACTTTCAGGGGCTGGAAGCTCACTCCTTGTTAAAAAAAAAATCTCTCCTGTCTTTGCTTAGCTCTGATCACTGGAATGTTCTTACTGGGCTGAAGTCTACATGTTGATCTTTCACTTACAGGTCTTATTTTGATCCCTCATGTTCACCCAGAACAATCCAAACAAATGCAGTCTCCAACTCTGTAAGGTCAATCCAATTTTCTTTTATGTGTGTGTGTATGTATGTGTGTATATATGTGTGTGTGTGTGTATATATATATATATATATTTTTTTTTTTTTTTTGTACTTTAGGTTCTGGGGTATATGTGCAAAACATCTAGGATTGTTGCATAGGTACATACATGGCAATGTGGTTTGCTGCCTCCAACCCCCCATCACCTATATCTGGCATTTCTCCCCCTGTTATCCCTCCCCAACCTCCCTACCTCCCACTCTCCCTCCTGTATTCCCTCCCATCAGACCCCATGTGTGATGCTCCCCTCCCTGTGTCCGTGTGTTCTCATTGTTCAATACCCACCTATGAGTGAGAACATGCAGTGTTTGTTTTTCTGTTCTTGTGTCAGTTTGCTGAGAATGATGGTTTCCAGATTCATCCATGTCCCTACAAAGGACAAAAAAAATCATTTTTATGGTTGCATAGTATTCCATGGTGTTTATGTGCCACATTTTCCTTGTCCAGTCTAACACTGATGGGCATTTGGGTTGGTTCCAGGTCTTTACCATTGTAAACAGTGCTGCAATGAATATACATGTGCATGTGTCTTTATAATAGAATGATTTATAATCCTTTGGATATATACCCAGTAATGGGATTGCTGGGTCAAATGGAATTTCTATTTCTAGGTCCTTGAGGAATCGCCACACTGTCTTCCACAATTGTTGAACTAATTTACACTCCCACCAACAGTGTAAAAGTGTTCCTATTTCTCCACATCCTCTACAGCATCTGTTGTCTCCAGATTTTTTAATGATCGCCATTCTAACTGGTGTGAGATGGTATCTCAATATGGTTTTGATTTACATTTCTTTAGTAACTAGTGATGATGAGCATTTTTTCGTATGTTCGTTGGCCTCATGTATGTCTTCTTTTGAAAAGTGCCTGTTCATGTCCTTCACCCACTTTTGAATGGGTTTGTTTGTTTTTTTCTTGTAAATCTGTTTTAGTTCTTTATAGATTCTGGATATTAGCCCTTTGTCAGATGGGCGAATTGTGAAAAATTTTTTCTATTCTATTGGTTGCCAGTTTACTCTAATGATTGTTTCTTTTGCTGTATAGTAGCTCTGGAGTTTAATTAGATCCCATTTGTCTATTTTGGCTTTTGTTGCCAATGCTTTTGGTGTTTTAGTCATGAAGTCCTTGCCTATGCCTATATCTTGAATGGTTTTGTCTAGGTTTTCTTCTAGGGTTTTTATGGCATTAGGTCTTATGTTTAAGTCTTGAATCCAGCTGGAGTTAGTTTTAGTGTAAGGTGTCAGAAAGGGGTCCAGTTTCTGTTTTCTGCACATGGCTAGCCAGTTTTCCCACCATTTATTAAACAGGGAATCATTTCCCCATTCCTTGTTTTTGTCAGGTTTGTCAAAGATCAGCTAGTTGTAGATGTGTGGCATTGCCTCTGAGGCCTCTGTTCTGTTCCAGTGGTCTATATCTCTGTTTTGGTACCAGTACCATGCTGTTTTGATTACTATAGCTTTGTAGTATAGTTTGAACTCAGGTAGCATGATGCCTCCAGCTTTGTTCTTTTTGCTTAGAATTGTCTTGTCTATGCAGGCTCTCTTTTGGTTCCATATGAAATTTAACGTGTTTTTTTCTAGTTGTGTGAAGACGGTCATAGATAGCTTGATGGGGAAAGAGTTGAATCTATAAATTACTTTGGGCAGTGTGGTCATTTTCACAATATTGATTCTTCCTAACCATGAGCATGGAATGTTTTTCCATCTGTTTGTGTCCTCTCTTATTTCCTTGAGCAGTGGTTTGTAGTTCTCCTTGAAGAGGTCCTTTACATCTTTTTTTAGTTGTATTCCTAGGTATTTTACTCTCTTTGTAGCAATTGTGAATGGTAGTTCGTTCTTGATTTGGCTCTCTTTAAGTCTGTTATTGATGTATAGGAATGCTTGTGATTTCTGCACATTGATTTTGTATCCTGAAATTTTGCTGAAGTTGCTTATCAATTTAAGGAGATTTTGGGCTGAGATGATGGGGCCTTCTAAATATACAATCATGTCGTCTGCAAAAAGAGACAATTTGACTTCCTCCTTTCCTAATTGAATACTGTTTATTTCTGTTTCTTGCCTGATTGCTCTGGCTAGAACATCCAATACTATATTGAATAGGAGTGGTGAGAGAGGGCATCCTTGTCTAGTGCCAGATTTCAAAGGAAATGCTTCCAGTTTTGGTCAATCCAATTTTCTTTACAAATTACATGTATTTAATAATCCTTCACCTTTTATATTTCCCCTAAACTAGGATTATCAAGCTTATTAGTCTCTGAACTCCTTTATACCCTTAAAAACCTTAAGCCCCCAAATATCTTTATGTGGATATATAACTACTGATATTTGCCTTATTAGAAATTAAAACCAAGAAATCTAGAAAAATATTAATTCAGCTCAGGAAAAATTGAATAAGTTCATTGTATGTTAACATAAATAAAAACTTTTGTAAAAAGTTCAAAAAATATTTACTAGACATAATGGCTTTGCATTTTTGCAACTCCTTTTAATACCTAGCTTAATAGAAGACAGTGGGGTTCTTACATGATACAAAGTGAGAAAATTGGGGAGTATTTTAGTAGCCTTTTTAGATAATTGCCGATGTGACATGTAACCTCTGGAAATCTCTGTACATTCATGGAGAGTTTAAAAAGGTAAATAATTCTCAAGTATTATTATAAAATTAGTTTGACCTCATGGAACCCCCAGAAGGGTCTTGGGGATCTTAGGGGTCTTCAGATCCCGTTTCGTGAAGCGCAGCCTTAAACCATGATTCTTACAACTTTAGTTTTGTTCCTGTGGCAACTTTTCAGAAATGGAAGCAGGAGCTCTTCCTTCATGTCTCCCACCTACCTCTTTTCTTTAATTCTGCCTACTATTACAGAATGGATTTCAAGACAAAAATGTGATTTCCAGCCTGATGTGTTTCAGCTAGAGGTTGAATTGATCATATCTCAGAATTTTCTTCCAGCTAGCATTGTGCCTTTATGACCTTGGGTACTCGAGAAAGATACTTCAAAACCTATTGTAAAAACAACATGACCCCAAGGAGATGACATAGACCTGACAAAATACAACTCCCACTTTCCACAATGTTAAATGGTGGGCTGCATCTGAAACATGGGAGTGTGGCTTTCTTTTGCCTGGTAACTCAGTATAAGCTGTGACACCGACTTGTGCACATTCTGCCATCATGGTATGCGCTCACAGAACCAAAGCTCCTCCAGGGCAGGAAGGGCAGTACCTCTCCCCTCCTCTGCAACTCTAGTTCTCTGTCACCCTATCCACCTCCCAAGATGGGCATGAACCCAAAGTGCTTTGTGGGTTTTGCTGATCAAAGTTTTCGTGGCAGGGTTTGAGAAGGGCACAACCCAGATATGCTCCCTTGGGACCAGGTCTCCTTCCTTCAGTTCACTGCCTATCTCTGTAGGAATAGGAGTCTCCAGGACCTACCATTTATTATATTTCCCATCTTTGACTCCTTTGTCACTCCCTAGGCCCTTCATTTCATATCTTTTGGTGTCATAAGTTGCCAGGGAGATGATTTTTCACAGCAGAGACTTAAGAGCCAATAATTTAAGTGCTCTTGTTTTTGGTACAGAAGTCGCACCTCCCTGTTCATATTTAGAACCTCGTATGCTACTCTAGACATTTAGTATACATCTTGGCATTCATTTCTATATACACACTCCAGATTCTACTGGAGAGCCCCAAAAGGTGAAGGAGCTGGGCCAAAGGATCTCTTTTCTGTTACAAACCTGGCTGATCTAGTTCCCAGAAAGCCCTTTATCCAAGTCCATTTTGCCATTTGATGTCTGTGATGAATCAATAGAAAAGTGGGAGGGCTATTATGTATCAATTATGTGCTATATGCTAAGGCTTCCCATACCCTAGCTAATTTAATCCTCATTATACAGGCAAGGTGGGTTTTCATATCCCCATTTTACAGGTGAATAAACAGACTAAGAGAAATTGAATAGGATTGCCAGATAAAAAAATGCAGAACAGAAGCTGGGTGTGGTAGCTCACGCCTATAATCCCAGCATTTTGGGAGGCCAAGGTGGGCAGATACCCTGAGGTCAGGAGTTCAAAACCAGCCTGGCCACCTTGGTGAAACCCCATCTCTAGTAAAAATACAGAAAATTAGCTGGGAGAGGTGGCACATGCCTGTAATCCCAGCAACTCAGGAGGCTGAAACAGGAGAATCGCTAGAACCTGGGAGGTAGACATTCCAGTGAGCTGAGATCGTGCCACTGCACACCAGCCTGGGCAACAGAGTGAGATTCTATCTC
>NW_016107559.1:1665732-1670004 GCF_001604975.1 Cebus imitator | reverse complement strand
AAAAAAAAAAAAAAAAAAAGCGAGACATAAAGTTAACTTTTAATTTCAGATAAACAAAACAATTTTTTATATAAGTATGATCCAGGGAATATTTGGAAATACTTGTACAAAAACACTATCACTATCTGAAAAGTTTTAACTTAACTAGGCTCTGTATTTGCATTTGCTATATCAAACGAGCCTGGAAGTGAAGTAACTGACAAGGCTGAACCACGCTGAGCTGCCAAGAACTAAAATCTCCTTTTTACTCTGCCTGGAGGCGCTTCCCCCTAGTCTTGCAGTCTGATGTCAAACCCTAATGCAAAATGGAAGAATGTTTTCTCAGATTCTTGCTGGCCCATAACATCCATAATCAAAACAGAGTCTGGTATGTGTGCTGGGTAAGGGGAGGAGTAAAACACTTGTATATTTCTATTTTTACCAGATTTTAAGATCCTCACAGGCAGCAACAGCATCTAATTCATCCTGTATCCTCAGCACAGTGGCTTGTATGCGGGAGGCATACCCCACAGAAGCTTGTTCAGTTGGACGGAAAAAGCGGCTTTTGGCCAGTCCCATTGAGGGTGCTGAGTTCGGGTGGTCCGTGGGTTCTAGCTGTTGTCGCCTCTTCTATCTTTGGCTTTCATTCTAATCCAGTTTTGAAGATGAGAAGGAGGAAGCTCCATGTAGATATTTGTGTTCTTCTAACATCAGGACTGTGAGTTAAGAGATTAATAAGGACTTAGACCTGGCGTCTAACTCTGGCCTTACTGGATGGTAAATCCAGTTCCCAGAGTTACCCCTTGGAAAATGAAGGGTTCTGACCAGGTTAGTCTTAAAGCCCCTCCAAGCTCTGCCATCCCACAGCTGAAAAACTGTGGATGGCTCTGAAGGGCAAATAGGTATCTAGTAGCAATGACAGCTATGTGGAAATGCTCCTGGGGTAACATTGTGGTGGAAAATTATTTACAAGGCTGAGTTGTCATTTCTCTTCATGCAGACAAGGAATTAGAAGGGCTGGAAGTAATTCTGGCACACAGGAATGCTAAGATGTTGGTCTCATCCGTAATAAGAACAAAAAGCATTAAGACTAGTTCTCCCACTATAAGCAATGACCAAGAAAAATGTCCAGGTGAATGTGACTATGTAGCAGAGATTTAAAACGTTCCTAGCTGTAAGATCCACCATTATTCTGCAGCTTCCAACATTGACCCACTGTGGAGGCCAAAGTCCTCCTCTGAAAGTTATGGGTGAAGCACTGAAACAAAGTGTCTCCTTTGGACCACGGATGCTCCAGGAATGAACTGCTTGATGGCTTGTTGCAGAGGTGAAAAATGAAATGTTCCCATCTCCTTCACTTTTCTGTTTAACACACAGACTTTCCTTCTTGGATGCACACATGACCAAGTGTGGCTGGTCTAGGGCAGGGTCAGGTAACAGCTGCATTGCCTCAGGTGCTCATTTTTGTGCTGACCCCGTTTGCTTCTAGCACCTGCTTCAAGCTTGTGCTCTGGGCTTGTTGATGTTCTGTTCTCTCCAATAGAACTTTCTGTGATGAGGGGGATATTCTCTATCTGTGCTGTCCATTATGGTGGCCATTAGCACATGCGGCTACTGAGCACTTCAGGTGTGGCTCGTGTGACTGAAGAACTAAGTTTTTAATTTTTACATTTTAATGACTTTTAATGAAAACAGCCACAGGCAGCTAGTGCTATCATATTGGACATTGGGTAGCTATAGCCTGATTTTTTTTCCATGACTGAAAGCACTCTACCTACTGACCTACTTTTCTCCCCTCTAAGCCACTGTTTGAAACTCACCTGGGTCACTCTATAGACTGGTGGCACAGATCCTGGCTTAGAATTCAGAAGCTCAAGCCATCCTTGCATGGGTCCCACCAATCTAATCTGTTCTCTCATCTTTGGCAGTTCTCTTTTGTACATTGCAAGCTCCACCTCCCAGGTTCAAGTGATTCTTGTGCCTCAGCCTCCTGAGTAGCTGAGATTACTGGTACACACCACCATGCCCAGCTAATTTTTGTATTTTTAGTAGAGACGGGGTTTTGCTATGTTGGCCAGGCTGGTCTCAAACTCCTGACCTCAAGTAATCCGCCTGCCTCAGCTTCCCAAAGAGCTAGCATTATAGGCATGAGCTGCTGTGCCCAGCCTGAGGGAATCTTCCTTCTATCTGAGCTACCTTCTCTTGTAGCATCTCCTTTCCTGCATTTAAAAATGTGTCTTCTTTTGACCAGGCACAGTGGCTCATGCCTGTAATCCCAGCACTTTGGGAGGTCAAGGCAGGCAGGTCACCTGAAGTCAGGAGTTGGAGACCAGCCAGACCAACATGGCGAAACCCCGTCTCTACTAAAAATAGAAAATACAAAAAAAAATTTAGCTGGGCATGCTGGTGCATGCCCATAATCCCAGCTACTTGGGGGGATGAGGCAGGAGACTTGCTTGAACCCGAGAGGCAGATGTTGCACTGAGCTGAGATTGCACCATTGCACTCTGGCCTGGGCGACAGAGTGAGACTCTGTCTCAAAAAACAAACAAAGAAAACCAAGCGTCTCCTTTTAATCTGAAGCTGACTTCTTTTCCTGGAGTATCCTGAGTGTTAACCTGGTAGGGTCTATTCTCCAGGGAGGTCTTGCCTCCTGGACTTCACTGATCAAGTTTGACTATCCAGGAGATACAGTGTCAGTGCCCTGTGTGCATCTGCTCTCGAAACAGGCAAGAAGTTGTCAGTTTCTACTTCTGCCAACACAAACATCTAGTAAGCCAAAACCTTTCTCAGATCTGATGCGATTTTTCTTCTGATGTGGATTCTGCCATTGTACCATATTGTTTTGGTAAGTCATGTAATTTCTCTTAGGTATTTTAAATCATACTGTGACACTGTCCCTATACCAAAATGTCTCTGAGAAAACTGACTACCAAGGAAAAGAAAAAGAAAACTAGGCTGGGTGTGGTGGGTCATGCCTCTGTGTAATCCTAGTACTTTGAGAGGCCAAGTCGGAAGGATTGTTTGAGCTCAGAAGTTTGAGTTTGAGACCAGCCTGGGCAACATGCCAAAACCCAGTCGCTACAAAAAAAAAAAAAAAAAAAAAAAAAAAAAAAGTTAGCCAGGTGTGCTGGCATGCACCTGTAGTCCCAGCTACTTGGGCTGAGGTGGGAAGATCACTTGAGCCTAGGAGGCAGAGGTTGCAGTAAGACAAAGTTGCACCATTGCACTCCGGCCTGGGTGACAGAGGGAGACTTTTTGTCAAAACAATGATAATAAGAACAACAGTAATAATCAAGGAAACTAGCACTTAGATGAGCATCTACTTCACTTCAGGGCCAGTTCTTAGCACTCAAGTTGCATTATCTGATTTACTTTTTATAAATATGTTTTGCAGCTGGGAGAACAGAGACTGAGAGAACTTATGTACCTCTTTTGAGATAATCCTATAAATGCCACTATTGGATTCAAAACCCAGGTTACTGCCTCTAAAGCCCTTTATCTTTCAACTGTTGTAAGTAGAACTTATGGCAGCAAGTCATTCTGTATGGAGCAAAACCATGGCTCACTCAAGCAATATTCCATCTATACACATACACACTGGAAAAGAAGTGAGTGTGTCGAATAAAAGATATCCGGCTCCAAATCTTCTTCACCTGCAATTTATCGGAAGATGGATAACAAGTATCATCCGAATTGCCAAAGAGCAAGAAGGGGAAAGACATCTGGCAGAGAAGAGGGATGATTCCAATTTGCTAGTTATTCTAGTGATGATTGCTCATGGGGCAGCTAGAACAGAAATATGGCTACAAGCTTGAATTTGCTGATTTTAGTTGCAATAAGGAACACTCTCTCTGTCTCTGTGTGTGTGTGTGTGTGTGTGTGTGCGCGCGCGTGTGTGTGTGTGTGTTAGATGCAGGTGTTTTAAAAAGCAGATTGAAAGATTCTTCTTCCTGATAATAATGTTTATGAGACATATTAGAATTCATAAAATGCTTTGTTCATTCACTGTCTTGTTGAATCCTTGCCATAGTCCAATAGGGATAGCATAAATGTGGCAATTTTATAGTGGAAGAAACTATGCCCCAAATTCAGTCTCAGAAAGAACAAAACTTGGGTTCACAAGCCAGCCTAAATCTCAGTCCCGTGCTACTTCATACTTGCCTGCAACATATCTAGATTTTGCTTCTCTTATGATAAGTATATAGGCAACTAAATAAATTTACTTAAGACTTGGGGCTAGGCGTGGTGGCTCACGCCTGTAATCCCAGCACTTTGAAAAGCTGAGGTGGG